>NC_068951.1:23390454-23708454 GCF_026419915.1 Harpia harpyja | reverse complement strand
GAACAGTTTAATTTTCATGTGTGAACATGCTCATTTTGGAATTCCCTTGAAACTCACAGGAAGTACTTGTTAGATTAAGTTTGACAGAGGATGAAATACCAGCTGAGCTTGTGTTAGAAGCAGCACTGGGTAGGGAATTTATAGGAAAAATGACATGTCCTAATACTCCAGAATATTGTGTTCTTTTCCAGTAGTTGTCCATAAAAAATAAAGTTCAGTTAACTGATATATCCAGTAAGAGTATGAATGATGGAGTCTGGGTCTACTTTTAAAAATACCTTGAAAACTTGCAGCTGCTCTATCCCTGCCACTCCCTCACCCTCTTCCTAACAAACCACAGTGTCATTTGTTTGGCCTTGAAAAACTACTGTGAAAAAAACCAAAATTCTGAATCAAGAAATAGTAAATGAAAGGAAGAAACACTAGGGAGAAAGTGGGCACTTGTCTACTTATATCTTAAGCACACATTTACTCATGAAACTGGCTCAATCAATGATTGATTCTCTGTCACATATCAGCGACATCTGCCTTTGCAGGTTTTCTTGAGAGCTCTAAATGAATAATGCTCACAGCTAAAAATTAAACCCATTGTACTGCTACCCACTGTGCAGACATCACAGATAGCAATGCATGTCAATGGTTCTCAACTGCAGTGTGTTTCTAAAACTGAAACTTGTGATTCTTAATAATGTCTATATATTTCCTTCCCAGGCACATTTATTATCAAGAAAGAGGTGACACTTTTCAATAGTCTGCTTGGATACAGCAGTGAAGAACTTGGCTTCTCTGCTATGGTTGGGAATGTGTGAGAATAGTTTAGAAACATTAAAAGCATCTGCAAGAGGGGTTTTGGCACTGCCTGTTCCTATGTTGTGACAATCCTTTAGAACCACCACAAACAGACTTTCAGGCTTGAGCTCCCTGCAAAGAGGTGGCATCATCAGTATAAGTCAAAGCGGTGGCAGTTCTGTCATTTTTTTCAGAATGAACTGGAATGTTTAAGGCAAATGAAGTTCCTATAAGCCTAGTAATGGCAGTGGTAGCTTATGGAGGGGCACCGTTTCTCACTGCATCAGCTTCAACAGACACATCGCAAATCATGTGGCATTGTGGGTTTGTTTTTTGACATTATATCTCTTCTCACCTAGGCAACTCTCAGATGCATTCAACACACCTGGTTAGCTTCTATTTATCACTGTTGTGACAGTACAGAAACATACTTTATCCAGCTTGGCATTGGCATCCTTGTTCAGCACAGAGAATGTTTTTTAAAGCCTAAAAAATCTATCGAAAATCTTAAGCTGCTCTAGATGTGCCACAGAATGCAGTTAAATGTATTCTGTGTATTTACTCTGCAGAGACAATGATGTCATAGAGAAGAATATGACATTTCATTTGTTTTAAATATAACAAGATTTCACAGGCAGAGATCATACCACTGAAATCCTAAAGGTTTATGCTGTGTCAAGCTGCATTCCCACATATCTGAACCATGACAGAACCTTTCAATTACGTGGTATAAAGTATCAGCATACAGTAATAGCAATGGCAAATGTGAAAACTGTGGCACTACCTTCTTCATGCAACTTCTGTGTGTATAAATTGCACCAAACAATAAGGGATTATTGTGTCAAGCTACTTTTGTAATGTGCTTGAAATCTTCAGATAAAAAGAGTTTTTTCTACTTGTTATTTACTGTTCACTGTTTATGAATAATCATCTCTCATCTATAACTTAGAGCAGTGTTTCCCATCTTTCCTGCTGGACAAAATATGTAGTTTTTTGCCATCACAGCCAAAGGCCACAAAGCAAATACAAATTCCTGTCCCACTGGTATGACATTCACTGGAAGTATTGGTGTTACTGTGCCTGCTCAAATTAACTGTACTGTGAGTGCATTCAACTGATAGTCAAAATGAATGTCTCATCTAAGACTTAGGAACAGCTGGGAAAAAGGGTGACCAGAGATAGGCTGTCTTCTGCCACAATCCACTCCTAGCTACTCTTTTATTCTGCAAAATGTAGCTGCCCTTTTGAAAAGTATTGCTAATGCAAAGTAGGAAAGACATACTGTAATTTTTGATGAACCAGTCAAACTTCTTAGGTTAGATAATTATCAGTGAGGCTATTCTCTAATATTTTATGGCAACAATGTCTAGACTCTAAATTTATTACTTTGAATGTTTTTTCTTCGTGATTATCAGCTAAATCACATGTCATGGCCTTACTTTCTCACTGTGTTGGACTGGAGCAGGAAATGAATGCAAGCGCAGCAGCAAATAACATACACTGTACTTTCAAGATGGATTTGAGCCAGAATGATTCACAGCTACATTTATGAAGCTTTGGGGATTCAAAACACTTTCATGAACATGCATCAGTGTATTGGCTTTGGGTGGCAAGGTTTTGGTAGTGGGGGGGGGGTTACAGGGGTGGCTTCTGTGAGAAGCTGCTGGAAGATTCCCCTGTGTTCGACAGAGCCAGTACCAGCCGGCTCTAAGACGGACCTGCCGCCGACTAATGCCAAGCCAATCAGCAATAGTGGTAACGCCTCTGTGATAACATTTTTAAGATGGAAAAAAGTTGCTGGGACAGACAGAAACGGCAGCTGGAGAGACAGTGAGAACATGTAAGAGAAACAACCCTGCAGACACCAAGGTCAGTGAAGAAGGAGGGGGAGGAGATGCTCCAGGCACTGGAGCAGAGATTCCCCTGCAGCCCGTGGGGAAGACCATGGTGAGGCAGGCTGTCCCCCTGCAGTCCATGGAGGTCCACGGTGGAGCAGATATCCACCTGCAGCCCAGGGAGGACCCCACGCCGGAGCAGGTGGGTGCCCAAAGGAGACTGTGACCCTGTGGGAAGCCCATGCTGGAGCAAGTTCCTGGCAGGACCTCTGGATCTGTGGAGAGAGGAGCCCACGGAGCAGGTTTTCTGGCAGGACTTGTGACCCCGTGGGGGACCCACAGTGGAGCAGTGTGCTCCTGAAGGACTGCACGCCATGGAAGGGACCCATGCTGGAGCAGTTCGTGAAGAACTGCAGCCCGTGGGAAGGACCCACGTTGGAGAAGTTCGTGGAGGACTGTCTCCTGTGGGAGGGGCCCCACGCTGGAGCAGGGGAAGAGTGTGATGAGTCCTCCCCCTGAGGAGGATGAAGCAGCAGAAATAACATGTGATGAACTGACTGTAAACCCCATTCCCCGTCTTCCTGCACCGCTGGGGGGGGTTGGTAGAGAATCCGGGAATGAAGTTGTGCCCAGGAAGAAGGGAGGGGTGGAGGGAAGGTGTTCTGAGATTTGGTTTTATTTCTTATTACCCTACTCTGGTTGATTTGTAATAAATTGAGTTAATTTTCCCCAAACTGAGTCTGTTTTGCCCATGACGGTAATTGGTGAGTGAGTGATCTGTTTTTACAAATATGTTAACAGTAAAAAGAGTCCCAAGGAGAATATCTATCCTTTAATGGATACAGAAGGGAACGTAGCAACCAGAAATGAGGAAAAGGCTGAGGTACTTAATGCCTTCTTTGCCTCAGTCTTTAATAGTGAGTTCAGTTATCTTCAGAGTACTCCACCCCTTGAGCTGGAAGGTAAGGATGAAGAGCAGAATATACCCCCCTTAATCCAGGAGGAAATAGTTAGTGACCTACTACGCCATCTGGACACTCACAAATCTATGGGACCTGATGGGATCCATCCAAGAGTACTGAGGGAACTGGCAGAGGTCCTTGCCAAGCCACTCTCCATCATGTATCAGCAATCCTGGTCAACAGGGGAGGTCCCAGAGGACTGGAGGCTTGCCAATGTGACACCCATTTATAAGAAGGGTCGGAGGGAGGATCTGGGGAACTATGGGCCTGTCAGCCTGACCTCGGTACCGGGGAAGATTATGGAACAGTTTGTCTTGAGAGAACTCGCATGGCAAGTCCAGGATAAGAAGGGGATCAGGCCCAGTCAGCATGGGTTTACGAAAGGCAGGTCCTACTTGACCAACCTGATCTCCTTCTATGACCAGGTGACCCGCCTAGTGGATGAGAGAAAGGCTGTGGTTGTTATCTACCTTGACTTCAGCAAGGCCTTTGACACTGTCTCTCATGGCATACTCCTTGAGAAACTGGCGTCTCATGGCTTGGATAAGTGCACTATTCACTGGGTGAAAAACTGGCTGGATGGACGAGCCCGGAGGGTTGTGGTGAATGGGGTGAAATTCAGTTGGCGGCGGGTCACAAGTGGTGTTCCTCAGGGCTCAGTGTTGGGCCCTGTTCTGTTTAAAATCTTTATTGATGATTTGGATGAGGGGATTGAGTGCACCCTCAGCAAGCTGCAGACGACACCAAGCTGGGAGGCAGGGTCGATCTGCTTGAGGGTAGGGAGGCTCTACAGAGAGATCTGGACAGGCTGGATCGATGGGCTGAGGCCAATTGTATGAAGTTCAACAAGGCCAAGTGCCGGGTCCTGCACTTTGGTCACAACAACCCCATGCAGCGCTACAGGCTTGGGGAAGAGTGGCTGGAAAGCTGCCCGGCAGAGAAAGACCTGGGGGTGCTGGTTGGCAGCCGGCTGAATATGAGCCAGCAGTGTGCCCAGGTGGCCAAGAAGGTCAATCGCATCCTAGCCTGTATCAGGAACAGTGTGGCCAGCAGGAGCAGGGAGGTGGTTGTTCTCCTGTACTCGGCACTGGTGAGGCCGCACCTTGAGTACTGTGTTCGGTTTTGGGCCACTCACTACAGGAAAGATATGGAGGTGCTGGAGTGTGTCCAGAGAAGGGCAACAAAGCTGGTGAAGGGTCTGGAGCATAAGTCTTATGAGGAGCAGCTGAGGGAGCTGGGGCTGTTTAGTCTGGAGAAGTGGAGGCTGAGGGGAGACTTTATCGCTCTCTACAACTACCTGAAAGGGGGTTGTAGTGAGGTGGGTGTTGGTCTCTTCTGTCAGGTAGCTGGAGATAGGACGAGAGGAAACGGCCTCAAGTTGCGGCAAGGGAGATTTAGGTTGGATATTAGGAAAAATTTCATTACCGAGAGGGTTGTCAGACATTGGAACAGGCTGCCCAGGGAAGTGGTTGAGTCACCATCCCTGGAGGTATTCAAAAAGCGTGTAGACAAGGCGCTTCAGAACATGGTTTAGTGGGCATGGTTGATGGTTGGACTCAATGATCTTGAAGGTCTTTTCCAACCTAAATGATTCCATGATTCTATCTCTCCTGTCCTTATCTTGACCGACCAGCCCTTTGTTATATTTTCTCTCCCCTGTCCAGCTGAGGAGGGGGAGTGATAGAACGGCATTGGTGGGCACCTGGCATCCAGCCAGGGTCAACCCACCACAATCAGTCACTCATCTGCTAGCTAACAACAAACAAGAAAACATACAACTGCAAAGACAGTATTTGGATATCAATCCTGAAAATATTTGTGAATTGTTCTTTGCCTTATTTAGCCAGTCCTATCTACATTAAGATTCTTTACAAACATTACTTCTCTAAAAATTAAAGACCCATCTTACTATTCAGCCACAACTGTTTCACGATTTTAGCAGCTTTACAGCTTTCCCTGATGCTTACGTATTTGTGTATAGTGTTCTTTTCCTCACCTGCCTATATTTCCCCTAATTTATCAGTCAAAAGCAATCTGGTTCGTTAGATAATTGAAATTACTCACTCTCAGTATTTCGAATTCAGCTGATATGCTATTTTTTTGTTTTTATTGACACCTTCATACCTTTTGAAATAAAACCCAGCTAAGGAAGTTATTAACTTTCTTGAGATAATTAGTAGCTTGTTGTTGGTTTTTTTGTTTAATTTGTTTGCAGAAGCAATATTTCTTATAAAGATCCAATTCAGCAGTTGTCTGATTTCTTCCCTTGATCTCAAGCTAGTCTGTAACACTGTCAAAACAGCATGACTGGGATTACTAATTCAAAACTTTACTTTTCCAGTATCAACGCAACCAGACAACCTACTTTCTGTAGAACAGCCATATTTCTGAGATGCTTGATATACTAAAGTGTTTTCATTTAGTCCATATTCATGCAAAACACTGAGCCACATGCCACGCCACATAGTCAAAAACTCTATGAATTTAAATAAGGCTAGAGAATAATGTTTCTGAGAAGCAGGGTTTAATAACTTCTTTCTATGAGCAAATATTTCTTCAGCAAAGACCCATTCTGTTGTAAAAACACTTGACATTTTTTAGGAACCTTGAGCTAAATTCTGAAGTTCAGACTAATTGCTAATTCCTCCTCATATTAGAGAGGTTTTGCCAAAGGTGGCAGTGGTTAGAATTTGGTCCTGATTTTTTTCAGCATGAAAAATAACTTGCTTGATATTAGCAAATCATTAATCTCTTTTACCTCTCCTTTTTATGATAAGTAATTACTGTATTCTGTATTTTACTTGTTTTCCTGAAAAAAGTTGCGGTTTGCCATCATCACCAGCTTTCAATCTCTTAGTATAAAATAACGATCCCATTATTATTACTAATTCAAATGAAGTTTTCCATTTTGCTGGTTGAGAAATAACAAAATAACTACAAAGCTATAAAAACCCAGGTATAATAGTCCTCTACTTAGAATGTCCCCAAACAAATTTCTAACCTCCATTTATGTATCAGCATCTCAGGTATAAAGTACACACTTTTACTTATCTTTTCTCCTACATACATTAGACTTTGCTGTGTTGTGTTAAAGGAGTTCCATGAAAAACTGAAAGCAGGTAGTAAACCTGCCATTAAACATCATTGTCATGGTTTAACCCCAGCCAGCAACTAAGCACCACGCAGCCACTCACACACTTCCCCCCACACCCAGTGGGATGGGGGAGAAAATCGGGAAAAGAAGCAAAACTCGTGGGTTGAGATAAGAACGGTTTAATAGAACAGAAGAGAAGAAACTAAGAAAAGAAGAAACTAATAATGATAATGATAAAGATAACACTAATAAAATGACAGCAGTAATAATAAAAGGATTGGAATATACAAATGATGCACAGTGCAATTTCTCACCACCTGCCGATCGATGCCCAGTTAATCCCCGAGCGGCGATCCCCTGCCCCCACTCCCTCCAGTTTCTACACTAGATGTGACGTCACATGGTATGGAATACCCTGTTGGCCACTTTGGGTCAGCAGCCCTGGCTGCGTCCCCTCCCAACTTCTTGTGCCCCTCCAGCCTTCTTGCTGGCTGGGCATGAGAAGCTGAAAAACCCTTGACTTGAGACTAAACATTACTTAGCAACAACTGAAAACATCAGCGTTATCAACATTCTTCTCATACTGAACTCAAAACATAGCACTGTACCAGCTACTAGGAAGACAATTAACTCTATCCCAGCTGAAACCAGGACAATCATCAATCTTCAGATATCTGAATGTCTTTACAGATTATCAATACATAACATGACTGAGGGTCAAAGCAGCACAGGATGGGAAAATTGCTCAAAGTGGATGAAAAGAGATTGTTTACACATCAACGAAACATATCAGATTTATCACGTCTTAACTCTCTGCGAAAAATATGCCATTGTCTGGTGTAAGCGGAACTAGGGTATAAAAATGCCTCGATGGGTGTTACTCTTCTGTTTTTATTCAGTCATCTTTGGCCTACATCAGATAGTTCAAAATATAGAATGAGAAAATTTGCACTGAACAACCATATAATTACCTACTCTTGATTTATTGGACAAGCTCTTCTTTTTTATGTATATTTTGGCCACTTAGCTTTCCTGAGACCTGGGTTAGTACCATTCAAAATTAATAAGACCATAGCTTAAGCCTATATATTATCTTACTAAGTTTGCATCTAATAAATAAATATTATAAAATAATGTCTTGTTTAGGATGTACACACACATTCTTAGACAATTATTAATATATGCTTCATATTGGAACTCTCCCCGTGTTTTGTTTTGTTTCCCTTCTTTTGAGTTTAGAAATTCGAGGCTAGATTTCTAGAGCTAATTGGATATCTAAAGATAATTGGACACATAAAACTAACTAGATCATATGGAATTCAAACACTGCACATTGTTGTTGTTTTTTATTTGTTGTGCTTATTTGTTGTTGTCTGGAAGGATGCTGCTATGTTAATACATTTCTAATGCCTACACTTCTTAACACTAGGCAGACTGCTTGTTTTAAAAACATAAACTAAGTAGATTTCCTTGTTTCATGAAAGTTCTGGAACCATTCACTTGTATTTTTGTCTTATGTGAGATTTCACAGAGTGCTCTGATTCAGTTATGCTTACATATTCCTGCAAGTTTCCTCTGCTAACTCAAGCATCAGTTAAAAGTGTGCAAAAACACCCCAAACAAAACACACAAACAAAAAAAACAACAAAAAACAAAACCCAAAACCAATCCCAGATGTATTCAGTGGAATGTTTTTGTGACTGTCCCTATCTCCTAGCTCTGACAGCCTCCTCAAAAACCTACTGAAGTAAACATGGGCGCTTCTGTTAGCTACACTCAACTTTCAGTGAGCCCTAAGGCAAATGGACTTTGGATAATGACCAAGATTTGATTTTGGATCACAACATGATTATTTTCAACCGGCAGAGTCCCTCCCAGTCAGTAGAGCAGCCAAGTTGCTATTCAGCTGAAATCTCTACTTCGGCTTTCAACCTGATGTAAATTGACATAATTCTATTAAAGCTAATGCAAATTTAAACTTGCTTAGGATTTATTTTTGGGACCACTATGAATACTGCTGAGGAAGAACACTATCATGACTGAAGTCCAAGTTATTGCAATAAAAATATTGTGAGCATATGATATTTTTATAAATAACTCAATTTTGAAATGTATTGCTTTATAGCATAAACACATTTACAAACATCTATGGGGTGGGGTGGTGTTTTTTTTTTTTATTTTTTAGTCACATCTAATAATCACAAACACAAATAATAGCTGCTTGAGAAATTTTTAAAATACAGCTGCATACAAATTCTACAGCAAACACAGTACTGATTGTTTGTCATAGGCCTAGGTTAAACTCAAGTCACTTCAGAATTTACAAATCAATTCCATACCTTAATCAGACATAAGTATGCAATAGTTTAATTGTATATTATTGTGACACTTTGTCCTGGTTTCAGCTGGGATAGAGTTAATTGTCTTCCTAGTAGCTGGTACAGTGCTATGTTTTGAGTTCAGTATGAGAAGAATGTTGATAACGCTGATGTTTTCAGTTGTTGCTAAGTAATGTTTAGTCTCAAGTCAAGGGTTTTTCAGCTTCTCATGCCCAGCCAGCAAGAAGGCTGGAGGGGCACAAGAAGTTGGGAGGGGACGCAGCCAGGGCTGCTGACCCAAAGTGGCCAACAGGGTATTCCATACCATGTGACGTCACATCTAGTGTAGAAACTGGAGGGAGTGGGGGCAGGGGATCGCCGCTCGGGGATTAACTGGGCATCGATCGGCAGGTGGTGAGCAATTGCACTGTGCATCATTTGTATATTCCAATCCTTTTATTATTACTGCTGTCATTTTATTAGTGATATCATTATCATTATTAGTTTCTTCTCTTCTGTTCTATTAAACCGTTCTTATCTCAACCCACGAGTTTTGCTTCTTTTCCCGATTTTCTCCCCCATCCCACTGGGTGTGGGGGGAAGTGTGTGAGTGGCTGCGTGGTGCTTAGTTGCTGGCTGGGGTTAAACCACAACACGCTTATAAATCAGAAATGAAATTCAGAGGTATGAAATTGGGGTGTGAGGCATGCAAATCCTTTTAATTTACACATATTTCTTTTTGAGTAGTGTTTTATACCACCTGGCTGTGACTAACGAAACCACAAGGCTCTCTTGTCAGGACCAACGGACTACTCCTACACAACAGGGAGCACAAATCACCCGTGTTCTACTTGCTTAGGATTTCATTTTTTGTACCATAAAATAGACCCTGGAAACAGTAAAACCTCCATCCCTTTACTGGCATATTTACTTACAGAAGAGTTCAAAGAGTAACTCTGTCCTTGTAAGGCTTTTGAGGTTTCAGCTGGATATTTTCTTCAAGGAATAAGAGAAATTATTTATGGAACAGATATATTAGTATTCCATGCAACTATTTTGTTAAGTCCTATTTGTTTTTCTGTTGATACTGTAGAGATATCGCTCATAAACAAACTCCTGCCAAAATATTTTTCTCCAGATATTGTAATGATGAGGAGGGCGAGTGGTTTGAGAAGGTAGAGGACAGTTGCTGTATTGCTTTGCCACATCTGCATTTGTAAACTCCTGCATACTGTGAAACTCTTTAGGGAGTTGAAGGGATCAGTGAACTGAGAGTGAGCTGGGCAGGAGTAAAGCAAAAACCAAAGAGAAGCAAGAAATTCATATCTAGATGGAGATGCTTTGGTAGTAGCATAATGAATGTAGCCATTTAATGGAGATTTTAATAGCAAGGGAAAAGCTGTTTGTATGAGTGAAAAGCTAATTCTGCCAGAAAAAATGGACAAAAATTCTTCATTATGAATTGCACATATCCTTTTGGTCTTAGTTACTCTAGTGGATTCTAAATCAGATGTTAGTCTCCTTCAGGGTTATGTGTAATTCTTGTATTGGTGTGTGGGCACACGTATGTGTGTTTGTGCATACATGCACTTCTGAAAATAAATATACTGGGTTATGCAGTTACAATTTTTTCTTTTATTACTTCATGCCAGCAGATACTTACGCTTAAAGGTCAAACTACTAGAAGATACAATACTAACAACAGTGGCAGAAATTGCTGAGGTAGCAGAACTTAGTAAAATATTTCTCTGAATGCTTGTATTTGCTACTCTGTCTAATACATAAAAGGCTCAAGAAAGTCTCAGAGGAGACGAGAGTGTCTCAGATTGTTAGATGAAAGCAGCTGGTGTGCTAGGATTAGAGCATGGGAGTTTGTAGGTCTCCACTGGATGCAAGGGTGCGATGGCTGCAGAGACAGGCACCAGAACAAAGCTCACAGGCCTGATAGGGAGGACTGATCTAGCCTTACTACACTTGTTCCCACTACAAATTTTTTTCCAGCATCTCTTCCCAGCTTCAGAATGCATTTTTTTCCCCCCAGCTCAATGACTATTTCTATCTGGTCCATGCCTGACGCTCTAAAGCCAACTTAAGAGTGCTTAACTTCATATTTTTTTCTCCTCTTAAAGAATCCAGTTTAATTATAGAAGCACAGATGATCTATAAACCATCAATATTTTGATGTTGTATGCGAGGATCCTCAAAATCTGCTTACTCTTCCATATTCTTCTGGTGAGCTTGTGAAGGTCTGACAAATTATAGTCAATGTCTCAAACATTTGTTAAAGAACTTTGGTGGAGAAAACGGCCTCTGTAAAAACGCTGGAGTTTTGTGAACAGGACAATGTGGCTGGAGGAGAGGGCCTCCCGGAGGGTGGGACCACGCTTCTCCAAAGCCGCAATTCCTTATCTTAACTGACCAGGAGAAGGAGCACAGTGTATGCACCTGGAGGAGGAGGCCCCATGGAGGATGGGACCGTGCTTCTATCTTAAGCGGTCATGCCAGCAGAAAAAGAGAGGCAACTCCGCAATGAACCCCCCGCCCCCCTGCAAAGCTCACCGACCGATTCCAGAGAACCCCGGGAATGGGAACTGCGCATGTCGAGACCATCGACTAACACACTATAAAAGAAGGGAGAACGAGTTCTCAGTGCGTGCCCTCCGGAACTGGATCTCTACGCTGGCTGGACCAATGCTGGACCCAGGACTGGTGAAACCCTTTTCTTCTCTCTTTCTTTCTTTCTCTCTCTCCCTCTTTTCCTTCTCTCTTTTCCACAGTCCCTACACCTCATCCTTTTAAACATAAACCGTTGACCAAGTCTGAGACTAGGAGTGGACCTAGCTGCCCCTGGGCTCCTCTTTGAGAAGGAGTCCAGAAAGCAAGGGGTTCTGCTCTGAATCTCGTGACTCAACAGGAGGGCTCTCCTTCTGACACAGTTTCATGTTCCTTTTTCCATTTCTTTTTCTACACCCCCCTTTTCTTTTCAAACAGCGGCTTAATGACATGTTGCAAGGTTCATATTGATAAGCTCACGTGTACTTGGGCAAGGTTAGCTAGGTTGAATAAATGTTGATTGTTGTTTGAACTCCCCTGGTGTCATTTCACCTTAATTCTGATAAAGAAAATTCATGAACCTGAGTCGCTCCAACTTTGGGACGCGACAGAGCTCTATATTGATATTTTGATGTGTTTCACCACACAAAAATAATCACAGCCTCAGATCTGAATGCAGAATAAAAGGTTACAATTGTGAGAAAATATGATGTTAAGTGAAGTCAATCATGCCAGGCTGAGCACTCCAAATGCCTTTTTTTTCTTAAAGAGAGGAAACTGGATACAGTACTGTATTGGGTTTGCGTGGCAAGGTTTTAGCAGCAGCAGGGCTACAGGGGTGGCTTCTGTGAGAAGCTGCTAGAAGTTTCCCCCATGTCTGATAGAGCCAATGCCAGCCAGCTCCAAGATGGACCTGCCGCTGGCCAAGGTCAAGCCCATCAGCGACGGTGGCAGTGCCTCTGGGATAACAGATTTAAGAAGGGGAAAAAAACCCCTGTGCAATTACAGCCGGGAGAGAGGAGTGAGAATATGTGAGAAAAACAACCCTGCAGACACCAAGGTCAGTGAAGAAGGACGGGGAGGAGTTGCTCCAGGCGCCGGAGCAGAGATTCCCCTGCAGCCCGTGGGGAAGACCGTGGTGAGGCAGGCTGTCCCCTCCCAGCCCATGGAGGTCCACGGTGGAGCAGATATCCACCTGCAGCCCAGGGAGGACCCCATGCCGGAGCAGGTGGATGCCCAAGGGAGGCTGTGACCCCGTGGGAAGCCCACACTGGAGCAGCCTGTGCCTGAAGGACTGCAGCCCATGGAAGGGACCCACGCTGGAGCAGTTCATGAAGAACTGTAGCCTGTGGGAAGGACTCACATTGCAGAAGTTTGTGGAGGACTGTCTCCCATGGGAGGGACCCCATGCTGGAGCAGGGGAAGAGTGTGAGGAGTCCTGCCCCTGAGGAGGAAGGAGCGGCAGAGACAACATGTGATGAACTGACCACAACCCCCATTCCCCATCCCCTTGCCCTGCTCAGGGCAGGGGAGGTAGAGAAAATCAGGAGTGAAGTTGAGTCTGGGAAGAAGGGACGGGTGAGGGGGAAGGTGTTTTAAGATTTAGTTTTTATTTCTCATTATCCTACTCTGATTTGATTGGCAATAAATTAAATTAATTTCCCCAAGTTGTGTCTTGTTTTGCCTGTGACGGTAACCGGCGAGTGATCTCTCCCTGTCCTTATCTTAACCCACAAGCCTTTCATTATATTTTCTCTCCCTCTGTCCAGTTGAAGAGGGGGAATGATAGAGCAGCTTTGGTGGGCACCTTGTGTCCAGACAGGGTCAACCCGTCACAAGTATTTACAGATGTCACCTGAAGTTGACATATTACCCATAAGACAGTTCTCCTATTTTTAAAAAAAGCTTTCTGAATATATTATTAAAAAAATCCTGAAGGTCTATTTCTAGCGTCAATTGTCCTGACTCTTCCTTAAGACTTTTTCTTCCATCATTCCTTCCTAATATAACATTATTTAGACCACTAACATGAAAAAAATGGCATTATTCAGAGCACAAGGCACATGGGCCAAGCCTTTGTAGAACTAGCATTAAAGCCCTATTTCATAGCCATTGGTCATAAAAGTAATGTTTCAGAACTTTCGAGAATTGATGTAGGAATATATACTTGCCCACATAAACACACAAAAAGTTATTATTTTTTTAATATATCTATTGTTCTTATAAGACAAACAAATCTAACAAAATAGTCTTGATTATTATATAAATACTACATGGAAGACTAACATAATATTCAAGTCTGAATAATAAGAGATGGTCATCTCCTTCAGATTTTGCATTTTTTAAATTATTTAGTATTTCCCGGTTTAGACTTAGGAAAGTGAATGTCTTCTTATAATGAGAAGTCTGTCCATTTTTCTCTTTCTTCTACACTATGACTAATATTGGTAGCACTGCAAATTTTACTATCAGTAACTGCTTTGAAACCCATGGTCTTTATAATCCTCTTTCTGACCTTTAAAGGAATGAAAGATTCATGATACTTCCTGGAAAATCTGGTTTAGGTATCAGATAAATTGGTAAAGATTATGATGCAGTAACTGGTCAGATAGTGAATTACAGAAAAAAAAGTGTTATGAAACTGTTAGATTTCCTGGAGCTCAACAGAAGCTTTTCAATCTGCAGAAGCCATTCTCGTTTTCTTTTTAACTTGTCCAGTTTCCACACCCTACTTTTGCTCATAGCCACCTTTGGAAAGCCTTTCCAGTTTTTTAAAAGTTCTGTGAAAAACTGTTCTATTGGAGATCTTTTTAAGTGAACGTAGAAGACATTTTAAGAAAAGAAGAAAATAATTTAGCTAATAGACATTTTAATGTATAGCTGAAGGGATCAAATAAGATACCTGATATAAACCTAAATGATTTAAGTGTTGTTTCCTGGAAAAGGAAAAAATCCTGTGTTTACTGTTAATCTGGAATTGCAAATGCTATGTCCCATGCAATTCCTACATATCTATCAGAGGGATATAATACTAAAAAGGACACATCACAAGTTAAAGCATCTAAAGCCCATTTTAAGTAGTTCACTCCAGCCACTTGAAGAAGAGGAGAACAACATATTTCGTACTAGTGAAATATGCCAAAGCTGTTGATATGAATGCTACTAAATTACCCAGTACAACCTAGTGGCATTTTAAAGCTCACCCACATTTGAGGAGAAACTACTTGTAGGACAGAACAAGGAGTTTAATCATCACACTCACTCAGTATCTAACCTTGTGTCTTCTACTGTCAAAATGATGACTTCACATTCAGTCACTGCTTGTTGCAAACCATTTGAAAGTCACCAGTTCATTTTGTATAGGCGGCTACATTAATTGCCATATGTTATCTTCTGGACACTACCACAGTGGATGTCCTAAAAAGATGGTGGAAAACCGAGCCCATTTTTTCCAGTTCTAAACCAGAACAGGATACAATTCAATCTCTAAGCCATGCAATTTTCCTAGTACCTTTTGGTATACTTTTGGTATATTTTGTAAGGAATGGCATATCTATAGAACAGGCCAAAGATTTACAAGATACAACTGACACTAAGAGAGTCACAAAGTTACAGCTTTAGTGTGAGGTCTCTGCCAAAATTGCAGAATGCAGATGAAAGGGTTTTCTGCTGTTGAGATACAATCTATGATTCCGTATGCATGAATATTTATAAACTAGTCTTAATAATATTGCTGGACTGGGTAACAGATTTATTTGAAGGGGGAAACAATTGCTTAATTAAAATTAATATTTAAATGGAAAAAGCTCATTATTTAATTCACAGCTGGTATAGCACAACTTTGTTGACTACAGGTTTTTAACTTAATATTGTCAGTTTCTCCTGGAGAATGTTACAGAATTTATCAAACTCCATTTCACTGATCAATATGTAAATCAGGAAAATTTTTTACTTTTTGAAGTCTGAAAAGAAAGGTGCTGCCCCATATTGTACAGTGCTGTAACTCTGAAATAGAAATTGCTTGCTGTCTGACATCAGTTCTTTCGCAGACAAAAACTGGTCTATTAAATAATGAAAGGTGTTGGTACAAACAAACTGGAAATTAATGTTTTAAAATGGTATATATTTACTGAGATGAAACAGATTGTATTTAATATATATTAAAAATTTATTCCATAAACAAAACATGATAAGTTTGCATGTTTAATTATTGTGAAAAGCACAAGTATAATCCTAAATCTGAGTGCTGGAATTTGTTTTGAATTATTTACACTGTCCTTGAAACATCAGCATTACAGGTTTCAAAGAGGAAGACAAAAAATGACTGTTCTTTCAAGGTCATTTTACCGTTTTGGAAAAATACTACTAAAATCAAATTAGCTGTCCCCCAGTCATGTGTCATAAAAATATGCATGCACATATTGATGCACATTCTCTACTTATGTTCCTAAAAAAATACAACCATCATACTATGAAGGCTGTTATAACACAAAAGGCCTGCACTTTTCAGTTGTACTGTGAAAAATACATTCATTAGGACAGGAATTATGCAGCTCAGAAATACAAGATGCCAGCTACCTTTCTCCGAATACCTTTTCTAAAAAGTATTTGTAAAATCAGACACAACTACCATCTCTTTCTAATAACTGAACGTTTTAGGAGACATCCTGTCCATATGCTTACTCACACTGCTGGAGCACCTGTGCTGCAAAACATGGAGATTTTTTATTATCATTGTTGTTTTCCTTTTGGCACTTGTTCCAAGCTTTGCCGCATGTACATGCGCAGTAGATTCCTCAGTTTTTTACCAAGTTTCCCTTGTTGTTAATAAGGCAGTAACTCCAAGAAAAAGGATGATACTGAAGGTGTATAGGACTGTGTATGGGTTACATATCTCTAAGCATCAAGATTAAAAGGCTTTGGCCTGTGTAAACAAAAGAACAGCTTTTTCCTGACATATGTTGTGCCCAGTGACACCTCACCAGTATTACGCTATGTATATACACTTATATATGTCAGGGTCAACTTGCCACATTAGCATAGCTCCTTCAAAAGCAGCAGAAGACACAAAGCATGGAGGAAGCACGTGGGCAAGCTAATAACCTCAGCAAGCCCGTACTGATGAACACACCGACTCCACAGGCACTGTGCAGAAAATCCACTGAATCCCATCAGCACAGTTGGTGAAGCTGTACTAATACTGTGCCTACTTAGGGCAGGAGATTTTCCATTTAATATGCCCATTTAATGTGTGTGTCCTGCGTGCCTATTCCTGTCTGGAATGTTAAATTTTGGGAAAGCCAAAGTGTTTGTTGTGTATTCACAAGGCCAGTGTATGTATAGGCTGTCACTTAAGCCTGATCCATTACCTGACTTCCCAAGCAAAACTACTGAGAAACTTGCAGTTATGCTGTCCTTCGCAGCCTGCTTTGGTTCATTGCAACTCCCTTAGTGTGACAGAAACCAGGACTGCTTCCCAGTTTCTAGGTCGATGCATACAGCTCCACAGAAGCTTCTGCTGAACACAACCTGGGGAAATGACCTGAGCACACACTGCGCTCGTCCCCCCAGGGCAGGCATCAGAGGTGCACAACAGCCCTGTCACAGGCTGACCAGGGGCTCATCTGTGTTGACAGATCACTGCAATCTTTTCTTTCTCAATATCTAAGTGCAGATACAGCCTGTAAACCCCTGATTTCCACCAACAAAATCCCCAGTCTTGCAAGCTTTTCCTGATTAATTTCCTACTCAGTAAGAAGTTGTGGGGGGCATAAATCAAAGTGCTTTACACTTTGATACATTTGCCTCAAAAGATCATACTCTCCACAGAGGTAATGTAAGTACGAAATATCTATGATGCCTGGCATCATAACGTGATTGCAAACAGCAGTGTCAGTAACCCTGTAAAATCCCTGACACTTTAACACTTTAACTTCCTTGTTAAGGATACAAAATCAGCCAGTAAAAGTTAGGAAGATGAATTCTGCCTTCCTGTACAGACACAATATGAAATATTCTTGGATTTCATGATCACCTCCTGTCTTTTCTTGCACTGCTTAAGTCAATTCACAGGATAGACTCAATATTCAACAGATAATGTCAACACTAATTTCTTTTCCTCCCCCTCTCATCCTCACTATTTAATTGTCTGATATTTCATTTTTAAGAGAAATCAACTATAGGTCATCTTCCAGTTTTCTTGCATCAATTTTTAGTATTGTAAAATCTACTAAATGATGTAATAAAGCATACATCTATATAACTGTAAGCATCAGAGCATGATATTACATGCATTTTAAGTGGAATGTAGCTCTCTGACAAGCAAATAAAGATCACACTCACTTTTCACTACCCACTAAAGCATTGTTTAAGTGTTTCCCATTAAAAACAAAATAGTTTTTAATGAAGGGATACTTTAAATTGCTGAGATGGTCTACAGAAGAACTCCTTGGACAGTGTAAATGTGACAATTAACACAGTTTAGAGGAGTTCTATTGGTGGCTCTTTGGAGTGAAATATTCTGAGTCTACACTGCTTCTTAAAGAATAGACTGTTTCCTATTTGACACTGAAACAGCTGGAGGTGGATGGAAGAGAACTGTAGGCATTCTAAAACTTGTTGAACAATACAGTTGGCTTTGCAATCACAAAATTTAACAAAAAGGGAAAAAAAAACCTTCTTCAGGAACACAGTTCACTTTCAGAAAGCAAAGACTACTCATCATTAATAATGCTTCCCCCCCCCCCCTTTTTTTTTCTTTTTCTTTCTTTCTTTCTTTGTTTTACCTTTTAGAAGAAATCCTGAGAGGGTTTCTTCTCTGCAGTAATTTTTTTAGAGAAGTGAGGAAGGCACTGAACACTGCCAAGCCATACCTTGGTAATGCCTAGATATTCTCATCTATATAGTCCCCCACTGGCATACTAACTCCCAAGAAAGAGCTACACTTTCTTGTTAATGTGAATAATCTTAATCTATGAATAAGAATGAAAGCATGAGTGGGTTCTGTCAAGAAGTCACTATTATTTCTCTCTCCAAATTATGTCTACTGCCCATTTCTTACAATGCAAGGGGGAACAGGAAAAAGACACAGCTTCCCCCCTCTCCCCCCACTCCAAAAAGGGGTGTTGCTTTCCATAAACACTTACTTGGTTTTTTTCCAGTCTTATTTTTCATTTATTATCTTACAATTTACTACTATCTCTACTTTATGGAGAGATTCCTGGCCTAGCCAAATATTAAAATACTAAAATATCATTAGTTGTAGCTGAGAAGTTGTAAACTCATATTGTACAACATTAAGTGAATTAGAGAAACTAATTTTGAAGTAACTACTGGTAAGACTAACAGGAGTAAACTGCAAGCACATTCACAATACTTAACAAGACTACATTGATTTTACTTGCAAACATTTTCTGCTGTGTAGTCTTTAACATGCCAAGTGTGATCCAAATCTTACTGAAGTTAATGGGAGTCTCTCCACTGAGTAGTATCATGTTTTGCATTAAGTCATTCATACAGCTCATTAATTTGCTGTATCTGACCCTAAAGTTTTAATATTTCTACTCTTCTCCTTTTAAAGAACTCAGAATAAAATTAGATATAAATAGGTGATGTTCACTTAATTTCTATATTTTTATCTACACAGGGGTCTGCCATTTCAGAGCATTTGACTGTATTTAGAAATGTAAATTTAAGAAATACATTCTCTTCCCATTCTTTAATTCCTGCTGAATCAGTGGAGGCTGATTAAGAGAAAGCATCATTTTAATTGCTCTTTAGTAGAACTGATTCAAAAGCCAGGACTATGTTTACTGGACCAGATTTTAGGATATTTTATGTTACTGTAAATTAATTGACTTAAGCAGAGGTGCACCAGTTTAGACCAGCTAAGGTCTCTCTCATCGGTCTAGCCATTGACTTCTATGCATCTGTCAATAAAAAAATAAAAGAATGGTGTTCCAAAATGTATGCGTGTTTCAGATTTTTTTAACTTCTCAGAGGATGCTCTTTCTGATAACTGGTCCATAATGTCTTCTAATCTTTATCACATGGAAGGATGAAGATAGACCAATGCCAATACTCTTTAGCATTCACCAGACATAGACAAAATACCTCTAAAAATACAATTTACATGCAGTTACCTGTTACAGACTTCTGACCTGTGCTGAGAACCAGAAGCGGCAGAGTCCTTGTGCCACCTTCTAGCATCCTGCTCACTGATACACAGCTAGTAAGAATTTCACTCTCAGCAGATCACCTGTTTATCATTCATATTCTTTCATTATGTTACAAAAACTCTTAATTTTTAATTTTCATACATATATTCTAAATTCAGGAATCGGGGAGCTTAATAAACAGGAATAGAAACTAGACTTTATGAGCATTAAAATTTTTGGAAACACTGTTCTTATAGTGAGAATGAAAATGGGTGAAATCAAGCAAATTCCTGCTTAGGGAATGATTTAGTGATAACAGTCATGCCTTTTGAACAAATGTAAAGGATGTGGACTTATTTATCATCTGATGAGAAAAATCAGATTATGGTTCACTTAATTTCAATCAGGAGTGTGAGGATGGAACCTAGGCTTGTGCTGGCACCAAGACAATTGAGGCTAAGAGCAACCAAAAGAGTGAAAACAGAAGAGCTAGATATCAGGGAAGAATACAATTAAGTTGCATAGAAAACTAAGAGATCTCTGAGAAAAGAAGAATGAACTATGAAATGAAATTAAACAGCCTATAGACTAGCCAAAAGACCCACCAGATAAGTACTGTCCTGAAAGACCCCCCAAAAAAGGTGGTTGATGCATATAGTTGATGGATGAAGCCCTGCAATGGAGTGGTGTAGTGGGTTGACCCTGGCTGGATGCCAGGTGCCCACCAAAGCCGCTCTATCACTCCCCCTTCTTAACTGGACAGGGGGAAGAAAATATAACCAAAGGCTCGTGGGTCAAGATAAGGACAGTTTAATAAACTGAAAGCCAAGGTCGCACGCGAAAGCAAAGAAAAACAAATGATATTATTCTCTACTTCCCATCAGCAGGCGATGTCTAGCCACTTCCTGGGAAGCAGGGCTTCAGTACGCGTAGTGGTTGCTCCTGAAGACAAAAAATGCCCCCCTTCCGTCTCCCTTTACTTAGCTTTTATATCTGAGCTGACGTCATATGGTATGGAATATCTGTTTGGTTAGTTTAGGTCAGCTGTCCTGGTTATGTCCCCTCCCGAGATCTCGCCCTGCCCCAGCCTGCCGTTGAGGGGGGGGCAAAAATGTTGGAGAGACAGCCTTGATGCTGTGCCAGCACTGCTCAGCAGTAGCCAAAACACTGGTGTGTTATCAACACCTTTCTAGCTACTGATGCAGAGCACAGTGCTATGAGGGCTGCTATGGGGAGTATTAACTCCATCTCAGCCAGACCCAATACAATCTCCACCCCTTATTCCATACCATTTGCATCATGCTCAGGTCCCACATAATTTAATACAGATATCTTCTAACCATGCCATTGTATTTAATTCTCATTACTGAAATCCCTTCTTACCAACACTTACAACTGAAACTACATACTTAAACCACTTTTATACCCAACATACAGATTTATACATTCTTATTAATTACTATCCCCTGTCCTTTAACAGATAGATATTCCATGGGCTTCTTCCACTCCTCCAGATGTTCACACACAGGTTATGACTTGGGCCCCATCCATCAAGATGAGTGGTCAGGACAGGAGAAGCAGTATGTTCGATCGTTGGGCACCAACACCGGCTTGGTTTGGGTCACCGATGCACTTGTCTGGTTCCTTACGAAGTTCACTCCTCTGCAGTTCAGGTCATTCCTGCTACATTACTTCCTACAACATACAACTCACATCACTGATTATTTTTCCCTCAAGGTTAAATGTCCTTGAGGCACACACTGGGTCTCCCCATCCTTCCGCATTACCCACCAAGTACACCCAGGTCCCTGAGCAAAGACAATCCCACGAATGGGTTTGCCTTTTCCCATGGGAGGAGAAATTCACACTGCCTTCCCCAGCCACTTCCCCATGTGCACTACGGGGACCTTATCTCCTCCCACAGTATGTAGGGGTTTTGTTTGGGCAGGACCAGGACGGTTAGCAGACCCTCTGGTGTTAACTAGCCAAGTGGCTTCTGCTAAATTTGTATCCCAATGCTTCCATGTCCCATTGCCTAGCGCTCTCAACATAGTCTTCAACAGTCCATTATATCTCTCAATTTTTCCAGATGCTTGTGGGTGATAGGGTATGTGGTACACCCACTCGATGCCGTGTTTCTTTGCCCAGGAGCTTATGAGGTTATTTCGGAAATGAGTCCCATTGTCTGATTCAATTCTTTCCGGGGTACCATGTCGCCATAAAATTTGCCTTTTGAGGCCTAAGATGGTGTTTCGGGCAGTGGCATGGTTTACAGGATATGTTTCTAGCCAACCAGTAGTTGCTTCCACCATCATGAGTATGTAGCGCTTGCCTTGGCGTGTTCGTGGCAGTGGTCCAATGTAGTCAATTTGCCAGGCCTCGCCATATCGAAAGCCCAGCCACCGCCCTCTGTTCCAGGGAGACTTTACTCTGATGGCTCGTTTGATTGCAGCACATGTTTCACATTCATGAGTGACCTGTGTGATGGCCTCCATGGTCAGGTCCACCCCTCGATCACGAGCCCACCTATATGTTGCATCTCTCCCTAGATGTCCCGATGTCTCATGGGCCCAGCGAGCTACAAATAGCTCACCCTTACGCTCCCAGTCCAGGTCCACCTGAGCTACTTCTATTTTGGCAGCCTTGTCTACCTGTTCATTATTTCGATGTTCTTCAGTGGCACGGCTTTTGGGCATGTGAGCGTCTACATGACGTACCTTTAAAGTCATGTGTTCTACACGGGCAGCAATGTCCTGCCACAATGCTGCTGCCCAGATGGGTTTACCCCTGCGTTGCCAATTGGTCTTCTTCCACTGCTGTAGCCACCCCCACAGGGCATTAGCCACCATCCAGGAGTCAGTATAGAGGTAGAGTACTGGCCACTTTTCTCGTTCAGCAATGTCTAGGGCTAGTTGGATGGCTTTCACTTCTGCAAACTGACTTGACTCACCTTCTCCTTCAGTGGCCTCAACGACTTGTCGTGTGGGACTCCACACAGCAGCTTTCCACTTCCGATGGTTCCCTACCACACGACAGGATCCATCAGTAAACAAAGCATAACACCTTTCATCTTCTGATAACTCATTATATGGTGGTGCCTCTTGGGCACGAGCCACCTCCTCAGGCGATGCTCCAAAATCTCTGCCTTCTGGCCAGTCCATGATCTCTTCCAGAATTCCTGGGCGGTTAGATTTCCCCAGTCGAGCCCGTTGCGTGATCAATGCTATCCACTTACTCCATGTAGCACTGGTTGCATGATGTGTAGAGGGGATGTTTCCTTTGAACATCCAGTGTAGCACGGGCAATCGTGGTGCCAAGAGAAGATATGCTTCTGTACCAACAACTTCTGAAGCGGCTCGAACCCCCTCATATGCTGCTAGTATCTCTTTTTCAGTCGGGGTGTAGTGGGCTTCTGATCCTCGGTACCCCCGGCTCCAAAACCCTAATGGTCGACCTCGGGTTTCTCCTGGTGTTTTCTGCCAGAGGCTCCAGGTGAGACCATGCTCCCCAGCTGCAGTGTAGAGCACATTTTGTACATCTGGTCCTGTCCGGACAGGCCCAAGAGCTACCGCACGAGCTATTTCCTGTCTGATATGCTCAAAGGCTTGTTGTTGTTCAGGGCCCCATTCAAAATAGTTCTTTTTCCGCGTTACTCGATAGAGAGGGCTCACAAGCTGACTATAACCTGGAATATGCATTCTCCAGAACCCCACAAGGCCTAGGAAAGCTTGTGTTTCTTTCTTGTTAGCTGGTGGAGACATAGTTGCTATCTTGTTAACCACATCCATAGGGACATGACGGCGTCCATCCTGCCATTTTATTCCCAAGAACTGAATCTCCTGTGCAGGTCCCTTGACCTTGCTTTTCTTTATGGCAAAACCAGCTTTCAGAAGAATCTGAATTATTCTTTTTCCCTTCTCAAACACTTCTTCTGCCTCGTTGCCCCACACGATGATGTCATCTATGTATTGTAAATGTTCAGGGGCATCGCCTTGTTCCAGTGCTGTTTGGATTAGTCCGTGACAAATGGTAGGGCTGTGCTTCCACCCCTGGGGCAGTCGATTCCAGGTGTATTGGACACCTCTCCATGTGAAAGCAAACTGTGGCCTGCACTCTGCTGCCAAAGGAATGGAGAAAAACGCATTGGCAATATCAATTGTAGCATACCACGTGGCTGCCTTTGATGCCAGTTCATACTGGAGCTCTAACATGTCTGGTACAGCAGCACTCAGTGGCGGTGTCACTTCATTCAGGCCGCAATAATCTACTGTTAACCTCCACCCTCCATCAGACTTTCGCACTGGCCATATAGGACTATTAAAAGGTGAATGAGTCTTGCTGATGACTCCTTGGCTCTCTAGTTGATGGATCAGCTCATGGATGGGAGCCAGGGAGTCTCTGTTTGTCCGATATTGCCGGCGGTGCACCGTCCTGGTAGCGATTGGCACCTGCTGTTCTTCAACTTGCAACAGTCCCACAATGAAGGGATCTTCCGAGAGGCCAGGCAGGGTGGATAGCTGTTTGATCTTCTCTGCGTTTACAGTGGCTACACCAAAAGCCCATCGGTACCCCTTTGGGTCCTTGAAGTACCCTCTCTTGAGGTAGTCTATGCCAAGGATACAAGGAGCCTCTGGGCCAGTCACAATGGGGTGCTTTTCCCACTTGTCCCCTGTCAAGCTCACTTCAGCCTCCAATACAGTCAATTCCTGGCATCCCCCTGTCACTCCAGAGATCCAGATGGGTTCTGTGCCCCTATACACTGATGGTACCAGCATACACTGTGCACCAGTGTCTACCAAAGCCTTATACTTCTGTGGGTCTGATGTGCCAGGCCATCGAATCCACACAGTCCAGTATATCCGGTCATCCCTTTCCTCCTCCTGGCCGAAGGCAGGGACCCTCTATTGCTGTTCCTCATCAGAGTATTCACTGTCTGACCCTTGCGGTGCCAGACCAGAAGTCCCCTCACCAGAGTCAAGGGAGGTCGTTTCAGTTCTTCTGTGCCTGGAGGATCGCTGATTGCTTTCTTGGGCCTCTACAGCAATGACACTGACAGCCTTCTTCTTGGGTGACCCCTTCTTAACAGCTGTCTTCCCTCTCAGTTCACGTACGCGGGCTTCCAGCTTAAAGGTGGAATACAAGTGGCAAGTGCAAGATGAAGGAGAGCAAAAAGGAGATGTAACTCGGAACACTAAGTACAATAAAAGAGATAAAGAGATAAAGATCAAAGAAAGGGCCAAGGAGAAAGCATATCTTGAGGGCCTAGGATCAAAGAATGAGGCATTAAAAGGATGACATTAAAAGGAAATGGATTAGCCACAGCCCAATTGGAAAATTTAGCAACATGTAGAGGTAAAGAGATTTCAAGAGGAAACGGCAATACATTATTCTGAGTAACTTCCATGCTAATATTAAAATATGGAGTGGAAGAGTAGACTGAGGAAAGTCAGTGAATTAAAGACACTTCAGCTGGGTTGTCTGAATGGGAAACTTAATTTCAAAACTGAAAAATTAAACTTCAAAAAATGATAGGGAAACCTGTGATAAAACATATACTGTTGAAAAATGCTCAGGAAAGATGGTTTTATTGCATAAAGAATGGGTCTGTAAAGCATGTCATACTAAAGGAAAGAAATGAAAAGTTTCAAGAACCAGGAAGGACTGAATATGGTCGAGCAGATACAGAAAAAATGATATGGTATAAAGTATGGACAGACTAGAACATCTATGAAAACTGTGTAAAACTGAAAGCAGTGAAAATGATGTAATTTGGGTCTATAATCACTTTTGGACTGACAGATAAAAGTAAGAAAATAATCCCTTGCAGGAATGTGTTACACAGGAAGCAAGAAAGTTCCTACCTTGTCCAGACTTTATATTTCATTAATACTCTAGCAAGCATGTTCACCAAGATCCCATACTAACATCACTCATTCTTTACATTGTTATGGTTTCAGGAACACATTAAAAGCAAAGAAAAAAGGAAAAAGATTTTAAAAGTTCACATCTAACACATCTGTCTCATTCAGTGATTTCCCTAGTGGTCTTTAAGTTCATTCTGGGTGGCATATTTTAAGTTTAGGGCAAGTCTTCTGCTGGGGGTGAGGTTTTTAATTTCATATTGTGGCTCAACTCAATGTTCAGTTTGGCTGCTTTGCTGCGTAAACTTCTGCTAAGAGCACTATATGTTGTTACTGTTAAAAAAATATGTTGCTCATAGATATATAAGGCATAGAATTCCTCTATAAATGTCTCTTTTGCTAGAGGTGTTGAAAATGTGGCCCAGTTTGTCAAAAACACAGCTGCTTTCCTTGGGGTTTCAGAATGCTCATAACAAATAGATTTTTTTTATGAATTTGTGAGAACACCCTGAGGAAAACAGCTGCATTAGTACAGAACCCATGAAATCTCAGACGAGTCTGAACTATTGTATTTTAAAGGACTGCCACTTTAAAGCCTTTTTTTATTTCAAGTAATATTTTATTTTATTTCTAAAAAGATATTTAAGAGGAATATACGATGGTGATTATTTCTAGTTGACTAGGACAAAACTGCTAACACTGAAAGACCTCGACTGTTGATCTCACCTGTTCAAATGGAGACAAATCAATATGCTACACACGAAAAATAGTGGTGGTTTGTGCTGTTAGGTAATATTTTCTGCCAAATACTCAGTAATGGGGCTGGGAATGAACCAATCCAAGAGGCCGTACAGGTAGGTGGAATCACCTCTCAACTGTTTCACTAATCTCAATGTACACAAGTCAGTCAGTCAACAGATTCAAGGCTCACTTCATGGCTGAAGTCCCTCACAGCAAAATCCTTACCGAGAGTTCTCCATGACAAATACTTATTACCTTCTTCTATAGCCCCTACATAAAATTTTACTACAATATTTGGGGAAATCAGCCTTCTGTCTTTCTAAATGCCTATTTATTCACAGAGCAATGAAACTAAGACCTAGGACATTTCTCCTTCAGTTGTGCTCTGCTTTTTATGTGACCTTTTCAGATTCACTAGCACTTCCTTAACACCTAAGTATTTGTGCCTAGAGGCACAAGAGAATGTTTCTAACCCTCTTCACAAGAGGTATGACATTAAGCACACAGTCATCAGAGGTGCTGCATCTCTGCTACAAGAGCCTTGATAGGATTTGGCATTGGATCCTACATGAACGCATTCATGTGCATGGTTGCTTGCATTAAAACTACTCAATGAAGGAGGAAGTGTGGGGTGGTATCCCAGAGATGTTCGGTACTTTGGGTTCTCAAAGCCATCATTTATAAAGCACTTGCAGATTCTGCAGGTAAAGAACGCTTTGGAAATGAAAAGTAGTCTTTGTAGCAAGGAATTATTTCTGCTAAGTTTTGAAAGCAACGGTATTTGGTTAAGCAGGTAGACTATTGGCAAAGTTTATGCCTCTGTCTATAAATTCAGAAACTCTCTATGGGCACAAGACAAAGGATGATGAAAGATGGTGAAATCATTTCTTCCTAAATACATCCTAAAATATACCTGACAGGACCATGATAGACTAATTGTAGGCTATGAACAAGATAAAAAACAGCCAGGAAATAAATCAGTATTATTTTATTTATAAAGAGCTTATTTAATTAATTTACAGCCAGCAGGAGAATTAAATGGCTGTAGGTACCTCTGCCATGGCAGACATGAAACTTATTCAAGAACAGTGATCCTGAGTCTAATCATTAAAATTGAGTCAACTATAAATCATCTTGCACTGTTACAAAGTCTGGCATCATATGGCCCTGTTGTGCTGACGTGTTAATTTAATCAGTCTGATACCGAAAACTGGCTCCAACCAGTATGTATTTGGCAGGTACATTTTGTAACTAGCACAGGTGAAAGTTCCATGACCTAAACTGCTACTGTAAGCTACTGTAATTCACAGCCTTTTTTTTTTTTTCTTTAAAGCTTGATTCTTTCTACCCAACCACACATTATTTTGTAATTAGAACTGTGCAGCCCATTTTTCAGTTCCTTATGCCTTTACAATGAGAAATCCTAGAACGGTTCTAGATTGCAAAATTCCTAGATTCTAAACAGAAGAATTCCTGGAAGGGAATGTGAGGGGCAAATACCTAGAAACCATTGGAATTTTCCTAGAAAGGCCCTAGATCAAGAAATTCTTGGAGAACATGAAAAAAAAAAAAAAAACAACTTAGAAAGCACTAGGGAACTCTTAGAATGGTTCTGAACAGAAAAAGTCCTAGAAAGCAGTTTTAAAATCCTCAGATGCAATGGAAAATTCCTCAGAAGTGCACTGAAATTCCTAGAATGCTCATTGGATGTCCTGTAAAATTTCTAGATTAGTGACATTTCAGAAAGCACAGTGAACTTCCTTGAAGCCATTCAAAGATTTTTAGAAATGTTCTAGAATTTGGAGCAGTGGGAAATTTCTAAAAAGGTTATGGACAGAAAAATTACTCAAAAGTACCTGGAAATTCAAAGAAAGCAAGGCACATTTCCTGGAAATGTTCTGGAATTAGAAATTCCTGAAGAGGACTGGGAAATACCTAGAAAAAGACTAGATAGAATTCCTAGAAAACAGAGAGAAATTCTTGGAAATCACAAGTACCTAGAAAGGTTCTGGAGAGCAAAAATTCAGTCTCCTGAGTCCTAACCCCGTATGGCATTTTAAGTTTCACTGCTTCTTGTTCATTGGGTACATATAGATTAGAAAACGTTTAAGACTCAATTAAACTGTATTACCCTCAGAGATTTTATCATGTCAAGGATTTTTTAAATTGTTTCTTTTTTGGACAGGGCCTTCATACAGAGAGATTCTCTGAGGTAGTTGCATTTAACCAGAATTCTAATCAAGTAGAGAATATTTATTTCCTTTCAAATATTTATTTTCATGCCTCATTTAGTTCAAGATTTATTTCTGTAAAAGCTGAACACTATAAAGTTATAAAAACACAAGGTAAACAGCACTACATAGGAAAATAAAACTACCTAGGAGATGGGTGAAAGAAGACTCCCCCAACTCTATAGTGCCATGGCAGTGAACTGATAATCCAGTGGCTTCATGTCAGAAGGAGGAGGAAACAGTGAGCTGAGAGAGAGAGAACTTACTTACTTTAATATACTATGGAAACTTCTGGAATATTCAGTAAAGAAAATAGTGACATTTCCTGGTTCTCTTGAGCATCCTGATCAAGTACTTTTAGGAATATAGGCAACTTTGAGCAGTTCATGAGTTTAAGAACAGATTTGTTTCACTTAATTCAAACCACAGTCTTTTTCTGTCCTTTTTAAGTAAGACTGTTCAGCAAATTTAATTTCTAACAATAATCAAATGCACGATTATTGCTGTCTATATCATACTTCTTTTGCAGGCAGCCTACAAACTTGATTAAGACCCCTGATCTTTGGCACAAAGATGCAGTGAGAAATAAAGTATTTTATCAGTTTTAATGAACTGAAGTGCAGAGGTCACATGATTTATTTAAAGTGGCATAGTGCCTTGCCTGGATGGCTAACAGCAGCTAGTAACATGGAAAAAAGTTGCTTTAAGAGAGCTAAAATCAAACCGCAATGAAATTTCATCATTGCCAATCTTCAGGAAAAAAAATTGTTTAATTTGGCGTATAGGCAGGGATGGATTCTGGTAAGAGTTTTTGCTTTTCCCACACACATCTGCAGGCATTATGGGTCTCCCCCTCCTTTGAATGTTAAGTATAAACAATGCTAGATAGGCAATATAGATTAGCCCTTGCTCAGCCAGAGATAGTAATTCTGTTGCTGCGATTAGCATGAACAATACAATTTATTCATTTTAAAGCTTGCTATGTTTTCTCACATTTCAAAAGGAAGGAACAAAAAAAACCCTAAAAGCCTATGCACTGAAGAAGTCAGCGCATAGGCCAACTTGCTAGACTAACTATGACTTTAAGACAAGAATGCACTTTCAATGTTGCAACAGATGCTGCTAAATTTGCAATTTGTATATCTTCTAAGGTTTTAGCATAGCCCATGGAATTAGCCAGGTCTGACATTCCAAGATTCCCCAGACATTGTTTAAGGCTCTTGCTCTATCATTTTCTGTCTTACAGACCCATCGATTTTTAAACCCCTCCATTTATGACCAAAATCCAAATGGAAGATATTTGTGGATAAGCAAGCATTCAAACATGTAAATCTACAATAAATTTACAATGGCATATCACTGAGAGCCATGTCATAAATCTTTAGTGCTTTCATCCCACTCTGGTACAGATATGGAATTCAGCTTTAAGTCCTTGCAACAAATTATACTTTATTTTATTTAAAACAATACCCTTTCATGTCTGAGTAATTTGTGTGGAACTGCATATTTCTTTAAATCAAATAAATTGTATGCATAACATTGAAAATTCTCACTCTATGGAAAAATTCTGTATGTTTTGTAAAGATATAATTAGATTTCATTTCTTGATAGGGTGTGTACAGAAGGCAGAACAGATATTAAAACACATGCAAATAAATTTAACTGTAGCCATTTTGCAAAGCATTTTTGAAGAGAAGCTGAGCATTGATAGACCTGTATGCTACGTGTGCTGATCTATTATTGGACTTTTCAGAACCCGGAAATATAATTTTTCAGGCACAATCAGTTTAACTGTGTCATTCTAGCATGGATAAATTGTTTCCTTTTAACTTTATCAAGTTGGACTTTAATGTTTTAATTACATGATTTGGTTTTCAATTTATAATTATAATATAGATGTATATTTTCAGCCTTTTCATATTTTTATTTTGTTTTATTCATTATTTGCTGAATGTTTCTGAAATTCATATTCTAATCAGTAAATTGTATTCTTATTGCTCACTGTTAGCATAACAACTGGCATTCAATTTGGTTTTGTATGTATCATGAAACAGTCAATTAGGTGACCTACCCGGTGATTGGAATTTCTAGTTTTGGCAATTTATCTATTAAATACAGATGTTTTATGTATATAAAGATACACATAACTTTTATATACATAAAATTATATATTTAGCATAATGTCTATATATACACATAGTGTAGATATATACCCACTGTGTGTAACAAAAAGCTTCCTGCTTCCATTACATACACTTCTATGCAGATTTCATAATATAAAACTTTATATACTTACGTAGAGTTTTACAGTAATAGACTTTATCCATTATTCAGCGCATTCCAAGTGACCAGTAAGAATATCAATTGTCAGACTGGAATAAAACACGGGTACAAGCCCAGAAGTTGAGGCATTCAGGATGGGAAACCTGTAGAGTCTTCCAATCCAGGATCAAAGCTCTCAGTGCATGACTAGCTGGCCTGGGCAGTTTGCCCATTGTAAATGTCTGGAAGGTAACCAAGTGGCCTGCCTGCCTGCCGGGTTTCCACCATAAATGTTAATTGATTCAACACATGCCAGTAGAAAATTTGCCCTTTGACTTTTCTATATGTAGGAATCAAATGGAAGGATATGGTAGATGCTCTATTACTTGTTGTCTGCAGTTTCACCACAGCATTGAATATTCTCAGCCTTGTTTCTTTTTGTGTGTGTGTGTGTGTTCGTAGATTCTGTCCCTTAACCTAATTGAGACAATTACTGAGTCTGATAAAGTTGGTGTAACAATTGAAAACAGGTTATTAGAAAAAATGAATAGGAGGGTAAGAGAAATTATATCCCCGCCCGCTTTCATACCAGTTTTTCCTCTGACAATTTCCTCCAAAAGTACTTGAGACAAAAAACCTCCTAAATAACAGTATTATAAATTTATGTTCATATAAAGCTTCTTTACCTCCATGACAGGTCACATCAAAACTTAAACATCCTTTTAGAGAAATTCACAAATAAAGGATAAAGGCAATAACGAATTAATTGTGTTTTATGTGTTATCGTTCAAATTGCCATAAAGCTTCTAAATTAAGAGCTGATTAATATGACTGAGGGCTACACTGTTGCTACGGGAATAGAAATGGCATAAATCTATACAAAAAAGTACACTCACACCTCCCAATGCCATTCTACCAGTCTGTCTAGCCCAGCTGCAGACAAAACAAAACTGTAGAATTAAATCACACCCTGAAATTTATCTTTGGAACTAAGGTCACATTTAATTCGTAGTGAAGTTAGAGGGCTGTTTATAGATTTCAATGGGATTCCCAGACACATGTAACCGATTTAGGAGCACAGGTCCCTCACCTAGACATTTTTTGTACTGACATTCAATCACACTTAGATCAGGCCCAAGAAAAGATGAAAAGCAAAAAAAACCCCCACCCAACAAAATTGCATGAGTAACCAAAATCAGTTGGAACTTACTACCTGCTTTCCTGTTTAGCTACAGATTATAATTTACACTTTCAAACATGAAAAGTAAATTGACAGACCTGCAGGCTGAGAATTGCTGACATACATAATGAGCCAATCACTGGTTTCAAGCAGATCTCATACTCCCTAAAGGCTCTTATTTGTATGCCTTGGATTGGATGAGAAAAAGGACCTTGTCATTTTTGAGGAATGTCTTGTGCTTAAGTTACACAAATTCTGGTTTTGAAGTATGTTTATTCATTATGACTATAATGTCATATTCTGTTAAGTCTACTGTTTATTTTAAAATGTAGCAGCAATTCAGCAGTGAATCAAAATAACACAAAATTGATAAAAACTTTGCTTGCAGGATGGAAAGCAATTTTTTTCAAAAAATAATTATTTCTTAGACAGAACCTGTTACCAGGCCAGTTTCAGGGATTCTCCAGTTTAAAATATTTTGGGAAAGATAGAAAAAACCAAAGCAAAAAGAAAGAAGAAAAAGAAAAGACTGAAAAGAATCCTTCTTGAATTTTTTTTTTATGTCAAAAGTATATGTAGGACTCAGAATGAATTGCTATTCAAAAGTGATTATAATGCATAATAAAATAGTGTTAAAAATAATGTTAAAAATAGAAAAAACAATTGAAACATTTCAAAGCTACACTTCACTCCTCAAAAAAAGAATTGTTTGCTTCAATCCGTTCTCATTCTCTCGCCTGATTGTTGCTCACAAAAACATCAAGATTTTTTTCCCTAACTTTAAACAAAGGCAGGAGGAGGCTGTGTCAGTTATTGCCTCCTAATAAGTCTCAGTGGGTAATAAGGAGGTACAATATTTTTCCCTTTTTGCTTATGTAGGACTGTAAGACTGCTTTTGATTGAAAGGCAGGAAGTTGCCTGAAATAAAGCTGGCAAAATTTCATCTTCATTAAAAAAGGCTGAATAGAGGTAGTGAAAACAGGAATTGACAGCAAATTATTTCAGCCCAAGAAGTTCATACCAACACTCAGTCCATACAGTGATCAGAAGTAGAGTGTAAATTAGTGTGAAACCAACAGATTCTTTCTTTTATTCTTTATGTCCCTTCACTAAGTTTTCCTGTCTATTGTGATTTTCATCTTGGTCAGTATTGATCCTTGATATAATGATCCAGTAGTTTGCAGACATTATTAGTGGTATGACACATAGCTTAGCTTTATGTAAACACATCATTATAAACAAAGGTTTTGTGGTAGCAGAGTCAGGGAGAACCTTCCACAGCTCCCCACCGAAGGTGTCACCTGATCTTTTGGAGAAAAACTCTTTAAGATGCCATGGTTAAAGAAACGTCAAGTCCACCAACCAAGCAAACAAAATCTTGACAAGTATCTAGTCAACACATGCTTTATAAAAGACAGGGACAAAGTAATAAGCTAATCAGTAAACTGCAGTTTGCTTGATCCAGTAATAGAGAGGAGAGGAAGCTTCAGGAAACTCTTAAGAATGTGGAGACGAATGGGATAGAAGCCCAAAATTGAAATGCTTCAAACTTTGTATTTGAAGAATGAGAGGATCCAAAGGCAACACACTCTGCTTCCAAGGGTCTCTGTTAAGACAGGAGGGGAAGCTTGCCACTCCCTGAAACAATATTTCATTGTAATTCTTTTCACTCTGTCATAATTTCTGAGAAAGACTGTAAGGCAAGTTCAGGGTCAGTGATCAGAAACATGCATAAGTTATGGTCCCTGCTTGTGCCCTTGCTGGCCTTAATTTAACATGGCCTCACAGTCACATTCTCCCAAGCACTTAACTTTTAACCATCCACCTTAAAGGATAGAGCAATAAGTGATTAAAAAAAAAAAAAAAAAAAAAAAAAAGGAGAGAATGACTACATTCCTGAAACATCTCAAGAGGACAGGCTTCTGCTCAAGGGTATTTGCAGACAGTGGGATGCTTCAGATAAGAAAGAAAGAAAAAATATGGCTTTGATTTATATGAAAATAAACTTCTTAACAAAACAAATTTTATGACTTGATCAAAGTCCTTCATATCAAGAATCATAACAAAGTGTGTTTATAAAGTTCTACACGTGAAGAGGAGTTTGACTTTTGATATGAATTTTCAGTAACTTGTGAAACAAATTTACTGAATAGAGTCATATCTAAGAACAGGAAAAACCTGGTTAGTTCATTAAATTTCATTCTCTGCACACACAGATTGTCTTTTAAACTGAAATACAGTTGTCTAAGCTAAATTTAGAATTTAGGACTTCCATTACTTTTGGGTGGAAATACTATTCCATACTCTACGTCCTACAGCTACATTTTATGATTTTTTATAGCATATTTACAATTTTCCGTTATTAGTTTCCGTTAGGTTTTCTCCCCATGTGTCACTCTTATTTCCTCGTTCTTGGTGCTTCTCTGAATTCTGTCCAAATTTTTATTATCTTTTTGGCAGGAAAGTGCCAAAACAGTGTGAATCAGTCCAGGTATGGTGGCATGTGAAGGAAGTTACATGGTGCTCTCCCATGCTGTGATTCCTGCTGACCATGGATCCCTGAGAAATTCACTGGCCATCTGAAACTTTCTGTTCCATTTGAAATGTATGTGTCTGTCACTGTTGATAATTTTGACATGAGCTTGCAATGACCAACAAGATTATGGCATTACATATTTCAGTATTGCTTAGTTTTGTATGTCCAGGTGCTCCATCAAGTGACAACAATTAATATTAAAAAAACCCCACTGAATGATTCCACATGATTTCTTTTCTGGACAATAAATGGACTCATATAAATATATGCTGATATGATTCCCCTGAATTTATGCACAGTGCAAAAACCTCCACAGTTTAACCTTGACTATGTTCGCTAATAAAGAAAATTATGTTTGTATTGCTATGGAAATTCAGAAAGAAACGCTTGAATGAACTGGTTTTGTTCTTTGGGCCAACTACCATCTAGAAAGAGAGAAATTTTAAAGGCATTGTTTCTAGATTTTTTTTTTTTCCATTGGTTTTAAAATGAGGATATTTAATATCTAATCCTAATAGGCTTTTCAACTAATAGAAATACCCGGACTGGACAGGACTAAACTGATTTCAGTTAGAACCTTCATTTTCAGTGAATGCAAGTAACTGCATTTTTATAACAGATTTTTGTTTGAATAATCAGAATATTTTCTACACTTTTTCCACATAAAGCTTGGCTCTGGAGATGGGAAAAAATATATGCACCTTTTATGTTTGTGTATGCTAAATCTCAATAACAAGTTTTCAGAACACTAGAAATGTAGGGTTTTATTGTAGCTGTCTTTTGGGGTTGCAAGTTGTTAACATCTGCCTTTTAGTATCATTTTTTACAATAGTCTGCTCTCTAGATATCCTGTTAATGACTGTAATTTTCTAGTCAGCTGCTATCTGTCAAGGTAGTGTAAAGGTCACTTCTTGCTATGTATTAGAGAATCTCTTAGAAAGTGGGCATGGGTTCTTTACAGCAAACAGAGCTTATGCTTGGATTTGCTTTGTGTTTGAAAACAGGGAGTTCAGCAGCCCCAGGTCACACTGATCTTTCAAATTTCACTCTCCTTTGTTGCTTGATCTTTGGTCATACATTTTTCTATATGTGTTTTTTCTAGCAACAGCTTGCTACTTCTTTTGTTATCCCTGCTGTATTCATAAGACATTCCTTACTCATCTGTTACTGCTAACACTGTGTTAAACCAGAGATGTAGATTTCTCACCCACCTTTCCCTTAGTGATCTCATTTTCTTGAGTTTTTAATTCAATTACAAATGTCATTGGACATATGCAGTCTTTTCAGTGATATTTATAAATGTTATGCCATAAAGAAAATGAAGGAGTTTGTGTATTTATAGCTTTGTTTATATGTATCAAATTAAACTTTTCAGTGGTGACTAAAAGAATGATTGCACATTTGCCTTGGAAACACCTGCAATTCCCCCTATCCCAGGTATTCACTAGTACAACTTAAAATTGAAAGAGTGCATTTTCCCCATGGCTAAAATTACACAAAGATAATGAGAACACTTTTATCCTCTTTTAGTGCAAAGGTGGCCTTATATGAGGGATCTGATTCACATTTGAGGCATACTAAGCTGAAGGAATCATTATGCTATGCTATCCCTCTTTTGGAAGCTGAAAACATCTCACCAAATCATGGAATTGCCGAGGTTGGAAGAGACCTCTGGACGTCATCTGATCCAAACCCCCTGCTCAAGCAAGGTCACCTAGACCAGCTTGCTCAGCACCTTATCCGTTGGGTTTTGAGTATCTCCAAGGACGGAGACTCCACAACCTCTCTAATGTTCAATTTCCTTTCAAGTAAAAAAGTTTTTCTTATGTTAAAACAGAATTTCCAGTATTTCAATGTTGTGTAGAGAGTCACAATGATTTACAGTTATGCATTAATCTAAACTGTAGTCATTAATAAGCTAGGTTGTAAAATACAGAAACTGAGAGCTGAATGAAGTTTATTCAGTGCAATTTAGTTCCTTAAGCCTTATCAGCAGGGGACTAATCCAGCTGTCTTTGCTCTTCAGTGGAATAGAGGAACTCACCTGATCCCTTTGTGCAGGGACTCAGCTGTGAGAGGATTGCATCCTATAGATAAAGGACATGACAAATAAGTAAAGGCAGTGTTGGGTTTTGGTTTGGTTTTTTTTTTTTCTTAAAACACCACGAACAACTTAAAAACTACACTAGACTTCTAAAACTTTGAGTACATAGTTCACAGATGAAAAATCAATTGCCTTCTCTATAGTAAGCTCTATACGTATATCTTTTACTGCAAGGCTGACAGCAGGTTGAATCCCATACACTGCAGCAGAAAAGGAAATATAGAGAGGCCTTGATTGTATTCACAGCCTCACCAGGCATTCTCAGAAAACTAGACTTGACTAAACTTGGACCTGGTCCAAAAGAAGATGGTGTTGGAACCATCATATTTCCTTTAGGTTAAAATCCTTAAGGTGGGACTATATCTCTGCTCTCAAGAAGATAATGGCAAAGATTTAATCCAAGCTTCTTTCATTCTATTGCATCTAGCTGTTGCATTGACTTGTATTTAAGTAAGGTCTTAATCATCACAGCCACCTCCCTATGGGGTTTTATAGCTCTAAATTCTGTCTGGAAGAGCTGAGGCCTTGTAACTTGCCTTGTCCTCAGCACATCTTGTCATCTTCATCAGTCCTTCTAATTAGGTGATGAAGCTGACCAGTTGGTCTGTCTAGGCACCATCTTAACAGGCAAAGGAGTGACTTAATCCAAGGTACCTATTTGTATAAATTTCTGTTCTGATCTGCCCTCTGAAGGAGCCTCTCTCTTTCTCTCTCCATTATTTACAGAAGGAATGTAAGGAGTTTAGCAAATTAGATTTGTTAGATAAACTGTGTAAGTAGTTTCTTCCTGCTCCTTGTCCTTATCTCAGGCCTGCAGATCCCACTAAGATTAGTGTATATGAGTAAAATTTTGCAATATTGAGATTTACGTTCCATTTTTGGTGTTAGCTCTGAGCCTCAGAGTGTTAGTTGCCCTTCAGTATGCAAACTTTATAGTAAGTGTGTTTGCAGCCGTGAAAAACAGGAGGCTGGCAAACCTGTGTGTGCAGGGTTCCACAAACCACCAGTCTAACAAATTCCAGAGTCTATGAAGGCATAAGCTCTTCATGAATTGAATGACTGAATAGTAGGATAGAGATCTTTAACTTTTGAGAGAATACCGAAGGACTTCTGTGTTTAAAAACTCACAGAAAATGTCTACATAGTGATGGACATAAAAATATTTCAGAACTCATAAAAAGAAAGATACTTCTGTTATAGAAATGCTTCTATTGGAATGAAAGCTGTTTGCGCAGACAATTTCTGAAGAAAAATAACACATTGTTGAAGATATTCACCTTGGTAATCTATGGCAAGTTACCACCTGAAAGCAGAATTACCATAGAAGAAACCTGGGCTAATATCCTTCTGGAAACTTATTAACATTAAGCCACAGACCAAATCTTTCAGTGTAACCAACAGGAGCAGTACGGAGAATTCTTTTCCCAGCAGTTGACTGGAAATGATGAACAATAATAGATTTTGCATATTGAAACTAATATATGCAGGAGTTGGTGTTCTGGGACAAAAATAAATTCCTTAAAATCGCTCACTTGTTAGCTGAATGGCACTAATGACTGACCTTAATCCATATTCAGAAACTCACAGATCAGAAAGGTCATCTCTAACTGCCACCACCTATTCATATGTATATTCTACATCACACTTACAAATGGGGTTGTTGTCTTCAGATTAATAGAAAACCAACAATGACATCATTATTTCTGGGAATATACTGTCTTGAGAATGATACAAGTCTTTGCATAAAAACAAGCATTTGAATATTTCTTGTGATAGCAGTTACAATCTGCAAAACCCACTCAATGGAAAGTAGCACATAGAGTTTTGTATTGCATAAAGTTCCCAGTAAAAATACCAGTTTTCAAATGCAGCATTTTACTAGCTATTTAGAAGAAGAGATACTCATTAAAATGCATCATTTGGATAGACAGTATCAACCAACTCTTAGTAAAACTGAGCTTTTGGCTTTAATGTAGCCTTCAGTTTAGTGAGTCATAGAATTTAAAGAATAACAAACGTATGTATCCTAAACTTCACTATATTACTTGGTACCATTGATTATTTTACAGGCAAACTAAAACAAGTTGCAAAAATGAGGCAATAAAAATAGAGATTTAAGTTATTTCATTAAGTGTTTTATACCACTGCTCTAAAGTACCTTTATTCTTAGTAGCAAAAAAAAAAAAAAAAGCAGTGCAATATTAACAATTTTGATAAAATCTGAACAGCTCTAGTAGATACAGTAAGTCAAAAAATGATGGTATCTTTTAAACAATCATAGTGCAAAGGCAGATTAAAAGCAGATGTTTATAGGTGAAATAACCTTTCATAACAAGTAGCTATTAGGTTACCAAATAAAATTGAATTTACCATGGCTGTGAACTTGGCAGATTTTTTTTTAGCATAGGAATGGGCTGTTGTTTATTGATTTTTAACCTGAGAGTGATATATAATTTGTAAAGCATTAACCCAAGTTCTATAGTCTATGTATTAGAATGATGACTAATGGAACTGACTAGAAACAAATATGGTTCAGACTGGAGATTTCGGACCTAGAAAATATATTATTCTATTGAAGAAAGCAGTGGACTTCAGCCTCCTGCATTTAGTCACATGAAATAGCCTTCCAAATCTGAGAATCTTTTGAGCGCCAGCCTTGCTCACCAACCACACATGGTATTTGTCGGAAGTGTATTATAGAAACTGGGATACACAGTTTGGTGGACAGGATTTGCTCTCCAAATATTGAACTTAAGCTTTAACTGTTATGTTATTTTTTCTTGTGAATTCAATGATACTGTATTAAAACTTACATATTAAACCTACAGTAAAACAAGAATACATTCAAACCCACTTGAGAATGGAGTTTCTTCGCTTGTTTATTAGGAGTTCACTGTAGCATGGCTGGTTAATAACTGTAGTAAGATAATCTGTTGGAGAGCATACTACAAATATAGAATACCTTACACTCTGCCACTAAATGTCTGGATCATATTCAGCACATCACAGCACCTCCTTCTATAAAGTAGAGTTAGTGATATTTAACTATGTACATAGTGCTCTGTTGATGAAGAATTATATAAATCATAATTTCCATATGTAATTCTTATTTTACTTAGCTGTGCCTTCAGTTTAATAGTTATATTACGTAGTTATATTATGATATGGGTACTTACCATGGACCAGGCCATCTTGTTGGTATGTACTACATAAGCACAGAATGAAAAGTCAGTCCCCATTTGACTTTTGCATCACTGACAACACCGAGTGGGTTCTAGAATTGTTCTTACTATTTCCCATTTTCCAGTGTCTATGCCCAGGTGTCTTCCAATGGTATTTGTCTCACTATTCTTCTTCTTCTCATCCTGGTCTCTTCTCCAATAACCACATTGTGCATTGTGGAAGTACAAAAATGTCATTTACCTTAGAAGGTGGACTATAAAGCAGCTAAAAGTTTTCTGCTTGCTGAAAATGCTGTACAACTCATATGTGCAGAGGAGAACTTCAGCCAGTCTCTGTAACTTCTAGTTATTTTCAAATCACTGGATGATGTTCAAGGTAGTTTAGACACCACTCATGTACTCAGGTAGATTTACATTAACCTTAAATTCAATGGACGAGGTAGGCAACCAATACAGCTCATGGAGCGCTGAAGTTAAAAGAAACTGTAGTTTTACTTTTTTCTAAATTTTCCTTCTATCTAATTACCCCTACTTTTGACAGAAACCAGGTGAACACATTGAATAAAAAGTATCCAACTTCTCTGATGTTTCTCTTTATTTAAGCAGTCCCACATGATCTACCATACTTTTAAAGCCATTTTACGCACAATACAAATGGTCACCTTGGGACCTTTTAACAAAATATTAACTAGTACTGAGAGATCTTCCTTTACATTGTCACCCTTAAACTGGTAACAGAGGATGGCTATTTTCCTTTGCCCACAATCCTTAAGCTGAGGCTTAACTCTGTTCTGCCTATAGCAGATCTGACAATCAGAATCATCATTCACAAGTTGTTTAGTTCAGAGCTGACTTCCAATTACTTTCTTTGAATGCCTAAGTGACTCTGATGGAACTACTAAATATTAACAACCAGTGACAAAACTGGAAAAATGTATTGCAGCATGGAATCTGGAATTTCAGTTTTGCAGTGCTTTGCCATAAATGAGAAAAGGGACAGAAAAACAGCAAGCAGGCACTCACACTCTGATACTAATACCTGTGACTTTTTCTGTTAATTTTTTCTGAAACCTTATTTTAATTTAAAAAAAAAAAATCTCTGTATACTCTCAGGCAAATAGTTTCCTTTGGCTAAAAAAGTCAGTCACAGTCTACTTTCCTAATAGAAGTTTCTCATAGAAAGGACTCTGTCCTTAGACTATGAGCATGAGACAGATAGTGCCAGTAACACAAAAGACACCAGTCTCTGGTGTTGACTTTGGTGTTGTAAAAAGACCAACAGCCACCTTAGATGTGGACAGCTCATATTTGTACTTAGTCTCATAGTGCTTCAGCTACCTCCTCCTGTCCACTCTAAATTATTAAGATTTGCATTCAATGCCCATTGCACACGTATGCAGAAGACATCTCCTCAATTGCTATTCTGTAATTAAAATGAGGTACAATTTTTCCTAGGCTGATCATCATTTCAAGATATCTCACAGAAGTTGGGAAAAGAATGTTGTTGATAGCCTTGATATGATCTACCTCTTCACAGTATATACTAACATATTTCCCAGATAGAATTTTCTGTTGCACAGAATTTACGTATTTGTTCAGTTTCATTCCAGCAACTTCAACTTTATCCAAACCTGTTCACAGTTGTGGGTCATGTTTATTTATTAAATACTTTTTTCTCCCCCAGATCAAAACATAATCTGGTTGAAACATGAAACATTTGTTGTATTTTCCTGTGAAATAGTTTGGGCGCCAAGCACAATCCAAACTGCAGTCTTAAGAAAGACTGTCTCCCAATGGGGTGCTGACCATGCTTAAAAATATGCTTTGTTTTTCCAACAGAACCTGCCAGATCCCCGCTGATCTATCAAGCTTAGGAAAACATTGGGCAGCAGCCACCTTTCCTAGAAATTATTCTGTAGTGCATGGTAGAAAAAGCAAAGTTATCCCCCCCCCCCCCCTTAATTCTCCTGCATTTTTCAATCATTTTCGCAGAACTTCCCCTTTTAGCCTATGTTTGGATGAGAAAAATTTTCCAAAGCAAATTAGTTGTGGGATAGCTGAGATCTTTAAGCTTTATTTGGTGTCTGACAGCTTTCCTATTTCAAGAAAACACTCCCAAACACTCTGTAGGTGTTTTTTTCCCCCACCTGCAACTCTTTGAATTAGATTATTTTGACCTAATCCTTTCTTTCCTCCTTTGGAAGTGTCACAAACTGCATCTTCTTCCACTTGTTTTTCACTCATGTACTTTAGAGACAAATTTGGCTAATGGAGATAACATCACGACACTAAGCCCAATACTCCACTCATACTGCAGCCTGTGGCTTAAACTTCAGCATTAATACTAATGATTATGGCATAATGCTGTTCCATGCACGGTCTCCAAGTAAAAGTCAGCTTTCTGTTTGCTTTCAGCCTGATTGTTCCTGTGGAATGGCAAAAAGTTTTCCAGTGAACAGAGACTAGAAAATGCTTGTGGTATTTTTTCTAAATACAATGTGACCTCAGCTTTTTAAAAATGTTTCAAGAAGCATAAAACCTAAACATTACAGGCACAGTTCTAATAAACAGACATTCTCCATGTTATTACTGTCTTCAGTGCTATTGTTTATACTTTGCTAGATGGCTTCTAGAAAATTTCTATATATCCTCCAGTTAAAGTTATGGAAAAGAAGAATTCTTGCAGTTGATTTTTATGTTAAAGTGTCTCTAACTGTTAAAGCACTGAATTTGATTCTGTGTTACAACAAATTGCCTGAATTCATTCCTGTGCCACTAGTAAATTAAGCTGGAAACTATCTCATCAGCATATGGATTTACCAGCCTATTTAACTATCACACGTATTTGGGAAAGGAAAGAATTTCTTAAACCTCCCTCCTCCCCCAAACACCCTACTAGGTCTTTATTTTAACTCTTTCATTGCACAATTTATTTTAGAACTGTGTTTCATTATTGAGTCAAAAATGATATTTATAGTGTAATCTCAAAGCACAGCAGTATGCTGAGCTAAGTAGTATTATTATTACAAAGCATGGTGGCAACCAGGCTCACATATAGAAGGTCAAACAATTTCCCCTCTGCAGAAATATGAGATTTTTTTTTTTAACTGCATTGCCAAGTATAGGGTAGCCCAAATGTTACCCCCCCCCCCAAAAAAAAACCCAAACAAAAACCCGAACCAAGCAACCAACCAACCAAAACCCCAAACAAACAAAAAAAACCCGAACAAAAACCCCCAGAGTCTGGTCTGGTGGTCACACGGATACACTTAGTAATTTTTTAGCAGTTTCTTCTGGAATTATGATCTCAAGAAACCACAAAAAATAAGATAAAGACAAAACTGATATTTTCACAGTCACTTAACTGAATTATCATGAAACTCACAATTATAACCAGTAAATAATAATCAGTGGAATAATTATCAAAGACATAACCTTTGCTAGAAGTTGTTTTCTCCACAACCTTTCATTATTTTTTTTCCAAGCAAGTAAATTATTGGTTTAGAGTCTATTTAATGTTACCTATTTAACCTTTTTTCGGTCAGTTGTTGAAACAGACCATCGATACGGATTTCATAATGGCCTTACGTGAATGGTTTTCATAATATAAGTAACATAAGTTGCCCAACACTACCTAATGGATTGCTGGAAGACAGGGGCAAGATGTTTACTACAGCTGCAGGGTATTTTCAGTGTTAAACTAGGGTACTACAAAACTATGGAATGTGAGGATAATTTCAATAAGATTCAAACAGGTACATAAATAAAATCACATAAGCACATATTTTAAAGTATTATGGCCATGATACAAGGAAGGAAAAAAAGCACATAAAAGAATAGTATTTGTAGGAATTGTGAAACAGCACAAAACTAGAGCATTGGCAGAGAACCGTGCCTAAGCAGAATGAGATAGATGAACATTTGAGTCAAATACTTTATTCACTGGGCAAATAAAGAATTAAAAGAAATGGAACTGCTTTGTTTGGGAAACAAAAGGAATGGGTTTTATATTCTTAAAGAAAAAAAATCAAAGAAATAAATCACATTTCAATTTAAAAAAAGTCTTTCAGATTTATATTCAATTTAAAAGCAAAAATATTTGTAGTTGCACATATACCAATGACATTCCAGCAGCAAACTGTAAAAGCACAGATTAGCATGAAATTCCAGGCAAAATATAAGGGATTCTAATTTGTTGAGGTCCAACTAATGGACTTTCAAACCTAAGTTTAACCCTCAAAGTTCACTGTTGATTTCCTCTTTTTTCAGTTAGCCAATAAAGAACTCGTCAGTCAAATTATCCAGAGATTGTTTGTTCCTCTGGATATGATCATCTCCAGGAGACTGCAATTGTTCTGTACCAGCCCTTTTGCCTGCATTCAGTAACAGCAGGCATCGGGCACAGATTGTCCCTGTAAATGATTTGCCTTTAGGTCTAGAAAAAGAATAACAATCTGTAATGTCATAATATTTTTGGCAGATCCTCATTGTTCCAGGCTCTGCTCCTTCCTATGAGAGAAATGAAGCAAGTGCAAAGGAGCATGACTATATTTTGCAGTGCTAAACAAATGATTCAGATATCAAATCACTGTCAAACACTTCTACTTTTTTCAGTTCTCTGAGCATCCCTGCACAGCCTTCAAAACCAAAGAGATTTTCAAAATTATCAAACTCTATGTACATTTCATTTTAGAATTTACTCTTTAGGTCCCTTGATATGTTATATTTGAAACTCAAGATGGACTGAATGTATGCATTGGTTTTCTTCACTGCTTTTGCAAACAAAGAGTAAAGGAACAGTTACCAGCATTTATTGGAAATTAAGGACTTTGTCTAAAATGTTTGGTGCATTAATGGGAATTTAACAGAAATATAGATGCCTTTGAATAAATCTTATTGAAAGTTTGAGATTACTTATTTTGAAAATTTTAAATTTTTACAAAACATCTGATCAAGCCATGTTAACCGTAATTTTCTGTAAATGTTTAGACAATTAGCACTGCATAACGTATCGGTGTAAAGCAATAAACGAGAAAATAGGATTCCTGGCTTCTACTGTAGAATCTATCACTCAGGCAGGTAATTGCAGTTCCCTACACCTTTGCTGTTCATTATTTATATTGCTTATTTAAATTGAGATTATCTGGACAAGAGCTGCCTTTCATCAGATGTGTATATGGTATCTAGCACAACAAGGTGACAGTCTTTGGCAGAGTTAGGAGGCCTTCTGATATAAATAAACCTTCAATAACACTGAGAAAATATAAAAGGGATAGGAATTTCTCCAAACTGTTCATTTACCTAAGAACTACATATGCAGATAAAGATTAAACCTAATTTCTTACCATTTGACTACAGATACACATCCATAGCATTACAGTTTAAGAATTTAAAGTATACTCTAAGGATGAACTTCATGTAGAAAAATAAAATATCCAGTCTTACGGCTGAATTATTTGCTGAAACTACTTTTTTCCAAACATTTCTTCTTGCATATATTTTTATTTCATGACTATATGCCTATATAGTCTAATATTTCCCAGTGAAAAATGTATTCAACTATTTCATTCATTACCCAATCAATTGTTGAATAAATTATTCATTAAGAGAATTAGTATCTTTGACCTTTGGAAGATGGAAGGTACATAATGACCCCAAATAATTAGGAACTACAATTATGAATATGGAGGAAATAGGGAAAAGTGTGACCACACTTTGAATAAAAAGTCTCGCAGGCAATAAGCTGTTAAGAAAAAAGTTTGCATTTGATTTCCTGTCTGCAATAAAGCCATGAATATTTACAGGACAGTAATATTTTACTCTTTGCAGACAATTTCTAATTCCAGTACAACTTTAATTAAGAGAAACAAATCAATAATCAGCTACAATTATAATTTTTTACTTTACCAATCAGAGTTCAAACAAAACAACTAGCCAGCTCTTCAGGAGGCCGCTCTTGGAAAAGCTATTCTGAGTGCATGGGCAGAAATTCACGTGATTCATGACATAAATATGTGATCAATGTCTCTTAGTATAAAATATCTATGCATCTTACTAGATGACCAGCACATATTATATGTGAATCTTGCCACTGGTATACTTTCTTTCTGGTGGATATATTTACCAAAAGTAACTTCTCAATTTTCTCATTTTTCTCTTTTATGCTTAATGAACATTCCTTATTTCCCAATTAGTTGTTGTATGACTTTTTACTACTGCAGAAATACTTGAATGTACAAAGATGTGCATTTATTAAACCTGAACCTGAAACCCCTCCTTTCTGTAGTCAAGTAATGGTTGACCTGACATTGCATTTTAACATTCTCCTTTCAGATTGCATGAAACTGTTTCACCTGTGCTCTGCTTAACAGACAGAAGCTCAGATTCCATACTTGGAAGCTTCTGAAGCTTTTGACTTAGTTCCTGAAGAAGCAATAAACTTGAAAGTCATTTTTTGTACCTAATTATAGAAGAATTTTACTGCTGGATGTGGTAAGATTATTCTCCTTACTGCAGAGGTGGTGAGAATTTTATCCAGGATATGGTATGTAGATGTAGAATCCATGTTCAAATTGCACATAAGTACTTATGAAAGCTCCTCCAAAACATAGTAGAAAATGACAAGCATTTTCATCCAACTTCTAAACCTGCCTGTAGAATATTAAGTGGGACTACAACTCTTTATCGTTGTATTTTAAAAGTAGCTTTAGAAATGCTAGAAAAAAAATGTTATTCTGTTGTATACAATAGTTTTTCGGTTTTGTCTTTGTTTTTTTAAGTAATCGCTCTTGCATTTCACTACTTTTTTTTCAATTAAATTTTACAGAAATTATGGGAACACATACAGGAGATTATTAGCATACAAGTTAAACTAAAATGTTACCACACAGATCATTTCCTGTGATGTTACTGCAGTGGTCACCAACAGCAGGATTTCTGTATATTCTCTGCCAAAAGACCACCCAAAATATCTAATGGAACAAGAATTACATGGCTTCTACAAATAGCTCTACTTCACTTTCACAGTTAATTCTGGAAAGAGATGAGACTAAGGTGAAGAAGGGCAGACTGCCAAAAGTCAAACAGGTATTTACGCTCAACAGCTTTGTATACAGTTCTCTTTTCTTATTCTTTCCATGTCTACCTCTGAAAGAACAAAGACCTTAAAACGGTGATTTTCCCATTTCAAAACTAATTATATGGCAAATTTTACAAAACGTGTATAATGACTGATGGTAATGGACTTTCTTGGGGGTGACCTCTAACAAGCATGTTTACCAAAGAAAAAGCCGTGTTGCTGGCTTAATCTCCCTTTTGCTAGCTGCCCCAAATTGTAACTGTACTCAGCTTCTTTTGCAAAGCTCTCTGAAGTATTACAATACTAAAATCACAAACCCATCGTGGCTTGTGGGGCTGGATGGCAAATGGAAGTTAAAAGTCTGCCAGTCCAAAGGTGCTGACCCATGAATGCCAATGAAAGCCTCTTTCTTTCTGAATATCATCAGCATTAGAAGTTAATTTATGGACTCCTTTTCTTGAAGTGCAGACACTTAATCTGAATTCACTGACAGCCTGGCAGTTTTAACACTGAGTTGGGTATCAAAGTTCTAGACTGAGAGGCAGAAGAGCAGCTTCCTTGATTGCCTGATCAATATTCCACTTGAGCTGAGATACTTGCTACTGGTTATTGTACCTCCTGACTACATTTTGCTTCTTCCTGCTTAACATTTAATCTGTGTACCTATCTAATACAAAACCAGATGCAGAAAAATGTGGACACTTATTCACAGATTCTAAAGCATTTTTGAGTGCTGTGTCTCTGAAAAGGTTTGCCTCATAAAAAAAAGTTAAAAGGACTCAATTCATCCATTGAGTCTCTAATTCAGAAAGAAAAGAACAAGGAAATTCACTTCAGGTCAGGGTTTTCTTCACCCACCCCACCCCACCCCCCTTTTAATGTCTTAGAAGATAGAAAGATGAACTCAAAGCCCACAGCTGGGTTTCAGGGGGTCAGGAGCTAATCTGGCCCTCATTTGGAGCAATTCTGTTAATGCTCCATTGAGGGACTAAACTGACAACAACTGAACTGCTGGGTTCCAGTTTTGACTGGGTCTTAATTTTCCAGTGTCACTTTGGGCACTTTTTAAAAATGTCTTTTGCCTCCAACTGCCATTCTCTAAAATGGAGATAGGTATTATAATCAGCTGAAGATATGGTATGGTGTTTACTTCACTAAGGATTCCCTGTTCTGAGAGCAGAAAACTCTTAATTTAAGGTTAAGGAAAGGTCCCTCTTCAGGATCAGCAAACAGCAGGAATGTTGGCATATCAGGTTTTCACTTGCTCTCTTAAAAAATGAACCCACTTTGCAGAATCAGAATTTAATGAACAAAATCATGCCAGCGTCACAGAGACCAGTACATTCCTACTTTTCACTGTGTGAGCTGAAAGAAGTGTTACTGGGATTGTTTGAGGATGAGGGCTGAACCAGGAAACCAGGCTGGGAGATATTTGAGTAAGCAACCTTGTTTTGTAGTAAATTATGTGAGATATTAGATTAACAGTAGAATTATGTACTGTTAAAGCAAATAGGAAACCTATGTTATGTCATCACTCCCTGCTGACACCAATGACTCTCACTGTGTGAGTAGCCTGCAGGAGAGCAGGAGACAAACAAAAATATGAAGAGTAGAATAATGAGTGGAAAAGAGAAACATTACAAGCAACTGGCTGGTGGTCTTAGGGTGATATTCACAAGCATTAAGAAGAGCAGATACAGATAGCTTTGTCGGGCAGGCTAACCAATTCCGAAATGCTTTTTTTTTGCTCAAAGCCTGCCACATGTCCAGCTAACAGACTCCAAAATGCTTTTTGCTATGAGTCTGCCACATTTCCAAATTAATCAATACATTCTGGGACTCCATTGGTCTAGATTATTTGTCTGCTGTAATAAGCATGCTTGATTGTCTGGGCCTGCCATTCCAGAGGCCAAATCAAAGATATGATATTAACTTCTTTCAAAGATGCAGCAACCAAGGCAATAGAAGAATACAAATAAATCAATTCTGCATGCTTAAGCCCATCTCCCTTTCATGCATGCCTGGTGATGGAAAATGATTTTTTTTTTCCACTCTGCCTTATCATTCTGAGGTATGAAAAAGAGATTTTGTCACAGTAATGAAGCACAGGAAAAGAGAGCTTGTTATAAACTGATTACAGTTTAGATTGAAGGACAGGTTTTCATTAGCTTTGTTAGATTGGGCATCATCTTTAGACTGGTGTAATTACCACAAAAAACTTCTGAAAGAGAAGGTGGGTCCAACGTGCAATGCATGAAAGTAAAAAGCAAAGACCTAATGGGTAAAAAAGAAAAACAGAAGTTCTTCCCTTATGCAAAGCTAAAGCTACACCAATAAAAAATGTTAAACTTCTCTATTAAGACACTCAACAAAGAAGTTAGATGTCCCATTTGGGAAACAATTTCTTTTTGTTGTTTCTTGCTGCAGTTAGCTATTCAATCTTAGTTTCTCCAAAATGTCCAGGGATACACATCTATTTTTCCATCTACAATTACTCAGGCATTAGTAGCAGGGATACAAGTTAGACTGGTGACCATGTGGTTTGCTTAAAGTCAGAAGCACAGTGCATATAGCTAAATCTGGCCTTAGTGAAACTTCATGTATTTACTTGCTTTCACAGAGTACCCATTGTAATCTGCATAAAACTAAAGAAACTGTCACAGACTTTATTTCTTTCCTCAAGAAGAGACCAAACAAAAGATCTTTATTTCAAACACTCAGAAGAAAACTTCAAAAATTTGCTTACTTGGAAATATTAGAGAATTCTCTAAAGGACAAATTGTTCATAAAATGAGAAGCAGTTCTCTATAAAATAGATTAAAGGCTGTAATGATGGTATCATTAATTCTCTTACAATTCAATCTTATCTTTATAGAAAGCACTGACCCTCTCCACTCTATTATGTTTTAGGGCCTGATTTATGAAATAATCCCAGAACATCAATGATGCCACAGGTAACAGTTATAATATTTCAGGTGGTTTACAGCACTGCTCTAACAATGGAATACATTTTGTTTGAACTTTATTGCACTTTATTGTTCATTGTGTAATACTTACTTTGGGGAGCACTGAGCAATACATACATGGTTTCAGTCACAATACTTCATAAATTCCTTTCCTCCACACTTTATCCTCTTGCCCTACTCTCCAGTGGTCGCCCTTTAGTCTTCCCTTGGTCTCCTTTCTACACACACACCTTTTGTCTTGCTGCATATCTGGAACAGCCTTCATATTCACATACACCAGATGCCTTTCTCCACATTCTTTAGCAAATCTCCCCATCTTCTCTCATCATTAATAATCCTCCTCAGCTCCTTTTCGAGTGTGGTCCTGTGTATGTAGATATATACATACACACAGATAGTTTTTTTTCCTCTCATATTTAGCTTGCAGTTTCTTGCAGGCAGGGTCCACTGAGAGAAGAAATAGTTTAATGGATACATCATTTGAGAGGGGCCAGATCACATGGGTTCTGAGCCTCACTCAGCCTTATTATTCCCTCTTCCCTCCTCTGTGATGCTTAGCTTCTGTCTCAGCTTGAACAATCTCAATGGCTCTTCATAACAGGGCTTTCTTTTACATGCTAATAGCGGTGCTGATACTACATCACTTTGTCCAAGAGAGCCCTGATCTCAGTTTGGGCCTTTACAGACTATGATGACATAAACAGTACTGGATTTAACTGCAGACTTCCAAACTGAAGATCATATGAGGAATGGCAAGAAATTTTCTACTCCACAAAAATAACTGAATTTCCAAATAACATTTTATCCTGACTCATCTTGAAAAGCTGAAATCTTAAAGTGCAGTACAGATAAGTTCAGAACAGCTATAGGGATGCTCTCAATTATGCCTTGTGCTACAAATGCCCTTAGTATGCCCTAAATATTCTTTCGCATGTTCTTCCCAACTCACTTTCTCTGTCTTTTAACCTGTATCTATCTTACCGCAAACTATACAGTGTCACAATGTACCGAGCTGCACCAAAGTTCTCCAAAACAGAGCTATGTCTACACTGGGATCCCTTTGTGGTAAAATAGCTGGTGTCAATTTAGCCACAGTAGCTGGTCCTTTCCCACTTTCCTCCCAAAACTCTTTCCTTGTGGAAAGAAAACATGTTACAACCTAATCCTACTCAGAGAGAGACATTAATTGAGCCACAATTCTTTTTGTTCACTAAAGAGGCTGCTGAACAAAATTACATCCATTTTCTCACTCCAGAGTAAGCAGATCTGTAGTACATGCATGTAGCTGAAGGGCTGTATGCTGGATATTTCACTTTGGTTAGGCTGCAGTCTGAATCCTTTATGACAGGAGTCTATACAGTCATTAAGAAATCAGAAAACTTTGTAACTTGGTAAGAAATTTTCTCTTCATGTTTGTTTATTTTTTTAAAGAATACTTGCCAAAGCAATTTTTTCTAATTTTGCCTCAAGACCTCCTCCAACTATATGTATTCTTTTGTGACTTGTCAATACCCAAACAGGTTACAATGTTAAAAAATCTACTCACTTTTTTTCCAGGAAGAGCATGAATTTTCACTAACACCACTTTCATTCAATACAAGGATTGCCTTTTGCCTGGTGAGTAAAGAGCTTTAGAAGACTTAATTAAGTCTCAAATAACTCCTATATATTAGAGAAACAATATTATATTCACGATTTATATCTTGGATCACCTAAACTGAAGTTAGTGAAAGAAAGGATCTTGATCCTGAATTTCTCAAGCAATACTTTGGCTCATCACTGTACAGCACAGGGTAATTCCTATTAGCTTTTGCATTCATTGAGGGCTAAATAGGACAGAATAGTGTCCGTTGCAAAGTGCAGTCATGCATTTATTCCCATCTGTTTCCACTTGATTAATATCACAGTATTTATAAGGCAAAAAACTGAACTAGAGCTGGAAAAGAGGTACATCAGTAACAGACTAAGATCTTGTTTCTCATTAATATTAAACTTTGCATCAAAGTCTTTTCAAAAGACGTTCTAAAATAGTCAATGCAAATGATCACACACACATGGTCTCTCTCTATCCATTTTCCTTGAACAAAATTGAGAGCAAAACTGTTACCTATTCTTCTATTGCAAGTTTGTATGACACAATCACTGTACTGATTGCCATGGACATCCTGCTTCTTCCTACTACTACAGAATCAAGTTTTCAAAGGTTGCTGGAAGAATTTAACCCCAATAGGTCCTGCCATCAAACTTCACTTTTTCATGGTTTGTTATTTCTGCTGTGCTTCACACTGTGAAAGCAGAGGTCAGACCCCTGTTAAGACAGATTACCAAAAGCTAGAGGAAAGTGAATTCATACCACCACCATTAGATGCAGTGACTGCACTCGCCTCTCACTGGTTATTGTTTAAGTCAAACCTTGACCCAGCAGCACAAAAAAAGAAACTTTACTGCCTTCTTTATTCCCTACTGACGAAAAAGAAAGCCCTGCCCTTTATTTACAGTGTTGTAAAACTAATATCCATTACAAAGACTATTTTGCAAAACTTAGGCCCTAAAATTTCGGCCAGAATTTATCATATTGGGCAAACTACTCACAGCCATGAACACCATGTCTGAGAAAGACTCCATGTCCACTTGAATATATAAAAAGAAAAAGGCCTGAATCTCTATATCAAGGTGTCTAGGCCTGCAGAACTTGCCATGGGGTGTGAAGAATAGGGACACAGTTCCATACAAGGTTTTTACTTCGCTTCAGTATAATAAATATTCTATTGTCCAGTCATACAACTATCTACTGCTCCTTATTCATAACACTGACACCTGCACCACAGAAAGCAGATTGTCTGGGCCTTTGCCTTTCTTAAGCAAAAGAAAGGTTAGAAAGTGACAGAGAATAGGCAAACCAAGACACCTGAGCAAATAGGCAGGCTGAGGATTTCTGCTGCTGGGCCAGCACTAGGGCAGAAGAGTAATATCTGTCCTCCCATGGATAAGGGGCAGGGTGGGGGAGTGTAATGAAAAGGATGATGCAGATATAACCAGATTTTTGGTAACCTTCACAACCCCAGTTTCAGGAAATGGAAAATATATAAAGAATTCATTCTGGACTCTGAGAAAAAGAAAACAAAACAGATTACACAGTGGAGGTAGGCTGCAAGAAGCTTAATTGGGGGTGAGGGGAATTATTAGTCAGCTGGAGAGACAGATGGGAGGCTCAAGGTTTTCCTTCTGCTTCCTTTGCCTAAGATCTCATTGAGATCCTTGCACAATGCTTCCTCTGTAATGCTTGAGAAACCCAGATTGTGCTTCAAGTCTATGGAACAGGTATGCATTAGAGGAAGAGAAACAGAAGAAAAACAGGAGCTGTCAAGACAGAATTGAGGGAGGTGAGGGTCAAAGGAGATAGGAGAACAAGCAGAACATGCTATTTCACTTGAAATAAATCAGCCTTTTTCTTTTTTCAGCTGTGTAATCTGTGTCACAGAGTTGCAAAGTTTGGATGCAAATTTGACGAAACTGAAGATGGATGTCTTCTATTTACAGAACTACTATTCCAATTAAGCAACAGTTATTTCCATCAGTTTGAGATCAGTTCTCTAAGATTAAACAGATTCCTGTCTCGATCAAGTGGAGTGCACTGTACAAGTGTTGTAATACTATCCACCAGTAGGTGTTTTAAATTAATTAAACAATTCCTAAATTAAAAAAAAAAAAAAGGAAGAAACAAAACTCCTCCATGAGGAACAACGGAAAGGTTATTACAACTTGGTGCCACTTCCTTTGAGGAAAAGGGCATTGAAATAGCTGAGGTGATCAAGATGTACATCTGTGCAAGATTTACAATATACAAAATAATGCCCTGGCAGTGGCAGTATTGGCAGATAGTACTAACAAATCAGTGCTTAACATGCTGATCTATTAGACATATTACTTAAAACTCTCAACATTTTTCAAGCATGAAAGATTTGAAGTCTCTGGACAAGAAAATTTTCATCATTTTATAAGGATATTATGATTTTATTATTATGTCAATGCAAGATATCTTTTCTCACTTTCATATGCTTCATCATAATACCTTCCTCTTGTTTTCTCTGCTGACATTGATTATTTTAATTTATTGTCACAGCCAGAGCACTTGGAAAAGCAATAATATTTTTTGTTCCTTATTATAGTACAGAGATAAACATATTTGAACCCATCCCCTCTGACAATCACTGGATGATGAAAATAGATTTTTCACCTGATGCACTAATTATAGCCTGGGTTTCATAAACCAGCAAGAAATGTAATGACCTTTCATCTATCTTTCATTGCAGGAGAAACCAACAAGTTCTTAAGTCTCCAGGAGAGCATTCATAAACAGTAATGCTAATTTAAGATGATTCAATGTACAATAAAAGGTAATACAGAGAAGAATCCTTATTAGATTCAATAAATGGAAGGGTATAAACTCATGCTGTATATATTTTCATTTCTAAATAATTATTTAGGACAATTTATATAAGAATTTGGGCTACATCTCAATTCTCTACTGCAATATAAAATACATTGCTATAGCATTACAGATATTGCTATTTTAAAACCAACATTCACGTTTAATCGGGGTAATCACCCTCTAGTCATCCCCAGAGTGATTAAAGATTCTTCAGTACTCTAGCCATCCCCACCAGTTAAGATGCTTCAGTTTGGCGTGGATCATGAGCCATTACTGTATCATCATTATGCTGTGTTTCACCACTGCACCAAGTAAACAACTTGACATCCAGTCAGCAATTCCACTAAAAGAGATTTGCTCATGTCTCTGACCTCACCATGAGATAGCAGTGCTATTAGGAATGGCTATTTACATTCTTAATCTAAAAGAGCTACGTAAATGATCTGTTGTACTGGACTCTACAAAAGTAAAATTCCCCATGCCATGCCCTGGATCCTGTATCCCACGGGCCAGATTTTCTTCCACTTACAACAGCCTTGCCCTAGCATAGTTGCAGACTTTATTGGAGTTATACTGGTGTAAATCACAAAAAAGTAGGGAAAGACTCAAAGATATTTAGAATAGAAACTTAAGATCATTTGCCTTTGCCATAAGAATAAAAAGATACTTTAACTGCAGCTCTGAATTGCAGCTCTTGAAACAAAAGAATGTTTTCAATTCCTCTGATAGCAAAAGAAGAGAGTGCTGACTAAACCTGTTATCTTCTCTGTGTGCTTATTTTCACTTTGATGTACAATAAATAAAAAATGAACTGACAATTCTAAAATATGAAGACACCATATCATTGTCACTGTATTCTTACAAATCTGATCCACTCATGATGTTTAAGCTGTTGAAGCCTTTGAAGTTGGAAAATACTACCACGAACTTCTAGCATTGGTAATTAAGACATAGTGTGGTAAATCAAAGGAGATGTGCTACCTAGCATCTACAGTTCCTTCCTAAAAAAATGCAAGCTGGGAGTCATGATAATAAATCAATTGGTTCTGCCTTTCAGTAGGAAAAGACCTGTAACTTGTTATATTATAACTCAATCCCATCTTGTATCCAAGATCAATTCCTCTTTCTCTTCATGCTTTATGATCTTTGAATTTCTTTTTCTTAAGACTAATTTTTCTCATAGAAAGGGAGGGGAATACTGTGGGTTTGTGGGGGGGGGGAAGTCTCTTATCATTTGTCTTCTCAATGGGGAGAACAGGAACATTTCCTTTCCCTTCTCCCCTTACCACCACATTTTTCTTCTTCAAGCTGTTGTTGTTCTCCTATAAATTTAAGCAGGCTGAGCTTCTGAGGCTGTGCTAAGAGCTGAGCTGGAAAACATAGTATATAAAGGTTTATTAGCACAACTGGGTTAAGTAATGTGTGTGAGCCTCAGGAGCTTTATGTTCCGGGTAGTAGACTCCCTTACATTTCATAATGTATTAAAAAATATAAACTATACAACATTTCCATAAAAATAAATTGATATGTGCCCTAATTGGAAAGCTCACTGCCATATTAATTTGCTTACTACAATAAACCATCTTATGATGTATGGCTTTTGGCTGAGGTTAAGTCATGTGTTTCATTAAAACATTTCTTTTTTCCCACCTCTGTTATGTTTTATGGTTTAGTTTTTGCTTCAAAATGGGTAGCAGGATAAGGAGTTATTAAAAATACATATATACCTAGAGAGCACTGATCAGTTTGTTTGATTCTAAGAAGCAAAAAAAGAAAACCTTTGCATAGTGATAACATTATTCAACATTTTCAGACCTGTGGGCTTTTACTTGGCCTTTCCTGTCTAAGTTTCCACCACTGAACTCAAGCTTTGGATTTTTTCCCACAACTGTGAGCTTCTCCAGCTACTCTAGATCTGTGCTGGACTTGTGGGTGCTCAGCCCAGTCCACCAATTCAGACAAATTTTACAAACCTTATTGCATATGTGCAGATTAACACGTGCTGGTCATTTCCCCCCTCTCCATGTACTTGTGTTACAGTAGCAAAGCCTCAGAGAGTAGGTCTAAAAGGAATTAGACAAACTTTTACCATCTATACTCATACATGCAAAAGGCAGATCTCTTATGCTTACATCCTACCCATTACCTTGGGCTCCTTCTCACATTTATTAGTGCATTACCATATAGCTTGTTGATTTTTCCTGCAAAAACACTCAAGAATGAGCTTCACGCTCCTGCTGGTACTCATGGGTACTATCTGAATAGTGCTGAATGCGACTTTTCTATCATGGTTTGACACTTACTTCCTGCATGACCCTGCATAATCCTGCATAAATTATTTATTCTCCACACCCAGGAAAACTCCTTTATTTAAATTGTAAGACACTTAGGGCAGAACATGTTTCTCATTACACATTTGTACAGTGTCTTTTGTAATAGGACCTGTCTTACAAGTGTTATAAAAATAGTATTAAACCTCTGTCCCAAAATGCTGTGCATTTTGTCAGTCTTCCACCACAAAATTTGGCTTGCCTTCAAGTACCACCAACTTCCTTATTTTTAAGTTATTTTTCCACAACACCTGGATTTAAATGCTTCGAAAATGGCAAAACATCACCATTTTCTCTTGATGTCTGAACCGTAATAATAAGTACACAAGGTTACATAACTTTCAGTGTCCAAATGTTTCCTTATATTTTGCATGGAAAATACATAAAGGAGCTACTACAGAATTCTGCCACTAGAAATTCTAAGGGTCAATAACTGTCATCTTCATTTTAAAACATGAATGTAATGTTGAACACTAACGGCATTTAAAAAAAAAAAAGAAAAAGGAAACTACCTTATGATAAATGACACTACTGCCATATCTATATATATATAAAATATATAGATATATGTATAAACTAAACAAACAAACCAAACAAAAAAACCCCTCTCTTTTTTTCCTTAAATCTATTCTATTTCTGGAGAGACTTTGCTAAGAAGACAGTAAGATACTGCAATGAAATGAAACACACAATCGAATACCATCCAGTGCACGGAAAGGGTCGTAGTATTCATCCAAGCAAGTATGCCTATAATAATACAGACTCACTTTGTTGGTCTAGACACCTCTTTCTATCCAACAGATTATCCCTGCTGCTAGCAGAGGGGGTCAGTGCATGGGAATTCACTTAGATGTTCCTGAATGAGATACATGATCATTCTCCATGGCTTCTCTTGTGTATGGCCTTTCAGACAAATTTGGAATGATATTTCTTAACATAAACAAGACCACTTTCCCTCTAATTCAACCAAATTAAAAAAAAAAAGAAAGAAAACCAGATAAACTTGAAAAGACATTTTGAATTGACATTTTGAACTGACATATTCGTCCCTTATGCTTCAGTTCAGGCAGCTTCCCAGCCCAGAATTAAAAACATTTATTTGGCAGTGACCCTTATTCAAATCAAAACAAAACTATGATTCATAGCTAATCAGGAAAACTCACAAACCAAATGGAAGAATGGATTTAAAATGCAGCAGAGAGACTGTACTGAATATAAACATCCCACATTTCTGATTAAACAGTGGTATCAGCAGGCTGGTCAATTAAGCTTTCTAAGTTACACCCTATTTTCCTTTAAACATTAAAATGCCCCAAAATAAAATTGTAAGGAAAATGACAGAAATACTTTTCTGTAAATACAGTAAATACAAATTATTTTGAGTTACAAATCAGAAATAAATGCATCAGGCCTTGTGACACCCATTCAACTGAAACAGTATTTAATAAATAAATATTACTAGACATATGCTTTTTAGTTTGAGAATGCCTTATTTCAGGTAAATTAAATCCTGTAAAAAATGAAACCAAAGGGATTATGTTGTTTCTGAAGGTGAATATATGCACACATGCGTACACATGTGATTGAGTGGATATCATTGCCATTCATTCACCTGGTCCTGTGATTTTATGAGAGTCACAGATTAAAACCTATAGCTAATAGTAATACAATATCTTAAGTTTATTTTTCCACAATAACGTCATAAACTAAGGCATGTATATGTGGGATACACTTGAATTCAGTTAAGGTAATAGAATAAGAAAACATTTAAGATTTTGAAGGCTGAAATGGGTTGTGACTTTCCAAGAGCAAAAGGTTATAAAGCCATCTTAATCTCATAGTAGTCAATTGGTATAATCTTATACCTAATTTGGGTAATGATAAGATAATTTTAGTCATATCTAATTGCCATACATAATTTTCTCTTTGTGATTAAGATATTAAAAAAACTGCTCTGCACAGTGGTCCTCCAGCATGGAACTGCCCTCACACAGAAGCTCCCACTTGCAATGCTCCAAAACCTTCTTGCAACCTTATAAGCATTCAAATAAGATTTTCTTTCCTAAATTATTACTTCCTTATTAGTGTTCACCACAGTACCCTTCGGTTTTGGATTTAAATACCTCTTCTTTCTTCTATCAGCTATTGTTATTTTATTTAGTGTCCACATAATCTCTAACTACATAAATTTTGTATCATTGTATCCCATGAATTTCCTGTGTTGTATCTGTACTCCATTATCATTTAATTACTCATTGGATTGTGTGTTTAAATAAGGTTTTCTTCACTGGTGACTGAGAAAGCCTAGTCTCTTTGGCTGAACTCCTCTGATGCAGAGCTTGTGTCGAGGGAGTAAATCAAATAAATTAAATGTTGAATTTAAAGTTTCTCTACAGGAGATGTGTTGATACAGGAATATACATGCTACATAATCCTACCATGACTATGAAATGCGCATGTTCAGAGAACTTTCAGCATTGCCACTTCAATTTGGTAAAGAACCTAGTTATCACTTAAAAATATTTTATAAGGCCATATTTTTTTTGCATACTCCACAGAAAGGTCACATAGGTGGATTTTAATACCTTGAAAATGTTTCTTTTTTGTTAAGAGAAATGCTTTCTTATACAAAATATTATTAGGGTCAATTTGTGGTAAAATGAGAAATATGGTCAGATCTCTTGCTTTCTGATTTTCAGCCATGGTGGAATAAGTCCAAACCTAAAATCACCATGACATTATTCTATGCCATGTTTGAGTGAATTTCTCCAGCTACCAGCCTGATTTACTCATCCCTCAATTACAGCTGAGTGATTGTTGTTCCTGATACTCACTTGTAAGACTTCCTAAAAAGAAATGCCATTTTCCTGATTTTCAGAAATGCATTTGTAAGGCACAAGCCTTATATATGTGCAATAAGATATCAAATTGTTGAAAGCAGCTGCCCATTTTTTTCAAGTAATCTGTTTCCCTCCCACTTCTAGAAAAGTATTTTTCTTTCCTTTCAAAGATATCGCTACAGAATACACATATAAACAGTACTTTTATAATATGTCACAGATAATAGAGCCTCAGCATACTGAAACAGTATTCAGCACAGGAAGAGAAAAAAACATAGAGAAATGACTCGCTATAAGAAGAAGCCCAGTGAAAGCCATACAGGTTTGTGGATGATAATATTCAGTCACAGCATGCCTTGAAAGTTAACAGCACTTATAATAAAAAATCAAGGCTACAAACAAGAGGAAATAGGGACAAGAAAGGCTAAGTCAGTTTTAAATGCATTTTAAAAGTCCCCTAGAAGAGGTAAGGATCCTTATGAAATTATGCTTAATATATAATATGGAAAAATATCTAATTCTTTACAGAAAGATTTTCTGCAGCCTTAAACAAAAAAGGAATTTTATCTTCAGAAAGAAAAAAAAAAAGAAACCCCCAAATCCCAAACCAAACAGAAAGTTGAGCTGTTTAATTGCTACCATCAATTTATATCAGGACTTGTGGAAAAAATCCATTCACAGATTGCACAAAAGGTCTTGTAGGAACATGTGCATGTGCTTAAACTTTATGCTTCCTTCCTCTCTGGTTGTGAGTAGAATTATGTATACGCTGAAGCATTTGCAAAATCAGATTCTAAAATTAGAAACCTTAGCTGCACCTTACTAAATTCCTGTTCTGTGCCTAGTCAGCTAATATCCTCCCAAACAGTCACCATTTCACCTTTACATATGTTATAGAGCTTATTTTCTACATAAAGAGACTCTCTGTCTAAAATGAAAAAGAAAAAGAGACCATCCTCAAGATTTTCTGATCCCCTGAAGGATTTATATCTCTCCTCTTCCCTTTTTATAAGCAAGGAAATTGCTTTAACAAATACCCGCATTTTACAATTAACCTACCAAGATCCTCTCAAAACCACAAGTTAGGATGTACATCTTTTTCAAAGAAGTGACATGACAGATGTTAAATCTGACAACACTCCTTTTTCCCCACAAGAAAATATTCATAAATGCTTCCTGCCTCAGTGATTCATTTCAATTTCAGTTTCAAATAGATTTTGTTTCACACCTAAGGCTGTCAGATACATACTATGGTCTTGGGTTTAAATTTAAAATGCATCAAGGGAATGAAGGAGATAACACCTCTTTTACTATAGTTTAGGGAAAACAATAAAAAAAAAATCACTTTCAATATCAAATTAGGCCACTGACTACCTGTATAGGCTTCACTTTGTGCTTGAAAGGCTGAAAAATACCCACACATCAACTAAATTAGTAAAGGTATGCCACTACTCCTAAAATATCAAGTTCATGGATACGTAAAAAATCCAAGCCTTGACACACACAAACTGAAAGAGAAGAACCACTGTATGTGAAACATCTCCTCTTTCTCTGCAGCTCCACCCTGGATCTCCCATCCGCCTGCCACTAGGAGCATTGGCAGCTATGCAAACTCTCGAGAGCCATCTCCAGACCTATAGAAAGTCCCTAAGCTTTGTCTACATCCAGGAGTTCAACACTGCTAAGCTCAGCATCATAAAAATATTCCTATTCTATTCTATTCTATTCTTAAATCACATAATCTTTCTGAAATGCCAGTGGTTTTGTGGAGATGGGCTTTGTCTAAACTCAGAAGGACGCTTAAACATTAAAAAGAATGGGGCTTAAGTGTGCTGAGCTGCTTTCCTAAATAAGGTCAAATAAGGAAGTACTTTACACGCTTCCCAAATCTGGAGACTAATCAGAAGCATGATGTAGGAGGAAATCCTGCTCAATAGAAACAAACAGATTTTTTAAAATCCTCTTTTCCTGCACTGGATATTGATATGGCCATGTTCAGGATGTACAAACATGAGCAAGATCCTTTAAATGGCTTCCTAGACACACAGGAGAAACTAGTAGCCAATGAAATGAAGGAAAGATAGGTAGAATCAGAAAAAAGATAAGGAACAGTGAGGATTTCTTTAAGTCTGCAGAAGACATAAAATAACCAGGGGGGAGAAAACATAATAAAATAGTCTGTGGGACTTACAGAGGAGGTTTCCAGGTAAGGACAATTCAAAGAGCTTGGTTTTTTTTATTTTGGAAAAGGGAGCTTGTTTGTAATATGGGGCTGTGAAGATCCCACAGCTCTAGTAGTTAAAGTTCTGCTAATTAAATTGCCACATTAGCGAGGCAGAGATTGCACATGTTAGCAGGATGAGAAGACACCTACACCAGTGGGCTCTTTTTTACAGTTTGCCAGGGTTGGAACATCTATTGATTAAATGCTGCAAACATCCCTGGTAGATACTTCCATCTTAGTGAACTATCACTTTCTCTCAGTGTCACAAAGGCGGTAAGCAGAAGCTGATGTCTGAAAAAATATGTCATTTAGTAAGAATCTAATACCGTAAGGTTACATTATGTTACTGAAAATTACTGTCTTCACCCAAAACTAACTACACTGTGTCAGTGCGTTAAGGGTGTGTTATATCCTGCTTGGAAGAACCAACAACAACACCCCACCCCACCCTCAGATTACGCTTGCAGTAAAACGCCCATAGTCCTGATGAGTCCCTTTCAGACTCAGTTACTAATAAAGACCTCCCTGCTGTAGCTGGCAGGAGCTCCAAGCACTCTCTGACTCCTGGGACCTTTCCTTACATCAACGGATAGATATTAAAATATTAGTGGCATCTAAGTAGTATTATGTAATCTTTCAATTCTTTGGGTAGTCTAAATAAAGGACATAGTGTAAATTCTGACCCTGATCTTCCAAGTCCTCTGTTGATACCAGCCTAGATGACCTCTGAAGTTCACTTTTCTTCCAGTATTAAGGTGATCTCATGAAGAACAGTCAAAGTTTTTGTGACTACAGTGACATTTTCTTTATTTCAGAGATTGAGCATTGATATAGAATTCTGAAAGGTTATTTTATGGGCTTTGATACTTCTAGAACCAAACGCAAAACTATAATTTTCATCTCTCATTTTCATATGATACAATAAAAATTACCCAGTCAGAAATTCAGACAAAGTAAGATAGGAGAAGGAAGAAGGAAGGGGAAGTGAGAAGGGAGGTGAAAGTAAGCAGGAGGGAGAGAGCGAGCAAGTACATGTGAGAGCAAAAAAGCAAGAGTGTGAGAGCATGTATGAGAGTGCATGAGCAAGGCAAGTGAGTGAGGAGAGAAAAGAGCAAAGATAAACAGAGGGGGCAGAGAGATGAGGAAGAGAGAGAATGAGAAAACAATTCCCTTCTGGCTGAATCCTGAAATATGGCCAAGTGAAAAAACTGGTGAAAAGGACTTAATGAAACAAACACCTGCTTGTGATATAGGAAGTAGGATGATTCTTATACATTTAATTTCTTGTGTCAGAATTGTTAGTAAGAAATTGTAGTTAAGAGCAGACCAAAAGTGAGGGGTGGTGATTTCAGCCATTCTCCCTCCAAAGGATTATGTATTTTAAAAAGACTTTAATAGTCCTAAGATAAACATGTCAGAAATGCTTAGTTCTAAAGAGGTCTTAGAGCTTCTTCACGTGGTCTGTGGCAGGAGGAGCTCCACTGAGTCTTGCTGCAGCTGGAGAGCTCTGCCCACCCAAACCCTCACTTTTCTACCCAAGATTTGGTCTTGCATACCAGAATTGCCAGCCGAGGTGTGTGCCCCTGTGTTAGACTTTTCAGTTATCTGTTCAGATAATTAGCTCAAAATTGACTTCACTTTGAAAGAGTCATCCACAACTCTCTACAAATGTTTATTTTTTTACCCCTCATCTCTTTATATAGAACCAAAATCCAAGCTCTGTTTGCTAAAACATAGTTTGACACTTTTAGAAGAATACGCAACATGATTTTGTTAAGTCTTTAGCCATGGGAAAGCAGGTACTCTGATACACTCCTAACTCTGGCAGGGATCTTAGGTTACTCCAGGTGGAAGGAGAGTTTTAGCCCTCTGAATGACCCCCGGGGGCTTCCATTTACATAATGAGACTAACACACTGCAACACACTTCAGCAGTTCTTCTGAATCAGATACTTTGCATTTAATATGGTATTTTGGTGTACTTTTAGCAGGGCAATTCAATTATAAATATCCATAGATAGTTTAAAAACTGAATCTGCAGATCATTTATTACTGGCCTGTATTTACTGATGCAGCAACAAACCCATCTGGTTAGAGCTTATTCCTTAATTAGTTCATTTAACATTTTTGTCTAAAGTGAAATCGACTACAACTATATGTACTGCACAGGGCATAAATCAGTCTCTATATATTATATAATCAAGTAACTTAATGGGGAGTATTTCTTGTTGATGCCAATTTTTATATATTTCATTCATTGTGCCAGAATTGTCAGTGTGAAATTGTGACAACAGCTGGCTAGAAGTGAGGGATTATGACCTCCTCTCAGTGATTACATGCTAAAAATTAATTGTGTTACCCCCCCCAGCACTGTAGCATTGTGATTACTTGAAGCAGAGAGCATGGGTGGGTGTGGGCGAGACACATGTAAGAACAAATAGATTACAAGGCACACAAATCAATGCTTGTTATTGCTAACTCATAAAAAATGGTTTCTAGCTAACAAATACTGAAAGAAAGAAACAAACAAGTTTAATTTAATTACCAGTATATCTATTTTGTACTCTGGAGCAACTGAACTAAGATAAATTGTGAGACTAACATTCATCTGTATGTTATATTAAGATGCTGGTACAGCCATATCTTTCATAGCCCTGAGTTTACTCCACCAATCATTTAAAAAAATACCTCAGTCCTTTCTATGCCATAAGTAATATAGTAAATCTTGTTTCTTTTAATGTTACAACATCTTTCTTCTTGATGCTACTTTTTGCTAGCATTTGCTGTAGGAAATATTGATCTCTGCTTCTTCAAAATGAGTTTTCCTTGTACTCTTTCTTACTCAATGGACTCTACAGTTTGTATGTTTGATATTGCACATTCTCTCTCTGGGGAAAGCTCTGTTCTGCCACTTTACAGTTTCTTTCAGCAGAATTCTTTTCACACTTTAAACAGCATTGTGCTGTGCCAATTGTGAAACAAACAAACAAACAAAAAAACCCAAACTGTTTGTTTTATTGTATACATTTAGTTACACTCAAAACCATTAACTGGAAGCCTGGAGGCCAGATCAAGCATTAAACTATCTATGACTTAGTCGTAGCCTTTCCCAGAGGTTTACAGCATGGTAAGCTAACACAGGACCTTCAAAGAAGCTTCACGTATTTGTGCGATGATCAAAAGCCTATGAAACATCTTTGTTTGCAAACTCACTCACTTGTCACAAGGTAGTATACTTAATATGGGAAAAAACTAAATCTCGGGCCACAATTCAGCACAGTATATAAGCACATTCCTAACAAAAGTATGTAGATACTGCTCTGTACTTTTTACACATATATTTTTGTATTACTTTAGGCACGTGCTTCAACAACCCTTCATTTTTGGGTTTAGATCTCTAACAGACATGAGTAGTTTCCGTCTACTTACTGACAGATGGTAAATTAGCTCAGCAATACTGTTACTTCAATAGGTTGAAACTGTGTCTTTTGCTCAGTACAGGAACAGCAAATAAAAAGTACTGTAAATAATACACACAACACTTTTTCATCTGACCACTGATGTTGGTGGTTGGAAATACAGCTGTGAACACTGGTAGGGGTTTGGCTGGAGAAAGAGAAATTTTCTTTTGTTGCCATATCCTTTTAAACCATTGTCTTTATTTTCCAAAGCCTACACATTTATTTTCCTTTGCCCTTAGAATTACACAAACTGCTTTCCAATATGTGACTGACTTTTCAAAAATGCTTAGTCAACACATTTTCCATGACATCAAGTAAGAACTGCTGGTCTCTGAACTCTTCCATATTTATTTACTCTTCTTTAATCAAATTAATTAAAAGTGGCTTTAGAGAGTACCTTTAGGTCCTCATTTTAAGAACGTTACTAATAGTAATATCTGTGGGATCTTTTTCCAGCAGAACAAAACAATAACAACTTTCAGTGCTCTCCTTTGAAGAAGTATAGTCTCACTCAAAGTGATTCATCCAGCTGTTTTTCCACTGGCAACGGGTGCATGTCAGTATGTCCAAGTAGAGCAGAGACAGATTCTTTCTTTCTTACCAACACTGAGAACTCTTTATTTTGCATTTTCATGATAGTTTAAGTTAAAAGCCCAGTTAGACAAAAAGTTTTTATAACAGCAATTACTTTTTTTTCCCCAGGCCATTGGGGCAGGGAGTTTATTCCCTGTGATAAAAAAAGCCATTTGTTTTACTGTAATTGAAAATAAAACAGAAAAAACCACTTTCTTCTCTATGAAATATTGAAACTCACTCACACTGGACATTTCTTGAATATTCTATTTGGAAATATAGCCATTTTAATAGAAGATTTGGATCAGATCAATATTCTAACATAATGCAATACAAACAGCTTTATTAGCAAGCTGTGCAATGACATAAAATTACCCACAAGGGTAATTTTTCTTCTGCTTTAAGAAAAGGTTGTGTACTTTACACAACCGTTCACATTGCCCCCAATTTCAAATTAGTTTTTTAACAGAATGTAATTTCAATTGCCAGCCGGCAAACTAATTTTACATGTGAGATTATAATACCCTACAATGATTATTTAAGGTGGCATATTTGTACTTATCTTTACCTCATTTATTTATTGCACTGGTTACATGCTCTGTCTTTAAATAAAAATAATTGGTTGAATTTACATTATCAATTTGAATCTTGCCAGGTTTTGGTAGTTTGGGGTTTTTTTTCCTTTTAAATAAAATTAAATAGTTTCAGATACTACATCTATACCTGTATTTAATGTCTGCTTTTGTAGTTTTTATCTCTAGTCATTACAGTTTGAGATTATTCTATGTTTAATCCTTGCTGGATTTTGCTGAGCTAAGTAGATAAAGGCATCCTATATTCCATTGTACATTAGGAAGTAACGCTATTCAGGGGTACATGGAGAAGAAATGAAAACACAAGATCTACAACAGATATCAAGAAGTCATGTGTTCTAAATAGTATACCTCCTGCCCTGTTATTGGGAAGTTAGGGTCCATCTAAAAATTGAGTTTTTTCCCAGTCCAAGAAAGTAATGAGCTTAAATATCAACTCTTAGGGGGGAAAAAGACAGAAAAGACTTCCTGTAAAAAATGACTGTTTTTCATTTATACAGAATTGCAAACAATGCGTTGCAGTTACAAAGTCGTCTTAACACACATGCACATAATTGCATATATTTGTGATATATATACAAGAAAATAGGTATGTGCCATTTGTTTTTGTAGATGCATGCAGGTATCCACAAGCATGCATGATCATCCCTACAGAGTCAGTAACCAGACTGAGATTCCTCTTGGTTCGGATTTGCAGGCAGCAAGGTATCAAGGTTATCACTTTTCCTGGTAGGGCTGTGGCTCCAGGGCTGGCCAGCTCCTACTGACTCCCATTGGGCCACGGGGCCTGTCTGCAACCGTCACATTACGGTGAAGCTGCCAATCATTGCCTACCTGGAGTGCAGGCTTGTGTGTACTTTATCTACAATCTCTTTGAGTATAAATGGATGTTTGCTGGGCTCTAAGACCACACAAATCACCTCAGGCGGAATAATAATTGTACTTGTAGCAGCAGCCAAGCTATTTCATGGACATATTGGGTTGGCAGAAAAGTGAATCAATTTATAAAAGAGTGTGCAGCATTAGATAAAGCCCAAGCCCTGACGGCTTTATCTGATGGGTTCAGTTTGTTTTTTAGAAGTGAGCAGCCCTCAGGCATTTTGCTGAGTTTTATCAAATAGTCACTTTATTTTAAGCAACAACAGAGGCTTAATAGGAAGGAGGAACTTGCTGAAAGGTCACCTGTAGCCAGGTATTATCATATGAGCAAACACAAACTTTGCATCATGTAAATCTCTCTACAAACTGACAATAAGCATTCATCTCCTATATGCTGTTTCATCCCTATGCTCACGCTTAAAACACTGTTGAATTCTCTTAGCTATTTAAATATGATTTTTGTATAACTGACATGGACGGAGTAAGAAGCTACATTGCAATCAAAAAGAGAGAATAAATGAGAGTGGAATTTAGTTCATTCAGTAAAGTTCTTTTGTAATGTAATACATTCTAAGATAATTTCCAGAACAGCAAATTAGACAGACACAGAAATAAACTTCTATACATCTTGGAAGTATTATGATCACACAAAGTAATTACCACTAGATGCTAATTTCAGTTACTGCTAGCAAAACCACAATTAAACATTGGAGATGGTAGAAAAAAAGAAATGAGAAAGGGAAGGAAATCTCAGAAGTTTTAGAGACTATTCTCTCCAGTTTTTCTTTTCCATGCAAAAGGTTAAAAGTTCAGACTTAAAGCAAACGTATTTTGCAATTAATTAATCTAACCACAGAAGCAGAGATGCTCAGTCCATTGAACCAATCCACAAATTACATGAGGAAAGCTTGCAAGACAAACCACTGCAAGAGCATTCAAAGGCTCTTTCATTGCTGTTATTTTCAGTTACCCATTTCATTACAACGTATGTAAGGAAAAATAATACATAGAGATGGTACTATGGGGAAGATACATTTCAAGAACAAGAACATGATTTTTCCTGAACACCTTCACAGCACTGCTCGCTCTATTACTCACACAAATAAGTCAATCAATAATTATAAGGTACTCAAAGACAGTATGTTTACAAGCTTTAAGTTAGTAAACCCGTCTCTTAAGCTAGAAAAAATTTCTAACACACAACAAAAAAGTCCTGTAAATTATAGCTGAAGACTAACATTTTCAAACTTTAAACACTGGGGCTTGCATCTCAAATCCATATTCATGAATCAACACAAAAAAGAACTTACATTAAGAGGTCAAATTCTAAGTAACTAAATGGGAATCTCTAAGTTTTAAGATTTAAGAAAAACAATGATCAGTATTTAGGAAACTAGATTTTTAGTGGGTGAGTACCAAGAATTGATAAATTTGTTGCATTGTTCTTTAGAAAGTTTGAGGTTCTAATGGGCAAATATTCAAAAGGAATAAGTTGCTTCTGTTTAGATCCCTAGGATCCCCAGACATCAGTCAGTAGCAAATCCCTCTGATATGTCTCATTACATATCTTTTTTTAAAACTCTGGTTTTGGTGGAAGAGTCCAGATTTTTATTTGTCCAGGTAGCATCCAGATCTCATCCATATAAGGACCATATCCCCACTTCAGCGAGTTAGTAATACTCTTAATAGTAAGTATTGGTTCAGGTCCTACAAGAACAGAGGGACCCTGTCACCTAGGTAGTCAATAAACACCTCAGCTTTCTACATAACTTTCATCCAAAGCCTAAAAACATTTCAAAAATTAAAGTTGTATTTCTTACTCCTCCCAAACAGTATACTGCATTTTACAGATACAGAAACTAAGAAACAGAGGAGATGGAGACCATGTCAGCAATGCTGACAGAGCAGACAAAGTCCTGGTCTCCTCATTCTAAAGATGCAATCTTTATACCCCCAAATATCAGTAAACTTGAAATCTGAGCTTTGCAGTCCTCCAGATATTCTTCCCTATACTAAAGAATTTTGAGCTGTGCTGTCAGCAGAGACACGCAGGATCTGTACCACAGACAAGTGCAAGCAGTAGCAGAGTTCTGACTCAGAGTCACTTTTGTCATTCATAACACAATGAGCTTGAAATATTTTGTTTTGTTTACTTGATATCATTGTGCACTGGATTGTATCTTTTGCAAAGAGACAGATACTTTTTATTTTATTCACAGCCAACCATACATTTATTTTCAGGCATCTTAATAGAAATTCAAAGTATGAAGTTCAGGTTGATTACTATACTTAAGAACCTAAAGAGGATATGAGAGGGTTGGGTTTTTTTAATTTGATTTTTTTAATTTTTGATACACCATTTATTCAGGAGCATTTATTTAAATGTCCATTGAAGCTCTTTATGTTTAAAAAACCAAAGCTTTAGTTGAGAGGGACCGGGGAGTAGTGAGAAACACAACAATCCCCGAAAAGTCAAAACCCACCTTGGCAATTTTTTATTTTTCCACAACAAATATGTCAAGTCCCTTGAATTATTTAGGATATGCTTTTTGGCCCCCACCTCACACTTTCTCTTGGTTGCATATGTTGGTTATCCATTAGCTGCGAAACACTGCAGCACCTCTCCCCCTCAAAGACCCGCCAGCTACCTCCATCTAGCACCAATTCCCTGGGAGGAAGGGACTCTATAGCTGCCCTGTCGGAGCCCTGCATTCAAACAATCCCCAGTATAAGCTCTTTCTTGGTGCAATCTTAAGATACTGCTATTTGCCATGACATGATTCTGTGCCTTGACATGACTGATGCACAAACACGATGTTACTGTATGTCCTAACACATAACTGAAAAAGGTAAGTGCCAGTACTCAAGGGATCCCTGAACGTGCATGTGCTTGTGAACCCAGAGAGTGTCATGTGTGTGTGCTTTCACTAATGACCTTCTGTCTCTACCAGCTGAAAAGGAAGAAGAGGACGTGGCTGGCTGTGTTTATGTTTTGTGTGAGTCCTATATGTAGGTGCTGTTGAATGCAGCAACCTTGTCCATGGCGCTCTATGTGTCTGGCCCTGTCAGCATCCTCTGTGTGTGTGTCTCTGGGATACATGCTCAGCTTTGCTACTGGTTGAACTGGCAAACGGGAAAGTGGCAGCTGTGTCCCTCAGCCTGGGTAGAGACCCCAGGTCCCCAAGCTGAGCTCCATGCAGGAGCAACCAGGCAGGATGGAGCTGGGCTGGAGCAGGCAGCCACACTCTTAACATGAGCCACAATCACGGGCCAGTGACAGCCTTTGAAAAATTCTCTGATCATTTACAGCGTCAACAGATTCAGTAGAAATATTGGTGCTGTAAAGCAAATATCCAGTGTGAATGAGGCCATCAAATTTGTCTCAAAACATGTCTCATCCATTAATTGCCCAGATCTAACTCATATATAATGACTGCATTATATATGTATTTAGATGACTAAGTGGCCCTGTTTGTTTATAGTAGAGCACTGGATTTTGTCACATGCCAGTGCACTGGAGTGGAAAACCTATGGCATCTTCAACTACTGAATAATTAATTCTTTTACTGAATTAAATATGAAAACGGTACGGGTCATATAGAATTTCTTATACTATTTAATAATAGCCTCTTCAAAACCCATCACATCACTTAACTTCATATCAACATCTATTTTATTTACTCTCCATTTTTAATATGTAGCACTCTGCAGTATTTTGTAATAACAGCCACGTAAAAACATCAGGTACTGTCATGTGGGAAGTGAAGGTTTTGACAGGTGTTGTCAGCCTGGAGGCAGCTTGGGATTGTGGGTTAGGCTTCTTAGCTCAATTTCCAAAATGAAGGCAGTAAAAGAGTTAATAAGGATATTTAACTAGTAAAAGCTGGTTTCCTGGGGAAAAAATTGTTTAAGCATATGCATCTGTCCATACTTCTCAGCGCTAACAATAGCCTCCTGCTGCCTGTATACTGAGGAAGAGGAAATAACATTGCGATAACCTTCATCACAACCAAGAGAGCTAGAAAAATGTAGAACTAAAAAAAAAGGGGGGGAGGGGGAAAGTAAGTGTATTTAGGTCTGAGGCTCCTATGCATATTCTCATTAGCCACATACCGCAAAAATCACTTTCCCAGAATAATGAACTCTGACCTGCCCCTTCTCCCTAAGCTTTGCTATGGGAGGAGCTGCTTCATCCATGTATGTGGCAGCCTTACCAGCAGTGGGATGCCCTTCTTCCATAAGCACCCCAACATACTGTGAACAGAACTACCAGGACTCACAGAAAGTGATTTGCTACAATGGCTCCTAGCAATCTGGGCACCGTACCTTTTTTTTTTTCCCCACTCCTCATTTACACCTTTTGCCAATATTTGGAATTTTACAGGATAAATTCAGCACCACACCTCCCCACAGCTGCACCCAACCAAGACCATGGGGGAATCTGTTGGAGAAGCTTTAGTTAACAGTACTCTTTACCAGAAAATCTGAGATGAGATAAAAAAGTCATCTCTCATCACTGGGAATTTTAAGGTGACTAATGCCAAAATATAATAAAAATGCTGAGATTTGGTAATACGACAGCTATAGTGATGCAATTGCCAAATTTAGGATTTGTACAATAGCACCGTTTCATTTGTGAGAAAAACTCGTGCAACATTTGCATTGGGGCAAAGACATAAAACATCCAGATAGAATCTGTTACAGGCAGGATGTGAAAAATACCTGCACAGAACTTAAAAACTCATCTCTTTATTAGAAGTTTAACACTATATCTTGATGTTATGAACTTCTAACACTCATTTCTGTACTTCTTGGGTCTACTCATGGAAGTATTAGAGTAAAATAAACCAGACAAATATAACCATGTTCAAAGGAGAGAACAAAGAGTCTACCCACTACTAAGGTCCACAAAATAACACCACATACTATAGAACTATATACCAATCCCTGCTATAAACTGTCTTCAAGCACTTCCTATCTTCTTCCAATTTGTCTACCCATACTTCAACTGTGAAGTTCAAGCTTTTTGCCATGATGGACAATTAAACAACTTGTATAATATAGTTGCTTATATAAATAACAAACACCAGAACAGCATATAGTTGATGGAATGAATATTGTTTTCTCTTATGATCAAAACCACTTTGTCCTTAAAACAAAAAAAAACTATCTGGAAAACAAAACCAATGATGTTCAAGTGATCTTTAAAGGGTGAACATTATGCTTTAATAAAAAACCCCAAACAATCCAACCAACCCTGCTACAATTTTTACAATTAAACTGAAAACAACAAAAATGTTAGCAATAAAATCCAGTCAATGCAGGGTCTCTCTGCTTGAAGTTGAGGATCCGCCAACTCATATAAAAAAATTTGCATTTCAAAATGAAACATGAAATCCCTCTCTACCTGTTTGAAATAAAAAGAAATCCTAGTGGAGCTTGCAAAATATATGCCCATTGTTTAATGACCTTCTAATACTAGTGAAAGAACATCCAAGAACATTGCAGATAATTCTGGTCTAATCAGGTTAATGACGGAAGCCAAGGCCAGGACTACAGCAAGCTGTTCGTTAGCATTTGATATTTCTGGCAAATAAACTCACTGCTGCTCATCCATTAAGTTCACATCCAACAAATAGTAACAACTGCTCCTGACATTCAGTACAGAATATTCTGCTCCCATATAGAATCCTGCTGTTCTAAAGAAGTCACCATTGGCTTGAAAGAGGAAGCCAAGCTTCTTTCAATGGCTTCTGTTAAACCAGTACAGCAGTAGTAAAGCTCCAGCTGAACAGGGCAAAAACTGATCATAATTTACTTTTTCTCAGTGTGTAAGGAAGACTCTGGGGATATTTTATTCTTCATTGAAGTGCAGGACAGGGAAAAATAAAAAAGAACCACAAATTATTAGGTTCTCAGCCTTTGTACTGAGATCATGGTTCAGTGATCATGTTCTGAACATGATATTATTATTCATAAGTACTGTTCCATCCACCATGTGCAAGATTCCACATTTCTGCTGGCCTTTAAGTCCCAGTTTTATGTCTCTCTTGCAATCAGTATGCACTGGTGAGCTAAATGGACATAATCAAGCTTGCTAGAGCTGATCACTGACCAGCTTTAAAAGGCCCAGAAGAGCTGTTTTCTCCAGCTGGATTGTCGATTAAAGCTATCTCAGCAAACCTGGTATATATGAGCACTCAATTTCTAGCCATTCACCTACAAAGTATAGGGAAATGAAAGACTTGCTGAGGTCAGACTGAGATGTGTATAAAACTGATAGCTTGTTTGGCCAGGAGGCATTATTTCCCTGTTCACTAAAGGAGTTCCTGTTCTGCAGGCCAGCAGCCCTCATTACAGTTTGGAGATGCAAAATGCCTCAGATTCCTTCAGAGTCCTAATTCCCTTTGCAGCCAGTAGAGTCCTGAATGACATCTGTCACTGATAGCCTTGAGGACTTGCTCAGGTAACTCCTCATTCCGCAGGCAGTGATGGACTCTTCCCCTTGCACAGGGAGGTCAACGCTGAGATGGAACTACTCTCTTAACTCCACCTGAGAATACCACTGTGCCAGTGCCTAGAGAAGCTATCTGAAGGACTGCTTTCTCCCCATTGGAATTACTCCCCACTGTAGCAGTCATTCTACTGATCTGTCCTCACATATTTTTCTGCTGTCATGAAAAATATGCTGGAGGTAAGCACGTACACATGTTCAGAAATTCAGATAAAGGAAACTTTCTAAGGAGAATCTTAAATATTACTCAAGAGTCTGCTTATTTTTTTCAGAAGAACCTGGATTCCTATGTCCAGATGCAGGCTGGATATGGAGTTCAGCTAAGCATGTCAAGCAATATCTGAAGTTCAGTGGAAGTCAACAAGACTCAGGCAAAAGATCAAGACTTTCAGTTTATCTAGATTGTTAGCAAAAACTATAAAAACATACAAAAGACAAAGACAACAGCCAGCCAACAGTAGATATCAAAAAAGCAACAGTTCCTGTTGTAGGAAAGCAGTCCATTTCCTCACAGTTGGTTTTCAGCATTTCCCTTCAGTCCTCCCCAAAGATACAGGATCTTTATCTGGCAGCCTCAATGTTCCTAGGGATGATGAATGACTAGAAGGTGGGGTACAATCTTCTCATTCTGCTAATCTAATCTACTTACAAATCAATGAAATGTTCCACCTGTCTCTTGCAATTGCCTTGCAAACTGGTTGACAATTATTAACTCAAGCTACTCTACCAAAGCAGGTGTTCAACTTTTTGCTCTTCAGTTTCAGAGTGATCCATATAAAGTCTGCATACAACATGGACTACATCTACACTGCGCAGGGAAGCACTTTGCAGAGAGATCCATTAGGTTCCCCTAGAGGGCTACACTGAAACTGCTTTGGGATCCAAGCTACTAATCTCTCTGGCACTAAAATGCTACCTGGGTATCACTGCTAAGTTCATTCCTTCTGTGGCCACTTTGTTGTGGAAAACAAAGTGTAGGACTTTACAAAGCACAAGTAGCGTACATCTAATGGCTCAGAATGCAGAAGAAAAATGAAAACAAGAAGTATCCTTATAATAATTTTGGAATTTTTTTTTCATAATTTTGGAATTGTCAATACTACATAAATACACTCCCTTTACACACTTCTTCCAGTGTTGCCACTGTATTCAATGGACACACAGAACTGAAGTCTCTTTGATAGGAAGCAAACCAAATGGTTTGCCAACTGAATCAGAAGAAGTGAAAGGCTAGGGATAAATACTCTGATAAGGTTTTATAGTCTATTTATGCAACTGCACTATATAATTTTAACTAGCTAAAAAGACACCTTCACTTTTCTTACTGACAGTTACCCATCTGTACAGTCTTACAGTTTCCTTTGAGGACTCCTGAATAGTCTTTACTATACACTTTAAATGGTTACAAATATGGACTCTCCAAAACTGCAGTGATTATGCAGCCAACATAATATAGGTGCATAACACAAGCAGGTGAAAATGTGGTAGTGAGGGCTGACCTGACAGTTAAGTCCATTTAGCACATTCATTCTTGGTACAGTGGTTTGTCACATATTTTAGTAGGGGTGGACTGTCATCTCATTAACAAGCTGAATAAAACTTAAATGAAACTAAAATCATATAGATGCTACTAAAAAAAAAAAAAAAAAAAAAAAGGAACAGCCAGCAATACACAACACTGACCAAGAATCTAACAGAAGATAAAAGACCATAGCAGCTCTGACTTTCTCCGTGACTGTTGGAGAAAGATTAGGAAGTATATCATAGCTATTTATACCATGCTTAGAGATGCATGCTTAGATATACTGCAAAGGTCAGCTGATAGTTACAGCTCCAGCTCTCAGCAGGTAAGAGCAACCTCCAGGCTGCTCTAAATTCAACAGTCTGGCCTTGATCCTCAGGGAAATACGGTCTAGCCATCTCCCGTTTCCAATTCAAAATGATTGATGTACTTCAGCAATTGCTGAAGGAGAGATGAAAAAACTTACCAATCTATCCAGAAGAGCCCATCAAGGGGTCTTTTATGTGTAAACATTTCCTGATTTGAAGACAACTTAAAGGATAAATAATTTGCCTCACTATGTTTTTAATTACTCAGTCTAGACAAGCTTAACTGCAATTTATTTCAGCTGAGGTGAGCAAGAGTATCAACAGTATACATCTCTCGTATTGAGACAAGTCTATATTCCCCTTGTCTTCTCTCTGAACACAATGGAGAGAAATTGTCTTCTGCTCAAGGTACTCCTTGCTTGCAGCTACAGAGCTTATCATCCCCCAATGTCTTCTTCTAACTGAGTCCCAGCAGGTTTCTAAAACCTGAGGCCTAAGAGTTCAGTCCCTGTGGGGCTCTGTTTCCAACATTTCCAGGTTTGCCACCACGTCCGCACTTTGATGAAGGAGGCACCTCAGAATTTGAAGATGAGAAACTGCCTGTAGCTCTGAAAGACTGCTACGCTTACCTGTGTCAAACTACTAACAGTGCAGGTGGAAAGGGAGCAGCACCGAAAGTGAAGTGTAGCAAGGCAGAAAGCAGAAACTGATGGAGCTGGTGATGAAATCAGGTGAGAGTGGCAAGGCACAAGATCATGAGCCATTGCCATTTTAGAATGAGAGGAAGGAATCGTGACTGGATTGTAGATTAACTGGTAGCAGTAAATAAGGTAGAAAAAGCAGAGGGAAGTGGCAACATACTTTGGTACATTATAAGACATTCATGACAAGATTGCCTGCAGCAGAGGCTGAAACCTCATTACTCATATGTACTTCTCTGCACCAAATGTGTGATATTTACAGTTATGATTAGTTTATATACTAGCTGAAGCTCGGACCAATGCCTGTTTTTTTTCTTTCAGAAGCACTTGAACCATCTTCAGTCTTAACAGATATAACTAAAATAATGTAGAGTGGCTAAGAAGTAGGTCAAAGAGCAAAGCCAGCAAGAATGGGATCTAAAGATAGAAAAATATTAAGAAAATAAGAGATGAAAGCAGACTGATGGCAAACACTGCAGGTGTAAGGTACACATTCACATCCAGTGGGACGTTAATGAAATAACCTATACAAATGAGACCGCCTTTTAAAAACAAAAATTACTGCCTGATATAAGTTGAATCGTTCCTCCTCCAGTTTGCTGGAGGTTTAAGCAGTACTGCAGCCTATACAGATAATAAGTTCCTTTCTCTTACTGTGGATATTATGCATTAGCCATGAAGAAAATGGGAAATAGCAGGCCACATTGAACCCTAATCAGAATTTTAGTATTAGGGGAAAAAAACGTTTTTTTTTAAATAACATTTTCTTAATGTAGCTCAAAGCACTTGTTCAGTGAAGGCTGGTTCTGAATCAGGGCAGAATCTTAGTTGCTAGTAGTGTTTTAGGATGCTTCTCACACTAAACAATATATACATGAGCTGGCTGAGGGCTTCTCAGTTGCAAAGGAAAAAAAAAAATCAAGGTTGTAACTGTGGCAGGGAGTGTGTGCAAAGGAAGGGGAGATGGAAAGGTAGCAGAAGGACCAAAAGGGATCAGCTGACTCCTCATGGGAAGAGTAAGACAAACCTAAAAAGAGTGAAGAATGACGAGTTTTGAGCAAGATGAATGCTGGTCAGTCTCTCTCTCTCTCCCCTTCCCTGCCTATCCCAGCTTGTCTCCTGTTTAGGGAACTCTTGACTACCTAGGGGACAAACCTGCATTTCAAAACTGCTAAATCAGGCCTCTTGCTTGCTTCTTTCCTTCAGCCTTCTCTACTCATCTGTACCCTACTGTGCAAGAAGCGGCCAAGTGGATAGCCAGTCCCTGCCTTAACAATGCAAAAGGGAGATGCCGAAAATGGAGGCAGGGATTAGCAGCTGAAGATGATCTCAGAGAAAGGCTTTCTGTTCTTCTTCCAAAGGGAGCAGAAACAGACTGTTGCTGCTGGAAGAACCTGACCCTTGTAGTAGAGTTAATAATTTTTTTTACTGCTGATTTAGTGAGTTGAAGCAACTGACTGTGAGGCCACATGAGTGCCAGAGCTGGCACTGTGAGTGAGACCATATTAGAATCAGGAATGAGCCTAACTACCACTCTCAGCAGCAGCGAGTTGTTGGATCAGCTCATTTTGGATCAAATGCTGTCTAGCTGCACCTTAAACTTCCCTGTCATTGCATACTTCTCCCTTTCCAAAGCTGGTAAAAATGCAGATCTGATCATAGAAGGCTAATATTACCTGGGTGAGAGCTGTCTGTGCTGAAAATGAGCTCTCTCTTGACTTTCTGATTCAATGCATTCAGCTCTTTGATTGACTACTTTTGGGAGCAATTGTCCCAATGATTATTAACTAGAACTTCCCCTAAGTCTCAGTGAGGAGTTAATTAGCTTCTGTCTAAAAAAATTAGTGTCATACTATGTTAGAATCTTACCAACCCAACACAGAGCCCAGTGTGTCATGTGAGAACAGGCATCAATTCAGCTGGTTTTGAAAAAGACACTCTCTGAATGACCCCAGGTTATCCGAGTTCACATTTTATTTTTCCAGATTTAAGGTTGACCATTATTCCCATGCTTTGTTTTATATCAGCATGTGGCAAAAATTGATAGGTTTTTACTTTCTTTCTCTTGTATTTTCCTTGGAATGCTTCATACAGCAAATCTAGTATGGTGTTTAGAAAGTCAACTGATGTATGAAGACCTTAATCTGAGGAATATCAAATTGCTTGGAGACTGGAGAGCAAAACAAAAATAGGAAAATTACTTGGGAAGAGGTGAACACAAAGGAAAATATATAATTCTCGGAACTCTACATCAAATGACTTTAGCACATGTATGCACATTTATGCTACTTCCCACCGAAAATGCCAAAGGACTTTTCCACAGCTCTGCTAAATGAAGACAGACTTTTCTACAGGTGAATGCTTATGAAGAGTTAGGGAGTTTTAAACAATTATCTACTCTATTAAAACAGATAACACATGCTTCATGCAATCCTGGCAGCCCTTAGGAGAACCATTAAAAAGTTTGTTATCTTTTTAGGTTGGACTTGGTTTGTTTATATCAGATACATTCTGGATTCAGTCTCTTTTCTTTAACAGTGAAGACAAAGGGAGTCTCCATGATACAGTAAAAGAACAAATAATCCAAAATGTTCAAGCAAAAGAAAATCGGTGTTTTCTCTGTATATAACAACAAAAGGACACCCAAAAGAATTGACAAAATGGGACGCTGAAAACAAAATTGAACTGCAAAGTCTACTACAGGAAAGCTTTTGCAAACAAAGCTTAAGATTCAAAACCGTTACAAATATATGTAGATAGCAGACTTACCTGGAGTTGCTATGATTAATGACAATCTATATATTTTGGAAGGAAGATTGAAACTTGATTAAACCCTGAAGCACAATCTCTAGCGAGATCAGGATTAGACATGTGTGAAGATGTGCCATAGTATGTCTGCCTGCTATAGACTCTTCTAAAGAATCTGGTCTTGGCCACTTCTAGAGGCAGGATATTGGACTGGCTGATTTTATCCAGGATGAAATTTCTGTGTTCCTATCAATTTCTTAACTAAATCAGAGTGTGTTTCCAACTTTTTGTTGAGGTTAAATCTTTATGAAATTATTTACTTACTTCCCCCCCTCTGAAGTTTAAACATGATTTAAACCACACTTGGTATGCGGTTATTTTTACCAGGAAGCCATTTATAAACTCAGCTAAATGTAATTCATGCCAAATAGTTCTTATTTTATTTATTGAACTCAATGGGTTGGAACTGCACAAGTGCCTCAAGCAGGATTTTAACCTGCAACTCTTCAGGAGTTTCTGATGGTCATTAATGTAATTAAAAAATATTTATACTTTCCTTATATTATGTGGTTGCTGTATTCAATCTCTAAGTTTTCAGAAATGAAGGAACAAAAAAACCCCAAAACATACTGGAATAAGTAAGGGTATGATGTCTCTGTAGAAAATGTTGTTACCATATTGAAGAATGTTCCCAGTATTGAGCACTGGCCTTTGCACAGAACATGTATTGTGTCAGCCATATCTAGAGTGACACATTTTGGTTCAGCCTATTCATTTTAAACCCCAGAATAACTAACGGAGTCAGTTAGATCAGCCAATCCATTATCTCTAAAGATAAAAGAGATAGGGCTTTAGGAGGAGCATTTGTTTAAGCCCGTAAATGGAGTCACTGAGTGTCACTGTCTCAGCCCTGAAGAATGAAAGAAACACCAAGGTTTACCACTTTGCCTCTTCTGCTTTAAACTTCAAAATTCTAATTTTCCCTTTGCAAGTATTGGTGTACCTCAATTGCCCCATTATTTGTGAATGTATTGATGAAGAAATTACAGTGCCCTCATGGCTCAAATAATGATGCATCTCAAATGTGGTAAACATTTTGCACAGCATCAAAAATTTCTGCCTCTTTAGCCTCCGTTTCCTGCATTATCCTCCTCTACTTTCTTTATGCGCCCAGTTTCAGCAACTGCAAAGTCCAGCTGATCAGTTTGTTTCTAACTTTTAGAATTTTAAATAAAGTCTTGTATTTTTTCTACTGAAATTCACATGTAAATAAACTACATCAGGTTCTATGTCTTCTTTAAAGACAGATAAGCAAATAATGTCCTAGCCCTTATGATCTAAAAGATGCACCTTAAAATGCATACCCTATGTATTAAAAAAACCAAAAAACAGAAAACAAAGGAAAAAGCAGCTAACCCAAAACCTAATCTTGCTGGTTTTAGGAAAGTCTAATTATTTTTCAAAATCTTGGTCTTGATCAACTTGAGCAACACAGCCTGTAATACTGTGAAAGCCAACCTATCTTTCCCCTAACTTGTATTTGTTTATTTCCTAAAACCTCAGCTTCAGTCATTCCCAGCAGATGTTTACCAGAAAAATAAAGATGACTTGATGTCTTCTGGCATCAGTCTATGTCAACCTATGCTACCTGTGGCTCTGCTGCACATGCTGTCTTCCAGTGTAATTATTCCCTCCCAGTTCACTAGGTGTCCTGGTTTCAGCTGGGATAGAGTTAACTGTCTTCCTAGTAGCTGGTACAGTGCTATGTTTTGAGTTCAGTGTGAGAAGAATGTTGATAACACTGATGTTTTCAGTTGTTGCTCAGTAGTGTTTAGACTAAAGTCAAGGATTTTTCAGCTTCTCATGCCCAGCCAGCGAGAAAGCTAGAGGGGCACAAGAAGTTGGCACAGGACACAGCCAGGGCACCTGACCCAAACTGGCCAACGGGGTATTCCATACCATGGGACGTCCCATCTAGTATAGGAACGGGGAAGTGGGGGGCAGGGATTTCGCTGCTCGGGGGACTGGCTGGGTGTCGGTCGGCGGGTGGTGAGCAATTACACTGCGCATCATTTGTACATTCCAATCCTTTCATTATTGCTGTTGTCATTTTATTAGTGTTACCATTATCATTATTAGTTTCTTCTTTTCTGTTTTATTAAACCGTTCTTATCTCAACCCACGGGTTTTGCTTCTTTTCCCGATTTTCTCCCCCATCCCACTGGGTGGGGGGGGAGTGAGTGAGCGGCTGCATGGCGTTTAGTTGCTGGCTGGGGTTAAACCACGACAGTCCTTTTTGGCGCCCAACGTGGGGCACGAAGGGTTGAGATAACGACAAACCTGACCAGAGCTTGTTAAAACAAATTTGTTATAAGCATTCATTATATCGGTCTAATAGTCGCTGGTCATTATGTTGATTTATGTGTTCTTAGAGTTGTTGCTCTGGTTTTTAAAGTTCTGTTATGTATCACCTCGCTTGCTGTATGTAGTCCCTCTTCTGCTGCTTATCATCCGTGGGAGGTGGATTAAGGTTTTCGCTTTGATGTGTTGTATAACACTGGTTTATGGTATGATAAAGTCGTCAGCTGTGGGATTAATCTGGTACTTGCACTCAGCATTGTCACCTTTATACTGTGGAAGCCATCTGTGGGAAACTATTAATAATTATACCATTTACCTTTCCTCCTTGGAAAACCAGTCTATGGGTGGGATACCTTTCTTCCCCTCTCCTTTCTCCTTCAGTCCAGTTACAATGGTGTTTGAGAATTTTGAAAAATTTGAATACTCTTGGGATGTTGGGACCAGCACGGTCCTAGCCCTACTGCTAGGAATTAGCATGCTTCTGAATGTGGTTCAGCTCTCGTTTAAGGTTAAACAACTATTTAAGAAAATCACCCAGAGATCTGCCCCAAGGCTGGATAATTATGAGTGAGTGGCAGGGTGTGTGGGGTAGTATGGGCAAGTACCTAGAAAAGTGGGCACCTCCAATGTTTTGGAAATTCACCCCTGAACAAGTGCAGAATCCAGAAGAACTAGTAAAATATTTGGAAAAGGTATGCTGTCACCCCAGCAGCTCCAGAGAGATACAAATTACTGCAACGTGCTGGGGCCTGGCCCATGCCTATCGAGCCCTGTTCGACACCACTCAGTACCCTCAAGGGGAAGAGAAGGTCTCTGGACCTAACAACAAAACGATGAGCACTGCGGTCACTCAAACCTCGGCAACGGGTGCTGCGGCCCCTCCAGCCCCGGCGACAAGCACTGTGGCTACCCAAACCTCAGCGACAGGCACTGCAGCCCCTCCAGCCTCGGCAATGAGCACGGCAGCTACCCAAACCTCGGCAACGGGCACTGAGGTCCCTCCAGCCCCAGCAACGAGCACAGCAGCTACTCAAAACTTGGCAACAGACACTGCGGTTATCCAAGACCCGGCGAGCGGTACTGCAACTGAACCAGCGGACCAACCTGCACCAGTATCAGTTGCCCCCGTACAGAAAAAGAAATATACAAAAAAATCAGTTCGCTTAGCGAAGGATGAAGGTGAACCAGGGTCATCACGGGAACAGGAGGAAGAGGCAGAACCAGAGGTAATAACCCGGTCCCTATCCTTGAGTGAGCTGCGGGATATGCGAAAAGATTTTGGCCGCCGTATAGGTGAGCATATTATCACCTGGCTCCTCCGATGCTGGGACAATGGGGCTAATAGCTTGGAATTAGAAGGTAGGGAAGCCAAGCAGCTGGGATCGCTTGCCAGGGAAGGTGGCATTGACAAGGCAATTGGAAGAGGGACACAAGCCTTCAGCCTCTGGAGGCAACTCCTGTCAAGTGTGAAGGAAAGGTACCCCTTTAAGGAAGATGTTATATGTCAATCAAGCAAGTGGACAACCATGGAAAAAGGTATCCAATATCTGAGGGAATTAGCTGTGCTAGAGACAATTCATCATGATCCGGACAACCCACAATTACCCAAAGATCCAGACGAAGTCCAATGCACACGACCCATGTTGCGGAAGTTTGTACGGAGCGCACCATCGTCCTATGCCAACTCACTGGCAATAATGACCTGGAAAGACGAAGAGGCACCGACAGTGGATGAAGTGGCTCGCCAACTCCGTCAACACAAAGAAAATCTCTCCTCCTCCCTACAAGCCTGCATTTCGGCTGTGGAGAAGCTGTCCGAGGATTTCCAGCAATTCAAAGAGGAGATGGCCTGTTGCCCACCTGTGAGGACCAATGTCTCAGCTATTAGGAGTGAGCGCTCCTCTGCCCAAGAGAGAGAATATAGAAGGTACACACCGCGAGGTGCCCTGTGGTTTTACTTATGTGATCGTGGAGAGGACATGAGGAAATGGGATGGAAAACCTACCTCAGTCCTAAATGCACGGGTACGTGAGCTGCGAGGAAAAAACACCACAAAAGGGGATTCTACCAGGAAAAATGCCGCTCTGGTTTCCAAACAGAGTAGAAGGGCTGATCTTATTTCTGATCCTCTTGAAGGGACTTCTGAGCCAATTTTACGAGAAGTGAATACTGGATACTCTGACCAGAATTAGAGGGGCCCTGCCTCCAGCCAGGTGGAGGAAAGGGATTACCGAGTCTATTGGACTGTGTGGATTCGATGGCGTGGCACGTTAGACCCACAGGAGTATAAGGCTCTAGTAGACACCGGCGCACAGTGTACTTTAATGCCATCAAGTTATGAAGGGGCAGAACCCATTTGTATTTCTGGTGTGACAGGGGGATCCCAAGAGTTAACTGTATTGGAAGCTGAAGTAAGCCTAACTGGGAATGAATGGCAGAAACACGCCATTGTGACTGGTCCAGAGGCTCCGTGCATCCTTGGCATAGACTGTTTCAGGAGAGGGTATTTTAAGGACCCAAAGGGGTATTGATGGGCTTTTGGTATAGCTGCCTTGGAGACGGAGGGCACGGAACAGATGTCTACCCTGCCTGGTCTCTCTCAAAACCCTTCGATTGTGGGGTTGCTGAGGGTTGAAGAACAACAAGTACCAATTGCTACCACGACGGTGCACCGGCGCCAATATCGCACCAACCGAGACTCTCTGATTCCCATCCACAAGTTGATTCACCAACTGGAGAGCCAAGGAGTCATCAGCAAAACTCGTTCACCCTTTAATAGTCCCATATGGCCCGTGCGAAAGTCTAATGGGGAGTGGAGACTAACAGTTGACTATCGCGGCCTGAATGAAGTTACGCCACCACTGAGCACTGCTGTTCCAGATATGCTAGAACTTCAATACGAACTAGAGTCAAAGGCAGCCAAGTGGTATGCTACAATTGACATTGCTAATGCGTTTTTCTCAATCCCTCTGGCAGCAGAGTGTCGTCCACAATTTGCCTTTACTTGGAGGGGTGTCCAGTACACTTGGAATCGATTGCCCCAGGGGTGGAAACACAGCCCCACCATTTGCCATGGACTAATCCAGACTGCACTGGAAAAAGGTGAAGCTCCGGAACACCTGCAATACATTGATGACATCATCGTATGGGGCAACATGGCAGAAGAAGTCTTTGAGAAAGGGAAGAAAATAATCCAAATCCTTCTGAAAGCCGGTTTTGTCATAAAAGAAAGTAAGGTCAAGGGACCTGCACGGGAGATCCAGTTTTTAGGAATAAAATGGCAAGATGGGTGTCGTCAGATCCCAATGGACATGATTAACAAAATAGCAGCTATGTCTCCACCAACTAATAAAAAGGAAACACAGGCCTTCTTAGGTGTCGTGGGGTTTTGGAGAATGCATATTCCAAATTACAGTCTGATTGTAAGCCCTCTCTATCAAGTGACCCGAAAGAAGAATGATTTTAAATGGGGCCCTGAGCAACAACAAGCCTTTGAACAAATTAAACGGGAGATTGTTCATGCAGTGGCCCTTGGACCAGTCCGGACAGGACAAGATGTTAAAAATGTGCTCTATACTGCAGCTGGGGAGAATGGCCCTACCTGGAGCCTCTGGCAGAAAGCACCTGGGGAGACCCGAGGCAAAACCCGACCCCTGGGGTTTTGGAGTCGAGGATATCGGGGATCTGAAGCTCGCTATACTCCAACTGAAAAAGAGATATTGGCAGCATATGAAGGAGTTCAAGCTGCCTCAGAAGTGGTTGGTACTGAAACACAGCTCCTCTTAGCACCCCGACTGCCAGTGCTGGGCTGGATGTTCAAAGGGAGGGTCTCCTCTACACATCACACGACTGATGCCACGTGGAGTAAGTGGATTGCACTGATCACACAACGGGCTCGCATAGGAAACCCCAGTCGCCCAGGAATTTTGGAAGTGATCACGGACTGGCCAGAAGGCAAAGATTTTGGAATGTAGCCAGAGGAGGAGGTGGCACGTGCTGAAGAGGCCCCGCTGTATAATAAACTGCCAGAAAATGAGAGGCAATATGCCCTGTTCACTGACGGATCCTGTCGCATCGTGGGAAAGCATCGGAGGTGGAAAGCTGCCGTATGGAGTCCTACACGACAAGTTGCAGAAACTGCTGAAGGAGAAGGTGAATCGAGTCAGTTCGCAGAGGTGAAAGCCATCCAGCTAGCGTTAGACATTGCTGAAAGAGAAAAGTGGCCAGTGCTCTATCTCTATACTGACTCATGGATGGTGGCAAATGCCCTATGGGGGTGGCTACAGCAATGGAAGCAGAGCAACTGGCAGCGCAGAGGTAAACCCATTTGGGCTGCCGCACTGTGGCAAGATATTGCATCCCGGCTAGAGAATCTGGTTGTAAAAGTACGTCATGTAGATGCTCACATACCCAAGAGTCGGGCCACTGAAGAACATCAAAACAACCAACAGGTGGATCAGGCTGCCAAGATTGAATTGGCTCAGGTGGACCTGGACTGGCAACATAAGGGTGAACTATTTATGGCTCGGTGGGCCCATGATGCTTCAGGCCATCAGGGAAGAGATGCAACATATAGATGGGCTCGTGATCGAGGGGTGGACTTGACCATGGACACTATTGCACAGGTTATCCATGAATGCGAAACATGTGCTGCAATTAAGCAAGCCAAGCGGTTAAAGCCCCTGTGGTATGGAGGGCGATGGCTGAAATATAAATATGGAGAAGCCTGGCAGATTGACCATATCACACTCCCACAAACTCGCCAAGGCAAGCGCTATGTGCTCACGATGGTGGAAGCAACCACTGGATGGCTGGAAACATATTCTGTGCCCCATGCCACCGCCCGGAACACTATCCTGGGCCTAGAAAAGCAAGTCTTGTGGCGACATGGCACCCCAGAATGAATTGAGTCAGACAACGGGACTCATTTCCAAAACAACCTCATAGACACCTGGGCCAAAGAGCATGGCATTGAGTGGGTGTATCATATCCCCTATCATGCACCAGCCTCTGGGAAAATTGAGCGATACAATGGACTGTTAAAGACTACATTGAGAGCAATGGGGGGTGGAACTTTCAAACATTGGGATACACATTTAGCAAAAGCCACCTGGTTAGTCAACACCAGAGGATCTGCCAATTGGGGTGGCCCTGCCCAGTCAGAATTTTTACATACTGTAGAAGGGGATAAAGTCCCTGTAGTGCACATAAAAAATATGTTAGGGAAGACAGTCTGGGTTACTCCTGCCTCAGGCAAAGGTAAACCCATTCGTGGGATTGCTTTTGCTCAAGGGCCTGGGTGCACTTGGTGGGTGATGCGAAAAGATGGGGAAGTCCGATGTGTGCCTCAAGGGGATTTAATTTTAGGTGAGAATAGCCAGAATTAAACTGTATATTAGTTGCTATATAACCCTGCTACTGTATGTTATCCTTACTATAATTGTTATGTGCTATATCCATAGTACTATAGTAAGAATCACTTAGATCAAGCAAGAAAAGAACTGTGATAAAACTGAGCAAAGCGCAGTAGTGATGGAACCAGAACTGACTCCAGCATGCAACAATCCAACGGTGCACACCATCCTCCTGCTGCGCCGAATGTCACCTGCTTGTCACACTGCACTGAAGCCCAATTCTGCTCTACCGACTGAGAGGACTTTGCACCATCCCTCCTGCCCAGAAAGACTGGTATGACAGATGGAGCCCAGAGTCGGAAACTAAATGAACTCAATGAACATTTTATGAACATGACCCATAAACTAAAGGAACGATATCTCTGTGTGTGTATACATATATATATATATATATATATCATTGCTCATATGTCTTAAAGGGATGGAAAGGTGATGATTGATCAGGATGTAACTAAAGGTATGGGAACTGTGCATGACGTCAATGGTATAGAATAAGGGGTGGATACTGTCCTGGTTTCAGCTGGGATAGAGTTAACTGTCTTCCTAGTAGCTGGTACAGTGCTATGTTTTGAGTTCAGTATGAGAAGAATGTTGATAACACTGATGTTTTCAGTTGTTGCTCAGTAGTGTTTAGACTAAAGTCAAGGATTTTTCAGCTTCTCATGCCCAGCCAGCGAGAAAGCTGGAGGGGCACAAGAAGTTGGCACAGGACACAGCCAGGGCACCTGACCCAAACTGGCCAACGGGGTATTCCATACCATGGGACGTCCCATCTAGTATAGGAACGGGGAAGTGGGGGGCAGGGATTTCGCTGCTCGGGGGACTGGCTGGGTGTCGGTCGGCGGGTGGTGAGCAATTGCACTGCGCATCATTTGTACATTCCAATCCTTTCATTATTGCTGTTGTCATTTTATTAGTGTTACCATTATCATTATTAGTTTCTTCTTTTCTGTTCTATTAAACCGTTCTTATCTCAACCCACGGGTTTTGCTTCTTTTCCCGATTTTCTCCCCCATCCCACTGGGTGGGGGGGGGAGTGAGTGAGCGGCTGCGTGGTGTTTAGTTGCTGGCTGGGGTTAAACCACGACACTAGGGAACAACGCCTCTCACTGTGGAGCACATGTTAAAATCAGTTTTGGAAGTTCTTACATAGAACTTTTCTTTGCCTATTTATTATTTAAAATTAAAATCATTATCCTGCCACAATCAGAAGGAAGAACAATTTGATTGACACTACAATCAAGTTGTCTTTTTTGAGCCAGACTAAAACAAGTAGGCCAAAGCGATACTACGCTGATATCATAACATTCTACTGTCATACAAAACCTGACAATTTGCAGGCTTTGAAGGAAAAAAAACCCCACCACTCTATGGAAAGTCTACTATTTCATTAATCTTTTCTCATACTCATATTATCATAGCTGTAATTATCATAACGCAAAAATACTACAGAATTACTAAGTATATTTTGTATTATTCTAGTGCCCAGACACATTTCTAAGTGATCTACACGCTCAGAACAAAACCAAATCCTTCCAAGAATTTTACAATCCTGGTTTAATGTTAGTAGATTAGTGAATGCAGAATCATCTGCTATCTAGTGCTAGGCTCTAGGACTAGAAAGGACACCATTCAGATTAGCATGAGACAATGTTCTCAGTTTACTGGCAGTTTAATGTTTGCCAAATATTTCTGAGGGCAGACAGAAGTTTAAAGAATGGTTTGTAGAACTTTTAGGAGAGCGCCTCTTAGGTATAGAGTCCCAGTAAGAAAAAGCCCAAAAGCACTTACTAAGTTTTCAAATTGGCAAAGAAGGAATGATCAGATTCAAGAATAAAATTCTCTGGTGTGAACAAATGAGGATAAGTTGGGCAGGGTGACAGCCTTGAAAGTGAGGATAAGTGCTTTCTCTTTGATGCAATGGAAAATCAGTAGAGATATGCAAAAACTGAATGATGAGCTAGAAAAATGATGCTGTCTGCAATCTTCTGTAGGGATATGTAGGAAGCAAGATCGCATTTCTATAGACAAGAGAAAAAGCAATATGTAGTAACCAAGATGTGACCTGATTAATCTGGACAGCAATTTTAGCTGTGTGAACTGACTGAAAAGGTCCTGACTTAGAGCTGCAGGCCAGAATGAAACAGCATAATCAAGACATAGGGAGGATATGAGAATCTGTAGAGATACCTAAAGACAATGACTGGTTTATTTTGAAGTACAAAGACTGAAAATCCTGCTTTAAAATGAATGAGTCTTAAAAAGAACAAAACATATTAAGGAGGAAACTGAAAAAGGGTACTAAATCATAAAACATTAGATATCAAATGGGATTGTTTGGTTCTGTCTTGGCATTGACAATGCTGACTTGACTTTCATTCATATATTCATTCATCAGTATTTGAAATCATTTATGAGTACAAATAGAAACTTCTCTCTTCCTCCTTGAAAAAGATCCAAGCTTTAATATAAACATTTTTTTTTAAACAACAAATTGTATTTAGTATAAGCTGATGACTTGCTGGTTTTTTTATACATATGTTTTTGCTATGACAAGACCATGTTTTTTAATTAATTTGACAGTGTGATTCAATGTAATCCAATCCAGGTATATAAAGAGAACTGCATATAATGCAGAAAAGTGCTAAAACAGAACTCTTCTGAAAAGGCATTAAGTGTGATGGTGAAACTTCAGGAAACTGAATCAGAAATCTGAAGCAGGAAACAGAAATCTAAAACAGTGCTACAAATCCCAGTGGGACAGCCATTTGTAGATGTGAAGTATTCCCACCAAAAATCTTGGTATTCATGCATTATATAAAACTAAGTGTTCTTCTGGGAACAGAGAGAGGAGAAAAAAGAATCTTAGATTGTCCTGAAACATTAGAGTGTTATTGTTCATTCTCATGTAGTTTAAATTCTCAGAGCATTCCTGTTTTGAACCTCTATTTTTAGGGATATTACCATCAGGCTTTACTATGCATGTTCAGTTGCAATTTGGCATGCAAGGTATAAGCCCAGAAGTGAAATTCTTTTAGTTAATTGAAGGGGAGAATGTAATCAGTCAAATTTTTTTCTAATTAAAAACTGCAAAAAAAAAAAAATTAATTCCAAATGCTTTCTCGCACAAAATAGCTCTAAATCAGATAGGGATTTAGGATGCACAATTTAAGCTTGAATACAGAGTTGAAATCCTCTCCAGAAAATTCCAGGGCATCCAGATTTGGGGCTGGGAACAGTTTCTGTTCAGTCACTTTAAAAGATGCAAAACAAGACAGTTAATATGTTTTTAGCCCTTTAGGGAATATGAAATTACAGTATGAATAAAACACCCAGGGGCTCGGTTTGGACTTGAAAAACCCCCAAAGCTATGAACACATTAATGTATAACTACTTCATCCACATAACAGAAATACAGACTGTAGGTGTAAGTAGCACTTTGAGAGGTAAAATACTTTAGTCAAATGCTTCATGATGTTTTTCACTAGGAAGTTTTCCTTTGTCTAATTTAAATCTTCCTTACTGTATTTTAAGATCATGTTTGCTTATTTTACCCATCCTAGACAGGGAGAATAAGTTCCCTACCTCTTTACATGCCGGAAAACATTTTCACATCATGCCCTTGATGCTAAAGTGCCCATTTCCTTTCTTCCTTCTCTTCCTGAAGGTTATGCTGATTTCCTTTTCAGTTTGTCCAGCCAATTTATATATCCCTACAGTGCAGTGCCTAGACCCGAACACAATAGGCAGTCTTTCCCAATGCTAAGTACAGCAGAGAATGATTTCATGAATTTTGCAGGCTGCAAAATATATCATGGGTCTGGGCACTGCATATATAACATTATTGTGATATATTGTGTGGGTACTTACTCTCTTGTGACAATATGATATTTGTCACTCATGATTTATATGTGATTTCCTATAATCGCCAGGTTCTTTTCTGAAGGATTTCCAATTTTACCTCATTTTGTGAATGAACAACTTATTCTTATCAAAACGTAGTAGATTGTTTTTCAGTGAGGACAAATGCAATACATTTATAAGCAAGATCTTGAATTTGTCATTTTGAATTCTTCTACAGTTTTTTTGGCATATTCTCAGCTCCTTTCACATTGCTATAACCTGTAACTTTAATAAGCATTAATAAAAATATTGACTATCACCAAAATTCATGACAGAGCACTTTAGAGCCCTGTCAAAGCAGAAGAATGAACTGAGTAATGAATAACTGAAAAATTTTAAATCATTGGTTCACCCACTTGAGAGCTAGACCCTATACCCTAAGGCTATGAAGATTTTGCAAGAGTACCAGGATGAAAGTCAAGGTAGAATCCTTCTGCTGTTACGTTATCTAAAGAGCCTGCTACATCATCAGACAAAATTAGATTAGTTGTACATGATTTGCTCTTTACAGATCTATGCTGGCTGTACTCCTCTCTCTTGTTTTCTGAAGAGTTTAAAAATAGACTGATACTTTCAGTACTTTTACAGGAATTGAAGTTAAGCTGGCTGTTCTATAATTTTCCTGTCCCCCAATTTTTTTTTTTTTTTTACTTAAAAATCTTTCCTAACTTTCTCATGTATAACCTATGTTTGACACACTCTTAAAGATTAGGTGTTCATCTACAAAGTTTAATTGGTCCAACTGATTAAAAAAACTCCAAACAACAAACAAAAGCAAAAAACCCAGTGAATATTCTGTGGAGATATTTTGTTAATGCTATTACAGGATTAGCTTGTTCTTCTGAATCTGCTCATAGCAACAGATTTTGATCTCTTAAACTAATTTCCTTTCAGCTTATTGTTGGTCAAGAAGAGGCTTTACAGGCACAAAGTCAGAGGTACTGCAATAACCAAATCAGGAGTAGAGCTTCTGTCATCATTTGTTTTTTTTACTTTACTTAACAGCATGGTGAATGTGAGCAGATCAGTATGAGGACATCCTTCCAGAAATTTCCTGGTTGTCTGTCCCTGAAGAAAGCAGTACATTGTTTACTACTACTTGCTTTGTGGCAAATTTTGAATGTCCCTAATAGGAATAGAAGTGCTTGGTGCTGTATTACCATACATTTGAGGCAAGATACAGCAGACATTCTTTGCAGGTTTTTCGATTTATTTGTTTTAAAAGATGATGGTTAATACTAGGGTTTTTTTGACAAACTTATAGTCTGACACATTCTTTACAAGACTTTCAACTGACGTTGCCTTTCTTCCAACCTTTCCACCATTATTTTCAACTATACTAGCTTCTGGAGATGCCTACAAGGCTTCCATATGTAGGTAGGCTAAGGTTTTTATTTTCATTACTCTGGTACTTTTAAAGGTTACCATTTCTGAGTTAGGTAGCAGCTGTCACCTGAAGATCTGTCCAAGTGGCAATGTTTCTGCATAACTAAAGCACTGCTCAGAGCTCTGCTTTTCAGGCAGGTAAAGCTATTCTGGCCATGAAATAGTGTTCCTAAGCAAGCCAAGGTAACAACCTTAAGACGACACACTGGGTCATCTGCTTATGGACCTATGGCACTCTTCAATTGCTTTACTACTTTGCTCCAGACTAGATTTGGTGGTATCATATTGGCAAACTTTTCCTAGATGATCCCAAATCTGTGTGAAGAATATTGACTCAAAATATGATGTAGCAATGCTTGAAAGGAGTAGTAACTAGAAGCCCAGCTTGTTATTCACCCTTTTACCTCAGAGATGGCAGCACTGAGCAGAGGCTATCCTGTCAAGCCTATTAATTAAATAATGAACTAGATACAGTTCTCCAGCAAGATACAAATCTGACAATCCCAGAGCACAAGAAACATTGAATGGAAAGCATCCAATGTTGAACATCCAAACATTGAATATTTGAATTCTGAACAAAGTCCAGCAAAGGGATGTGCAAACGACCAGTTACTGTTTGAATCACACAACCTTCAGAAGCGTCTGCTGAGGTTAAGGAATCTCTTTGTTTTGAACACTCAGCTGAATAAAGAATATGCACTTCAGCATTATAGGACCCTTTTGATACAGCCCTGAACAATGGTGTTCTAGGGGAATGTGCACCTCCCTGGAAAACTACCTCTACCTGAAACAAGTAAGTGCTAGTGAAGAATAGCAGCTAGAGATCAATTTCTGAATTAGTGTCGTATGTTTGAGTGTGGTGAGTGTGGAGTTTCCTTCTGCTTTGCAAAGTAAAATTTTATCTGATGCTTTGCCTTTAAAGCTATTTGGAGTTTGAAGTCTTCAGCAGTCCGTGACTAAGGAAGTGTATCATCTTGGTAGAATGAATTGTTTTCTTGCTGTTGAAAATGAATTGTAGGGTTATCACAAACTGAGAAATTTGATCATTTGCGATCAGGGAGAAGGAGAAGGATATGGTTTGAGTTGGCTTTCAATTAAATCATACGTTGATTCATTAAGTAAATTCAATACTTTGTTAACTTAAAAAAATAAAACCCTCCAGGGCTTTCCTAAAGCTCTGATTTACTTCTAGCTGAGGTAGAGGATTTTATTCTATTTTCAAATCCAGAAGACTCTGGCACATTTTCCATTTGCTTAAGATTTTACAGATAAATAATACAACATCCCTGACAGGTTATAATTAATGGCTGTTGAAGGTACATACACACTTTGAGGTGGTAACACTGTAGTGACTGAAGTGTAAGGCAGGATGTCTTTTAAACAGATAGATCATGAATGAGTATTAGCATAGGATATTTTTTCCAGTACAGGCAACAATCCTGTAGACTTTAAAATCAGAGATTTTATAATATAGTAAATCTTTTGTTCTATAGTCATTTGTGCATCCTCAGAAGATCCCTTTCAGATTTGTATGTCAACTTGACCTTTAGAAGAAAAAATTAAAAATAATTAGTTCTGCAACTGGTACAAAAATCTCATGTCCTCCCACAGTTACCATGTTAAGTTTGTAATAAGATTAAAATACTGTTCAGGACTTGTAAATTTACTTCTTCAGGGGTTGCAGAGAGAAAAAGATATGAACCATCACAGTGACTGTGAGGCCAGCAGTTGGTTCAGTCCCATATCAAGAGGAACCCAGAGCCAGGCAGATGCAAAATAATTTTCCCCCAATGTAAGTAGTCTTCTGCTCTCTAGCCCTGAAGCATAAAATTTAATCTCCCTTCCAGAATACATAATGTCACTGATTCCAATGACACACAATTTAGATGGGATGAATTCATAGGCCTAATCCAGAATTCTCAAATTAAAGAGAATCTCCCCAGTGGGCCTTCCGTCAAATTCTGCAGATGCGTAATAGAAAAGTTAAACTGTCAAGATTATGTCGTACGTAGCCTGCTGTCTTCAGAAAACACAGGCTGTCCCCTGATGCGTTCTGAGGAGTTGGAAGAGACTCTTCACTGCTGCTGCACTGAGTCACCATTCCACAAAGCCTCGTTAGAGAGACGAAGTACAGCCATGAGTCTTTTTGAAGTGGGACCTCAGCAGCTCCTGTGAACATGATGAGAGCAGCTCTGACCCTCCTTCAACTGTGTTACATTCTTTGAAAAGAGATGCTTATTAGAAGAACAGATTCATTCACCACATGGGATAATGCAAAGTGAGGGGTTTTTTTCTTTTTCATCGTGTTCCCCTCCCCCCCTTTTTTTCCTCCAAAGACAGACATTATTTAGCTCTGTAACTAAAAATCACTCTGGTAATAAGCATATTAAATATATTGCCTAATTATATTGTAGTTGTTTTGTGAAGAATTCTGTTCTGTTGTTCAATCTCATCTTTTTTCCTCTCTCGTCTATGAGAGATATTTATGAATTATGCATGCAAACATAATTAAGAGTAACAATTGGTGAATTTTACTCTAGTGGCATTGCTCTTTCAGTATTTGGCACAACTGTAACTGTACCAAGTTTACGCAAGTAGCGAAGGTTCTCTTATAAAATCATAACTACAGTGTCTAAAGTTTCTTAGTATGCCAACTGCACTGTATGTGGGGGGCTAGTTTTGCTATCTGATTAACAGACTATCTTCTGAACTGGAGAAATATTGACCAGGTATATAATTTAGTTAAATTCTAGTGGGGGTGGTGGAGATGGGTGTTAGAAAAAAGTGCTGCTTCGGTTTTAAGTATTTGATCGATGTATCACGAATTGTTAGCCTGGATTATGAACTCTCCTAACATAAATTGTATTATTCAAAGTCCTTCTATATGATACAGTTAGAAGATAGTTGCATTTTGAGTATTCTGAATACATTGTATTTGTCTTTTGTCCTCTTTTGAAAGGAATTTCTTTACTCAGAGCCCAAGAATATAGTTTTACCCACAGCTGATCTGAGATCAGCCTGCTGAAGTTTATCAGAAATTATTCTGAAAATGTCAGATCTGAATTAGTCTTCCATGCACTCTTACAGTTCAACTAATCAGATCTATGGTTTTGTTCAAATCCTTTTATTATTGGAAGGTTGAGATCTTTCAAAGGAATCACTCCAAACAAAGGTACAAAACCCATGAACGCTTTCTGTCAGCAAGCATGCATCATTCACTAATAAGAGTTGCTACCTATGCAAGATAGGCCACTATGATAAACAGCTCATTTTTCCACTCTCTATATGAATGAGTTCTAATATCTTGCCCTTATTTCCTCTTATTTCTAATATAAACTGGTGTTTTATGCTATATAAAATCCAAAGTTTTATTTTAGACACTTTATAAAATAAATTTATTTGCTTGTAACTAATATGATGGACAAAACCTGAAAATATGTTTTAATCCAGTGCATGAAAGGGTTGATAACACAGTGTATAAAATGCAGACTTTACTTCTGAAAAAGGGTCTGCATATGTGCCCTACTTAGGTCTATGGGAGTAACAACTCAGGGCAGAACTGGAACCTTATTTTGGACGTAACAGGAAACACTAACCCAAACAAAGCTGGGTTGAGAGGTCTATACTGAAATACACTCTTAGAAATAATCCAAGACATCAAAACACACTGTCTTTGATGATGTGGTACAAGGGGATCTGTATTGATTAGATCTGTATAAATCACAAGTCACCTTAAATGAATGCAAAAATTGCAAACTGTTAGAATTTAATGGCTAAGTGATGTTTTGTTTCATCATTGCATTAAACCAGCACTTCATTACCTGTGCTTTTTTGCCTTACTCATTTAAGCTTGACTTTTATGATTCTAGGTTTGACCCATAAGACCTTAAATACAAATACAGAATCTCTACAACACCCCACAAAGTACATACATTCTTTATAGTATATTGCCATTGCTCTGATCAATAGCGGTTCAATAGTGAAACTGAAGATAAAATGCTATTAATTAAGAGTCTAGATCATACTTCCTTCCCTAGTTCCTTTATGGTCTTCATAATTTCAGGATGTGTCACAGATTTGTTTTCCTCAGCCAGTTCTACTTTCTATTAAGACTCTGCTTTAAAAGATGGTTTAAAAAATCACAGAAGCATAGGAGAAAAGTAAATAGCATGAATTATGGGTGTAAAAGCACAGCTAGAATATATTACTTCTGTAAGCAGTCTACTGACTCCAGCTACAAAGCAATCTATTCAAATTGACCAAACATTTATGAAAACATCTCCTAATTTTTTAACTTTTTGGAAGAGTTTCTAAAGAAAAGCTTAGCATAAAGTTTGGAAGGAGAGCACTTCAGAAGAGTCCTGGATGGAAAGAGTCTGATGTCAATGTAGTTTATTCTGTTATGTTTAATTTACCAGATAACAACTCTTATTTTATTAGATATATGTCTCTCTTTTGTTTATTTCCTTTATTTCCTGCTTTTCACATTCATTTTGTGCCACTGACACCCACTAGAAGTACTCAATAGTGAGAATAAGACAAGCAGTTTTGAACCTGAATGCCCTTGAATCCTTTCACCACTGCTTAACTTGTATGGGTCAATTGATTTTTTCCTCCCGATGCAGTGCTGATGCCAGATTTACGTTTCCTCGCTTTCAATCTCCTGATACACCTAACATCATTCTTGTATCATTCTGCTTTGCTTGTAAGAATTCCCTATCTAGAAATGTTTAAGGAAGGAAGAAAGCCTGCCTTTCTATCTCGCCCTCCAATTTCAACACAGGTTGTTTTATAGTGCTTCAATGCCTTTTATATGAAATTTACTGAACAAAAAATGAAAATGACATTATGTGACTTGGGGGTTACTGGAAAACTAGATCAAAAGCAAAGACAATTAATTGTAAATGATCTTCATATAAACATATATACACACACATATATTAAAAAAAATTCTAGAATTCCAAATTTATGCCATCTCCACATTAAGGCAAATAATATATTACTATGCTTCAGAGGCATTAACTACTTAGAGACCAAGAAGGAAGGTAAGGAAAGAAGGCAGAAGAAAGATTATTGCACATCTGGGTTTGAGTTGGTTTGTTTGTTTGTTTTGTACAGGAAATGCTAGAGCATCAAGAATTCTCAGCATCAAGAATTCTTGACTAGGAACAAAAATGGTTTGCAATTTCCCCTTTCACAGTTCGAAAAATAACATTTTTAAGAGACTTTAGACTGGGTCGTTCCCCCAACTTGCCATCTGTCTTCCACCTGCTTGACTCTACTTCTTTCTCTCTATTACATATAGGATTTTTTTTTCTTTTAAGTGAAATGTAAAGAACTTTCATCTGATTGATGGTTTCCTGTTGTCATTAAGGAGTGGTAGTATATTATCAGAAAGAATTTTCTGAAAATGTAGTGCTATTCTGTCATAAACCACCAGCAGGAAGCTATCACTCACAGAATTATAAGGTTTATTTTAAAGAATTTAAATCTGTTAATTGACATACAGAATTAATATGAGAAAGCAAATCAGGCACTACTTAAAGTTTTCATATCACTGAGTGATTGCATTGAGTTGGGAATCATGAAGTTTTGGGAAAGGGAAGGCAAGATGACCTTTCTCTTTCAAAACCAGAGGATTTTGCATACAGTTATGTAAGTGTTAGGAAAGCATAAATAACCATGTATATTTACATATACACTTTTTAATATAACACTGCATATGTTATGTACATATACATAATATATATTTTATATCCATAGGTAATATTACACTTATATAAAATTAGTTTCAAACGTAAAGAAGCTGAAAAGACTTAGAGAGCATAAATCTCATTGTATGCTTACTGGCAAAACAACATACACAGCAAGATTTGGTATGGAAAAAGTATTTTAATGAACACTGAGCTTTATTACATTGATCAACAAAGATAGCACTAATATTAAGATGAGAGGCATAAGCCTCTTGACTTTTCTGATTTACAATAGCAGAGGATACAGTTCATATAGCATGTTTTTCAGTGTATCACCTTGCTAAACAAAATCTGTTTTAAAAAAAATCAGGTATGTCAGATTATTTCCACTTTAGAAGGATCTCACTGACACTCTGAAAGCACACACTTCCAAAGGTAAAATTTATATGTGGTTGGAATGGAATTAAGAGTTTACTGGTAGAAGCTATAACCCCAAATCGTTCTGTACTTTCATATAATCCTCCACCAACATCAACCCACAAACACATATGCTAAAGGTCATCTTTTAGGTTTACAGCAATACTGTGTTGGAGGCATATACAGATTATTTGATTTAAGTGCCTGGGTACAAGGGAAAACTCAAGAAGCAAGCATCCTGAAGACTCTCTTCAGCAGTCAAAGAGGAAAAAAGTAGTGCATGAGAGTGCCCTAGCTGTGTTTCGCCATGATGTAGTCAACAGTGCCCTCAGTTAGCACAAGCATGAACCTCCCCACCCCCCGCCCCAAGGAGTTACTGTAAGCCCAACCACGACCAACAGCAGTAGAGGAAAGCTCCGCTCTTGGCCAGGAAGGAATCCACGTCCCTAATATTACATAGCTAGTATAATTCCCCACATTTTTAAGGTTACACTTGAAAAGGAACTTTCATATCAATAGTATGTCTCTCCACAGAGTTTATTTTTCTGCTTCTAAGAGGAATATGAGATTAACAATGGCATGGCATATGATGTGCTCCATAAAATGTCTTGTGTGTTTCTCTAATCTATCCAGTTTCATTCTTGAACAGTATACCAAATCTGTAAGTTATGTCATTGAAAGTTATCATATACTTAATCAAATTCCATTAGATTTTTTTATTTGTACTAAATAGAGCATGAATTGATGACAGTAATAATAATTTCTTAGCAGAGTGCTAGTGTAACCCACCAGTTCAGGAATTATGTTAACACATCTTTTATATAGAAATGGCAGACCTCTAGTGGGTAGCGCTACAGCAGGAATTAACCAGATCTTTCAAACTTTCAGTTTTGAAAGAGTTTTGGACACATTCAGTATAGCATATACCTATCTTCTATTTTATATTTTTTTAATTTATATCTCAGTTTAAAAGCAGAATATCAAATGCATTAGATAGATTTTTTCAAAGATGGACACGCAAGCCTCAAAAACACTGTAGTTCAAATCCGGTAAATCCTATGGCGATCTTCCACCACCTAGATGAACCTTCTGAGGTCCACCTAACACAGAGAAACCCACTACCCCATTCATTTAAAAACCTGTAGTATTATGAAGCATAAGTACCAGGTAAGAAAAGTAAGGTAAGGTAACGTCAAGGTAAGAAAGATCCCTAATAATTATTTTCTCCCCATATGTGTGGTTTGAGTAGACTGCTTTGAGTCCATAAGGAATCATGAGTGATGACTGAGAAAACAATACAAACATTTTACATTCTAAATCTGTGATTTACAAAATAATCCATCAGGAAAAAAAAAAACAGTCTTCAAAGACTCCTTAAAACATCACTTTGACAACTCCAAAATGAATGAAATGCCTTGGCTGCAAGACATATTGCCAAAATGTCTGGCTGGAATCACAATTTAAAATACTAGTATTCTTTTACCCCAAACTTTGAGACAAAACTTGAAGTAGGCTGTTCTAAATAAGTTTAAGAAATTCTATAAAGAGTAGTATTTATTATAATTTAGAAAGAAGTATTAAGCAGTATTTATTACAATTTAGAAACTGTAGTATTGATAATTTTTAAAATGCAAATCTTTTGGTACAACCTACAAATGAAAAAAAATACAGTAAAGCTAGTTTGACATTGATTTTTTTTAAGTTATTTTCCCTTTTCCTCCCCAGCTTTCTCTTAACACAAAACTTCAGAGAATTCTTGAATTTCTCCCCTTTGCTACACATCAAATTATGCATGCTAAGTACTCGTCTTGCTCCAAGGAAATCAATATTTTTTCAAACTGCTGCCTCCCTAGCAGGCTGAGGAAACTATCGAGTGTCTTCTAATATACAGGAAAGTCAGCAAGTCTTGGTTATTTCAGACGGGAAGAAGGAAATATCTTCTCAGCACCCTCTAACATGACTGAATGCTCTACCAACTAAGCATGAGTAGAAAAAGAGAGGGAGTAGAAGTTTCTCAGATAGCAAGGATACAAGAGTCATTTAGGCCTCAAACTCATTATGGTTATAAGTCTAAGTTCAGACAAATTGGATTCCTTGTTATGTTTTCTAGGTCTCACAAACTTACATCTAACAATTTTATGCCCCAATCAACATGAAACCTAATCATCCAACAGCTTTCAATGTGTTCATCCCTCCAAAACCTTACTTTTACTCCCAATTTACTGATGGGGACTGAAGCACAGATGTAGCAAATTACATGCTTGGCTCTGTGGCAGAACAAAGATTTGAGCACAGGTTTCTCAAGCCTTAAACTTCATCTAGTCCTAACTAGATCTAAGAAAAAAGCAGATTTCTCCCACCTCAAAATCTTGAGATTTTAGAAATGCCATTATTCCTGATACAGATAAAACAAAATTGTCCTTTTTTTTATTAATAAAAAAAAGAAATAAAGAAGGAAAATACGCTATATTCACTACCAGTGTAACAGCTTTCCCTGCACAGTTGCAGGACACCCAAATCAGACAACTTTTTTAAAGCTACCCTCAACAGAAGACACTCTTTTGGCTCATTCTAGGGAGACACACAGGACACAGACCCATTCACTCTCCTCTACTGCACAAAAGTGTACAGTTCCTGATACCAGTACTGAGGGAGCCAACATGAAGGCATCTTCTATGGGTATCCGTGAAAGCATGTTTGAACAGCATGACTGTGTACATAAAGTGCACCCAAAAAGGGCAAGAACAAAGCCAGCACATGAGATTTTTAAAAAAACAAACATAACAAAAAACCAACCCCCCCCCCCCCAAATCAAAATCCTCCCTGAACCCCCTGTAAATATTTGTTCCAATTTAATTGTTTAGGTGTTGGGGTTTTTTCCTTTCTTTCTTTTTTTTTTTTCTTTTTTCTTTTAAAAGAAATGAGAACTTTTGGTTATGATTTCTTTACTACTATCTACAAAATGGTTGCCCAGTGGATTAGATCAGATTCTGGATCAGTTCTGCAGACCAGGTGACAGAAGCTTTTTGCTTCCACGCGTAAGGATCTGAATTTTTTCCCTCTTGAACTTTAAAAAGTCAAGTAAAAACAGAAGTATGAGTTTTTAACTCCCTTATCTCAAGTCAAAACTCTCTAATTGCCTCATGTACTCTGAACTCAGACCAGCTAGAGGTTGAGCATGTTAAAATCCAAACAAATCAGCATTATCCCAACCCTGACAAATCCTGTAATTACTGCACAGCTCTCAGACAAATGAATATTCTAGAAGTAAATACATTACATAATAAAAATGCACATACCAAATAGTGAAAGATTAATCTGGACCCCTTAATAAATCCATTCTACCCCAATTTATGTCAATGATTTTCATATAATAAAATTGTCCTTGAGCAAATAACTGATAAAGTAATAAACCTGTCAACTGCATAAATTGACTGCTTACTAAGGCTATCTGGCAGTTTGTTCATACAGAGGCAGATGCTCTGGTATAACACACTAGCTGCAGGAAACATTTGTCTGTTTTGTGATAAGAGGGGAAAACAGAGTAAAGATTAGCTTTGATTTTACAGCGGGCTAAATATTCATTGCAGAAGAAAGGAAAATGCTCTTTAAATAATTGATGTATTTGATGCTGAAACAAAATCCGTGTATGTTAAGTTACTTGGATTAGACTACTTTTTCAATTGGTCTAAAAAGGTTAAAGATTGTTTTCTGAATATAGGAAGAGATTAATAAACTGAATATTTGCACTAACACTTATTTTGTACAGAACACTTCATGTTAGTCATATTACTTAATGAACAACTAGCAAGTAGTAAAGAGCAGAATAAGAATCTACATACATAATAAGTTAGACTATAAAAATCTGAATCTAAAACGTTAGTCATCATAAGTCATGAAATACTCATGTTCTCAGTATACCCATTTTATAGATGATTAAACTGACACATTTACCCCAAATCTCATGTTAAGACCCTGTAAGATGTTGCTGTAAGATGTTCAACAGTCCTTTCCCTCAGCCAATGGCATATGTACACAAAGGATTTCTTGCTCTGAGGCAAGCCTTGAAAATGGCACAGCCCTGTTTAGTATTACGAGACCTACTTTTTAAGGAAAAAAATGGAAAAATACTGAGGAAATGCAAGTGTCAATTGCAAACTACTGTTTCTGCCCCTTTCCTTCCCATCCCCTGTGACCACACAGAAGCTTGGAAGACTGTTCATACGAAGGTGATAAGGTATGAGCATTTACAGGGTTAAATTATTCAGACAAAAATGGTATTTGTTTTGATATTTAGTTTCCAGTGATGATATTCTCCTTGAAATATGCTCTCTATAAAATCATGTGGAGTGAAACTAATTTGAGGGATGATAGTAAAAATGCAATGTTTCTGAGATTTGATAAAATAAGAAGAGCTGTTAAATTGTGGATGTTCCTGCCTTCTTTTCTGCTCCCTCCTTTAAAAAAAAAAAACAAACCCAACCCCCCGATGCACACACACACAAAAACCCACCCTAACTTTTTCTTTAAGCTACTGTTGAAATGCAGACAAAACTCCTGAAAGCATATGGATTTCTTGCAGTTAAACACAGAGCACATTAGGAGAATGTCAGTCCTTCACTTTTCAAACTGCTGAGAAGTGAGATTTTTCAAGGAGTTTGGAGTGATAAATGCTATGGATGATGCCAGCTATTTATATGATTGTGTCCAGTTGGAAAAGCTAATTTTCAGCGTGCCTGTTCCTGATATACTATGGGAAACTATGGCTCACAAGCAGAAAAATCAAAGCTATACAAGAATCTGCTCCTGGTAGAAGTGAGGAGGGAGTGCTTATATATAAGGAACTGTCAGAGTAAAGTGAAAAAAGTCACCTTACCAGCAACAAAATGACAGAGTCAAAACTGATCCTGTTCCAGGTATATTACAAGCCTCAAACTCACCCACTCAGAGCTTAAGGCAGCATTTATATGTATACATAAGTACATATATTTTTAAAAAAACAAACCCCAAACATAAAACAACAAACTGCACTTTGCAAGAAATAATTATTGCAGAAGAAAGCTGCTGTTATATATATTGACCTCATGGTTATAGCAGGATGTATAATCTTTCGTATTATCTGTGCTGTATATCTGTATTATTGAATGTTAAACCCAAAGCAATCAAGTACATATGTGTTACTGTAATTTATCATTTCTGGTTATAATGAAAAAATTGCTCTCGGTTCTCCAGAGCTTCTCAACTTGTGCTGTTGTTCATCATTGGAGAGTTTAAACAAACAGCCCTGTTTCAACACAGCCCTGAGAAAAAACGACTGTTGATATTGTCTCTTCTCTAGCCATTTTGCTCTGAATGGGCACTATACTTTCAAAGCAGCCATGCTAAAGCTCTTTTTCCAAGTGACAGAAATCAAGTAACTTGGGAGAAGAGACAAGTACCAAGCTCCAGCACGTCAGGGCACACATTAGTATTCTCTTTTCATAAGAGCACCAGCTCAGACATTGTCAGTGAACAGAAAACACAAAGGCTCAAGCAGGCCCCTGCAGAAGGCATTGTCAGCATGTTTAGACTTTATTCGGAAAACATTTTTGCATCAGGCTCTATGATCACCCTCCACCAGTGTTGGAATAGTGAACTTCTATTCAATATTGTATGTGCTGCCTTTTAAAAAAAAAAAAAAAAAAAAAGACTTAAAAGCACACAGTATAGACCTCAACATAAATGTATTTGAGCATCCATTTCACATAGCACTTACATATCTTTGAGGATCTGGCCTTGATATTATGCTTGTGCTAGTTATTGAGACTGGATACCTCATAGGAGACTGGTTACTGCTCCTTAATTCCTTGCCAGAACCAAGAGGCAAATTACAAGTCTGCTTGAATCTGCAACAGCTGGCTGCAGTGCCTCTGGAGTCATGCAGAAAATAGAGACTGCAGCATCTATTTCATTTTCCCTGCTTAACCCTTCTGTTTCCCACTATCCCCCAAGGGATCCTTGTGTCTTGAAAGTCAGCACAGTAACTGGGGGTGGTGGTGGGGGTGGTGGTGTTTGTTTGTTTAATTAGTTTTCCCCCCCTGCAGAATCTATATATACTCAGCACACTCCTTCACTCTGATTCCCACTACCCTCAGGCAGAGTTTCAGACTGTGATTTTACTCTCTCTGTGCTGTCAGGGGAAGTGGGGTGAAACAGGGAGCCCACCTGAAATTCCTAAGGTATGTTTGAATGAATTTGCACTGTAGTGAGCTTGATTTACATAGCAGCAACAAGGGGACTGGGTCATTTTAAAAGTCTTGCTAATAAAGGTGCATCTAGATGCAATTTATCTAATATAAACAATATACGATATAGCTAGAGACTTCACAGCATTTTCTGAACAGAATGACAGAGAGTAGTTTCTCATCCCCCACTAGTACAAGAAAGTAAAAAATTTTATTCATTTTAATGGAATTACATAGGTATGTGAAAAATTAGATCACAGTCTATTTCCTGAGGTGCTTAAAACTCTGCAACACTGAAAATCCAACACTGAAAATCCTCCTTATGTGATAAAGTAGCTCCTGTGTGAGCAAGTCTGTATTTGTGAGTGATTCCCTAGTTGTTGCAGTACCTGCAAGTGAGCAGCTTATACCAAGATTGGCTATTAGAGTACATGTGTGAGGAGAGACTCAAAAGTAGATATAAGGAAAATCAGAAGGACAGGTGAGAGCGGGGGATGCCTAAGAGTTATGCTGTTGTGCTTAGGCTATATTCATCTTTGTAATAAATTACTTGAAGAACAAATTAATTACTCAGATTAAGTTCCTGTTTAATAAATGTCATGCTTTCAGAGATCTGTCATGATGCTTAAGCTGATAAAATTCCCTCTGCCCTGCGGTACCAAGGAGTATCTCTACCTCAGAACATAGGTATTGCAATTACCACATATGCTTGCAATACTGCAGTGGACGGCCACAAATGTTTAACTATAAGTGCTAACCAATCCTGTTCATCTGTCTCAAAAAAATAACAAACACCTGACCATTATAAGTCTCCTTTCATGTGTCACCTTATTTAAGTGGTGTCATTCCATCTGTGACAGTTAAGTCAAAATTCAGCATCAGATTATGAAGTAGGAGCTTCTTCAGAAAATTCAAAGAATTCTGAATTGGTTTTCTCTCAGAGTTTTCACATTTTCTCACCTTATTGTTGTGTCATCTGACATACAAAGGTCAGCCACACTCATCAACACAGAAATCCTTGTATGTCATATCTCCCTGGGCTGCTAGAACACACTGGAGCAGGACGAGGTGCAGGGGAAGCAGGCTCCAGGTGCCTTCCACCTCCGTGATGTTTGGCAGGGGAGTTTCTTCCTGCTAGGTTTTAACATTCTCAAGCTCTCTGTCATGGCAAGTATAAGTTCATAGGTAAGTAATTATGGTGCCTAAAACTAAAACTCCTTTTCCTTCAGAAAAGATTTTAGGCTAAGCAACCCTTTATGTTCATTGAAGATTAAGTAAATGGAAGAGCTGTTCTTCACAGGTTGTTTGATGGGTTTGGAGCTCAGAAGGGTCAAGTCCTGATCTTTAAAATCCCTAGTCTAGCAGATCACAATATGTCTCCTGACTATATTGAAACTACTTAAATGAATTAGGTTAAGTGAAGTGTTCATGGCAGCTGCCAATCCCAACAACATGTTGAAAAGGCAGGAGAGGCAAAAGGATTAACACCATTATGGGAATGTTTTATACGCATGATAACATTATGTGACCCTTTATTAGACACCATTGAAATTCCTGGTAGTGTGAGCATAACAAAGTGGGATGTTCACAGGGCCTAAAGAATAAGAAGTATAAAGTACAAATTGCTCAGACTTTTAGCAATTATAGTTTCTTTTGCTAAAGGTACGAATTATGATTCCAGCTTCATAGTGCTCAGTGGAAGTTTTGCACTGATTACAGAGTCCCAGTTTAGACATTCTCAAAAGGAAATGAAAGGCAGAATGAATCCTTCCCTCCTGTCCACAGCCCCTGAACTACAGCTGTTGCATTTGAGAAAAGGAAGGGGAGAGAAGGTATATGGCATGCAAACTGCATATATTCCAGCTCCTTAAAAGGCAAACTTTACTGGACTCTGGGCCAGTCAAAAGATTTCAGTATCACAAGGTTCGTAACCCTGAAGCAAGAATAAGGATTGACATTGCTAAACTCCTACTGATCTCCTACTGTCGCTTTCATGTGCCTAAGAATGTTGTACTTTAACCTCTAGCATTTCAGCAATGCTTCTCCACGGGATCTTTCAAGAAACACACAGAAGTCACGTGGACTACCACTGAGATAATAGCACTTGATTTACTTCTATGTTTCAATCGTTCTCTGAATCAGGGGTATCACTCAACATATCAAACAGGTCTCATAAAACAGTACAGCTTATTCAGACAGTCTAAATTCTACTTCAGTTTTTATGTTAAGCCATCCTACATATCAGCTGGCTCTGCACAGGCCTGTACTCAGCACCATACATAGGCCCTCTGGACTAGGCCTTTACAGAGGCCTAATGTTAGCCTTGGCCTAGGTAGGAGGTTTAAGCTATCTGAGGTATGCTAGCAGCTGATGATCATTTAATGCTTTCAGAAAGGTTTACCATGTGAGAGTGGAGAGAAAAAAAACCCACCCAGAACAACAACAAAAAACCCAACCAATCCATGATCAGAAAATCTCTGCTCTGTTGCTATGTCTTCCCTCAGGCACCCTCCACTGGCCATTGTAAATGACAGGCAAGAGGGTTGGGGTGGTTAGTCTGACCTGATATGACTGTTGCCGTGCTGTGATGGAAACAAATGGCAAGTCAGTCAAAATTTTATGGCTGAACAATAACAAATAAAGCACATAGAAGAGATCCTCAGCTGGGGGAAAAAGGAAGCTGCAGTGATTTACACCACTCAAGTCTCACTCTCGCACATTAATGGCTTTTAATCAGTTCATCAAAATAGATGGCTTAATGTAGAACTAGTGTTCATCAATAGAAAAGAGCAGCTTTGGAAACAATGAGCACTTTTTCCTAATCAATATTCTGCATTTTCTATCAGCTCTCACAAAGAATCAGTATTACATTTCTTTGTTCTTTATAACCCCTCAAGTATCCATAGACAAAGTTCTTAAAAATGTTGGAATCAAGTAAGGACAGAACTGTGTCTACAGACTCTAGTCCAGCATCCCCCAGATCTGCAGGATGTATTTCTTACTCTGGATAGAATCTCATTTTGAATAATTTTAGTAATCACTGGTTTAATGCTTATTCTGATATCTATACATATACATAATGATGTCAGTGGTAAATGACTGTATAAATAGTATTGTGTCAATACATTTCCTCATCCACTATTTTTAAGGATGATTGAATTAATAGTGGGGGGCAGTTTCTGTGAAGGAAATAGGATATACGGGGAATATATTCTCCCATAACCTCCTTGTCTCTAAATTTAATACACAGATGTAAGCACACCTGGTTTCTGCTGGGAATAAAACCATGACCATCTCAAAGAGGCATGGGGCCAGGTCCAATAAAGGACTTCACTGCCTACAATTTAGGCACTGCAAAGTCTGTACTTTAAGGAAGTTGGCCCCAAAGTGAAATCCAAAACCGTAACAGGCTTCTAGGCTTTCCGCACTTTTGGTAAAGCATCCAAATCTCCCCACGCTGGTGCTGGTTAGAACTATCCAGTATGGAATGCTAAGCACAGAGGTACCTCTGGATTCCAGACCATGATTTCAGGATTATTTCCCATTTTTCTCCAAGAACTGTCTAATGTAAAATTCAGAAGTCAGTCTTGCTGGCAGGGCTTGCCAGCTTTCACTTATGTACTTTAAACTCCATGACATCCCTACTGATTGTTGCTCTTTTAAATATTGCATTGTTTGTTGCATAGTGACCTAGATTCAACAAGATAGAAGCAGAATTGTTCTGGATGCCAGAAGTGCCTTAAAAGAACACCCTACTTGGTCCCAAATAGCTGTTAACTCTAAGTCAGGGCTCTCCCCTGAGAGATAACAGTGTGAATTTAAATGTCTCCAGCCTCAGGGCAACAGTGAACTGTACTATTCAGCTTCTTGGGCAACCAATTTTAGCTACCAGATGATGCCTAGAAGGTAGCTACTGCTTTCTCCTCAATTTAAAGAAAGTGGTTATAACTGCTTTGGGTGAGATGTATGTTTCTGTCAGTGGCTATGCTGAGCTCAGAACCTCCTGTTAGATCAGACCATTCACTAGAAAGCCAGTGGGGTTTAAGCAGGAGCCAGATATTTGGTCTGAGGCAGTTTTGGGCATATGAACAACATATGAACATGGGCACCTGCTAACTTTCATATCAAATGAGGTACATGGGAGGGCTGTCTTCTGGATAGTGATGCTTTGACTTCCAGTTTTGGTCATGGGTACCTGAAGCCTGAATAAAAGCCATGGTTTAAGCACAGTGGAGGGGAATGGGGTTGTGGGTTTGGTTTTTTTTCTTCTCCTTTTTTAATATGCAGTCCTTGCCATATTAGTCATAAATAATACTGAAACAAAATTTCCTCCTCTGCAGCTGTTTGTAGGCAGAGCCTATTGTCACTATCTTAGTCAAGAGCTCATCTCTTACAATTCTGTCTCTTCATCTCTCTGAATGCTTTGATCAGGGATTTTATTGTTTGAGAAAAAAATTAGCTGCCAATCTTCCAAATCGGCTGCTCTATTTTATGTTCATCATCCATCATTATTTAACAGCATGTGTGATCTTAATATGTACAAATGTGAGGCCCTTCACATTTTAAGATTAAGTGTAGACCTATGCAAACAATGGAAAAAGTATGATATGCCTACCTACTTCTCAGTCAATCAATAGCTGTGATAGAATACTGCCTAGCTAAGAACACAGAACAGATGCAGGACTAACATTATTGATCTGATGTATTTTATTATAGGATTGTGACTCAAAATGTGCTCATTCTTCCAATAACCCGATAGGGCTGTTTTATTTGTCTATTGAATTGTTTGGCTGAAATACATAGTTTTCTGAACTAAATTGGAATGAGAGGTCACATTAAGAATGGGTCCTTTAGAAACTTTCAATTTATGGCACCAGAAAGAGCTATAATATGAAACTATGTACCACAAGACATTAATGTCAAATACATTTTAAAAAATTATTTAGGATTTTGGTCTCTTGATTACAAGAAGGTAAATACTAAGCACCCTGATAACCATGGCTTTCTCTGGGTATCAAGATTCATATAGCCTAAATTACTGTATTTCCTCTCAAGAATGTATGTTTTGGTTCATTTTTCCATTACAATGACTGTGATTCTGCTCTTCCAATGGATGCTCTGGAGGAGAATAATAGTGTGATAACGTAGGGACAAGAATCTATTCAGATCTTATTAATGGATTGGAATATTTTGTAAAAAATGATCCTCAAATAGCTATAAAATGTATTGCTTTTAATGATTTATCAAAAGTAGTGCATGACTTTTGGTATCTTTCAAATTAATACCACCAATTATATAAATACAAGCTTTTGCAAAGTACACAGAAACACCAAGAGCTTATGGCTCATAATAAAAGATATTCAAGAATCTCAAAGACCAGTATCAGGCACAGAACTGCCTTGATTAGATAGATCAGACATAGGTAGTATCTGCCTGTTTAAAACGAGGTGCTTATGATTGTACTATATAAAGACAACTTTAGTTAATTACACAGCTCAAACTCGGTATTGTAATAGTTTTAATTCCAATTGTTTCAATTATATCTTGTGATGGCCTTTGACTAAGGCCACCTTTGGATTAGGAACCCAAGACAGAGCTGAAAATACTTGTTCTAACGGTCAGCTTTGCTACCCTTTAAATTACTGCATTCAGGGAAATAGCCTTGAGACATTGGATGCTCATGGATATCAAAAAGGGTGAAAGACATCTCACAGTCTCTCCAGCCCTGCACCATTCTGTAGTTCTTCATCTTTGTTAATGGTAACGATGTGTAACAAAGTGTGTAGTTTGATGGGCAGAGCTCAGACAGAATGGCTGGCTGTCAGAGTTTTATTTACCAGCTGAGCAACTTCAATATGGACATCAGTGAAGCACAGTGCCTAAGGAATCCCTGCAGTGCAAGTTTTTTCCAAGTCAATTTTTAGGGGTATTCATGAGGATATTTTGTGCATAGGTATATCTAGATTATTAACTCCACAGTATCTGATAAAAGGGCATAGCAATTAATCTGCAAAGGAGTCCATCCTATGTTTTAAAACTCAGCTGTCTGTGGTTGTCATAGTTACTAAACATACTATAAACATTGTTTGCTATTTGCAGTGTGTTGCCCTTTAAGAGAAACAGAGCAGTATATGTAGCAGGGCTACATAGAAAACCCACAAAATGTTTGCAGTTGGAACCGATAATTAGTGTTGGCAACTTACACTGCCAACATGCCTTTCCAGATGAGGGGACAGTGCTTCTTGCTGTGGAAGCAGTGCTCAAACACTTACAGAGAAAGAGGCAAGCAGGCCCACATGTGTCAAAAGGTATTGTGATATGAACTAAACAAAACAAAAATTGTCAGGGCAGGACATAAATTCATAAAGCAGTATTACATAAGTAAGCTAATCAAATTGGTATAAAGGACTGATGTTCCCTGTTCTTTATCATTGAAAGACTGTGAGTATCTCTGTATACCTAAGCATTAGTTGGTACTCAACCACAAAAGTGACTAGGCATCTTGATTGAACAGACGAGTAATTCTGTTCTCCACTCTTACAAATTTGAACTGAAGGCAGCTATATCAGTTTGGTAAATGTGGAAGACTCATATTCACAACTGAGGACTGCACACAGATTGCAGCCAGCATTTTAGGCTTGCAACCATACTTACGTGAAAGTTTCATTATACAGTAGCTAGAAACAGGTTTGTCAGGGTTCTTTCCCATTCTTTCAAAAATCCCAATTCACACATCTCTCAACCAGTCAGAGTCTACAGATGAAATTATTCCTGCCATAATTCTTGACTAGTCCCACCATGTTACATTTTGCCACGTTGATGATCATGCAAGCTGATGTGGTCAACCTTTGAAATCTTTTTGGCTGATGATAGAAGCCACAATTGGACTAACTCAGTTAAGCTGTTGGAAACCAGAGGAGTTCACTGAGCTGGCAGATAGAAGGAAGACAAAATGCCTGTTCTTTTGCAAGCCACAGTTAGAAATCAGTGCCTCAACAGATTAAAAAAAACCGAACCCAATTTTAGTCAAGCTTCCTGTGCAATAATGCCATCTGCTCCTATTCAGTTCTTCACTGATACAATGGTTATAGCATGAGTTTACCCCTTACCAGATATAGGATGATCTATACAGAAGAGAACTGTTATGAATATTACAGCTACAGGAAATAATTCAGAGCCTGACCCTTAACAGAAATCAAAGAACAACCAAAAGGACAAGAAGGATAGAGAGTTTCCGTTGGTTTCAGTCCTCTTAAACCTGCTGCTTGACGAAGTCACTATTCAGGACAGAATCACCCTTGATAGACCTTTCAATACTTAAAGGGAGCTTATAAGAAAGATGGGGACAGAACTTTTAGTAGGGCCTCTTACAATAGGAAAAGGGGTAATGGTTTTAAACTAAAAGAGGATAGATCCAGACTAGATATAAGGAAGAAATTTTTTTACAATGAGGGTGGTGAAACACTGGAACAGGTTGCCCAGAGAGGTGGTAGATGCCTCATCCCTGGAAACATTCAAGGTCAGGTTGGATGGAGCTCTTAGCAACTTGATCTAGTTGAAAATGTCCCTGCTCATTGCAGGGGGGTTGGACTAGATGACCTTTAAAGGTCCCTTCCAAACCAATCCATTCTATGATTCAAGACATTTTCTGGAAGTATATTTTATTTGAAAGAGAATTTATAACTACTCAGATATACTGCTTACCTTTGGCCTTCTGGAAGCATGTGAAAAAAACACTTTGGGCAAAGCTGACATATTTCAGGCTCTCCCAGCAAGGAGAGCCTGCTCCAGGGCTATAAGCCAACATATCTACAGCACCATTCTGATAGGTGTTTTTTCTCCTGCAAGGCTTTCCTATCTCTGAAGACTATGATACCAGGGGAGATGTAACCTGATAATGAACTCCTCCTTAGAGTCTTAAAATAATTTAAAAAGTAGAACAACCTGTGCAAACTCTGAATTCAAATGAAATATTTTCTCATTCAGCACTGAAGACACCAGTGAAGGTGCTGCTTCTGTGATGCATTTGTGTTATGATTCTGCAAAATAAGCGAGTATAAATACATACATACAAATAAATATAAAATAAAAATGGTAAGTCTCATTTTCTACTCTATTAATGCTAATGCTTTCATGCTGTATGAAGGGCAACATGTTGACAGACAGGGCCATTTGATACACATTACTTTCTCCCATGTGTCGCCTCATTACTTCAGCTGAGCATGCAACAGTCTTAAGCTATGCTTAAACACACACAAGAAGTTGGAAGTATCCCTGCTCCTTCTACAGCAGTCAACCTTGAATGAATGAATGTATTCTGTGGAGGGCTTTGCAAGATCATTTAGAAGAGCTTGTTTCTTCAACATACTTTTTAATCACTGTTGAAATCATGTTCTCTTCAAGAGGACCATTCTGTCTAATGCTCATCAAGTAGGGGCAGCACCCATATTTACAGGTGACATAGGCAAACCCTTCAGAACTCAACCTGTACCAAAAGAAAAGTACAAAGAAACCAGGCTTATACTGCCAAGATGTGTCCAGGGCAATAATGCTTGTCAAAGGCTAGTCACTTGGTACATCAGGGCCAGTGCTTATTACATGGCATCAGACCAATCCATTAAGACTAGAAATTAGAGGAATATTTCTCATCTGGGGGGGCATACTGCTGGAACTGTCTTTAATGGGAGAAAAATCAGGCAAAAACCTCTGTTCTTTTCTTTCCAAAATTCTTTTTAGGTAGAACTTTCAAAATTTCTGAACGGGGACTATACAGTATAGTTATCCAGGAAAAAGAACACCATGACTTAGTGAGTCACTTTCAAAAGTACACCTTGTGTTCCATTTTCACTCGCACATTTCTCTGTTTCTGTCCATTATGTTTGCTTGGTGCCTTCCTATGGCTAGGATTAGTTCTCTGGGCCAAGGAGAGTCCCATATAAGCTAAGGGCTGTGTAGGTACAACAGGGTCCCAGACCTCTGATGGAGCTCACTTGATACTACTGCTATACAAAGACACCAAAATGAGAACAACAGATTTTTAATGATCATTACCACCACTCTAATGCTGGGCATTTCTCATTTCAGAGTTGAGGATTTTGACTGTATGACAAATGAAATACAAAAACCTCCTGGGCTAAGAGAAGACTAAGAGAAGGTTTGACACATTTCACTAGAAAAATACTTTTTCCAGACAGCAGTAAGCTCTTCTATTTTTACCCATAGTTATTTTGATATCATTAATGTAACTAGACCAATTAAACTGCGACAATAAAACATTCAGCAAATTCTGTTGCTATTCAAAACTAGTATTTGACCAGCCCTACTCATAAATAAATACTTGTCTTCAAAAGGTTTAAGGGAGGAGGGAAAAAAAAAACCAAACAAAACAACAACCCAGCACAGATATATCATGTGAAAGTCTTCTGATTACAAGGAAACAGATTTATCTGTCATTTTGGACTACATAATCTCACCAAGCACAGACCAGACAAACTCAGTCCTGGCACAGAGGAGTTAACAAACAATTATTTTATGTGTTAAAGACCAGAGTTTCAAAGCTGAAATCCAAAGTCATCATAGCATATTGCAGTGCCCTGGCATTTCAAACTAAACTATTGGCATTGAATACTTGAAGTGCCATGTTTCAGTGAAACACAACTGTAACATCTCACGAAGAGCTGAGGCTAAAAGCCACTGTATTACTGTGGAGTAGAATAAAGAAATTAACTCTAGTGTCTAGGCCAAACCACGATATAGATGCTGTCTCCTCTCTGTAAAAATATCCCTGAAATTTCAGGTGGGAAGAATTATTTACTGAATTAAATTGCTTGGGATAGATCATCCCTGAAGCAGTTTTCTGATATGTAAATGAAAGGACTGCCTACTGGGAGATTCAGACAGATTTTGATCATCAAATAAAGCCCATTGTAGTTCAGATTATCTACCATAAATTTTAGATGTCAAAAAGAACTTTTTGAGTAGGTATAAGAAATTAAACAGCAGCCAGAACAACCTCTGAAGCATAACAACATATTTCCTTTGTTTTTTCTGTATCCAAGTAAAACAGAAGTGAAACAACCATGAATAAAATGAGTGAGTAAGTAAGTAAACTAGTAATGCAAGCAGTATCCTGAAGCAAAACTGCTTTCTGAAGTTTATACTACCTGAGATTTCTGAGTGTAATCTATATCGGATTTTTTTGACAATAAATGAAACGGGAGATGGTGAAACAGGGGAAGAGTATTATTTTGAAGCTTCAAACAATAAAATTAAAAATTCAAGTTCAAATCATTTTCCTGCACTGGATTTGAACTGTAAATAACCAAAATCAGTAGCAAGTACCAAAACAATTTTGTCAAAACTTCTAATCAAGGGTTTGGTCAAGTGCAATATTTTCAAGTTAATCACTTGCATTTTTTAAATTATCAGTTCTTCATATTATTTACTTTTTTATATGACTAGTCAGACTAAAATATGGAAAAATCTGTCTTCATTTCTGACAGTGCTGGGCTAATTTAACCCCAGATAGACTTTCACTAATTTAACTCAGTGGCTGACAAGTTTCTATGCATGCAACGTAAAAGGAAGGTGGCTGAAGTGGGAATAGAGTCAATTTCAGTCACTGGCTCCTGAGGAGAGGGAATAATAGAAGCTGAAAGATCAATTAAATTATTTCTTGAATGAGTGTTTAAAAATATTTCACCTCTAGAGAGGAGCAGCTTCAAAAATTGGTGTGGGATATGGAGCTTTTTGTTGCTTGGTTATTGGCTAGAATCCCAAGCAGGTCAATAGTAAATGCAAGTCACTTCCACTTAGCACTGTAATACATGTGAAATGAGTAGGTAATCTGGCCAGCTTCTAGAAGACAAGCATCCATTTCAAAAAATACATGAGGCTTAATGAATGTATTGGCATCCTTCTGGTAACAGGACTGAGTAATTGTGGAAACTGAACAGATACCGCATAAATGGCCTAGCTCCATCAGAGTGCATTAAATCACAATATGGGAATAATACCATTTTGGACTTAGAACTTTTATTCTTTAATTCTGCCAGTATGGCATCTTTTCAAAATCCTTTATGGTGCAAATTTCTAAAGAAATTATAAAGGCATCAAAATCTCTAGAAGATCCAATACTTTTCTTTTGTATGTTTGATGAAACATAATCAAACTCTTGCTTCCCTAATACATTTTCAGTTACTTGTCTCACAAAACAAAATGCTTTGAAGGCAGGAACTTCTGCACAGAGAACCTCTTTATCTGTCACAAGTGTCATGTGTCAGTACATTACAATGAAGAAACAAGATTCTTTACTCATGCAAGAGTATAATGTCAGTCATCTGAAAGAGGGTTACGTCCCTTGGCATTTATTAATGACACTAAAAATTCCCTCGACTATTTGAGTACACCACAATCACTGTTTCTTATGACATTTAGATAATTGAGGCTGCACTGTATTTTAAATTGGAAAAATTGGTTTGGTTTTTTTTTTTGAACTATCTAAAAACTGTTTCTCTCTCGCTAAATAGTTACCTTAGGCCAGATTATACTGTTTCAGGGCAGAACTCATTTAAGATTTTGATAAGTACACTCAATCTCAGGCAAAGAACGATGAAATTAGAGAAAGCTAGAGAATCTCCTTAGGAAAAATGTCTTCTCTAGGATGCTAGTGTGGCACTGCAACAAGTTACCTAAATCGGTCAGGGAATCTCAATCCTTGGAAGTCTTCCAGACTTTGGTAGGCAAAGCTATAACTGACCTCATCTAGTGTTGGAGACTATCTTGCTTTGAGTGGGAGTCTGGACTAGATGACCTCTCCAAAGGTCTCTTATGAACAATATTTCTGTCATCTTTCCTTTGATGAGTTATTGCTATGATAGTTTTGATTCAGTTAGTGCACAGAAGCTCCAATTCAAGGAATTGCCTAAGAACAGGCAAGGTGACATGAGCATTAACAGAATGAATTAAAACACTTGCTTAAGTGATTTCCTGAAATAGGGCTCCTGTACCCAGACTGTAATGGCTTTGGTATCACCTGTGGGCAAAAACAAAAAACAGAAGAGTGAAAGTAGGTGTAGTGGGTTGACCCTGGCTGGATGCCAGGTGCCCACCAAAGCCGCTCTATCACTCCCCCTTCTTAACTGGACAGGGGGAAGAAAATATAACCAAAGGCTCGTGGGTCAAGATAAGGACAGTTTAATAAACTGAAAGCCAAGGTCGCGCGCGAAAGCAAAGAAAAACAAATGATATTATTCTCTACTTCCCATCAGCAGGCGATGTCTAGCCACTTCCTGGGAAGCAGGGCTTCAGTACGTGTAGTGGTTGCTCCTGAAGACAAAAAAATGCCCCCCTTCCGTCTCCCTTTACTTAGCTTTTATATCTGAGCTGACGTCATATGGTATGGAATATCTGTTTGGTTAGTTTAGGTCAGCTGTCCTGGTTATGTCCCCTCCCGAGATCTCGCCCTGCCCCAGCCTGCCGTTGAGGGGGGGGCAAAAATGTTGGAGAGACAGCCTTGATGCTGTGCCAGCACTGCTCAGCAGTAGCCAAAACACTGGTGTGTTATCAACACCTTTCTAGCTACTGATGCAGAGCACAGTGCTATGAGGGCTGCTATGGGGAGTATTAACTCCATCTCAGCCAGACCCAATACAATCTCCACCCCTTATTCCATACCATTTGCATCATGCTCAGGTCCCACATAATTTAATACAGATATCTTCTAACCATGCCATTGTATTTAATTCTCATTACTGAAATCCCTTCTTACCAACACTTACAACTGAAACTACATACTTAAACCACTTTTATACCCAACATACAGATTTATACATTCTTATTAATTACTATCCCCTGTCCTTTAACAGATAGATATTCCATGGGCTTCTTCCACTCCTCCAGATGTTCACACACAGGTTATGACTTGGGCCCCATCCATCAAGATGAGTGGTCAGGACAGGAGAAGCAGTATGTTCGATCGTTGGGCACCAACACCGGCTTGGTTTGGGTCACCGATGCACTTGTCTGGTTCCTTACGAAGTTCACTCCTCTGCAGTTCAGGTCATTCCTGCTACATTACTTCCTACAACATACAACTCACATCACTGATTATTTTTCCCTCAAGGTTAAATGTCCTTGAGGCACACACTGGGTCTCCCCATCCTTCCGCATTACCCACCAAGTACACCCAGGTCCCTGAGCAAAGACAATCCCACGAATGGGTTTGCCTTTTCCCATGGGAGGAGAAATTCACACTGCCTTCCCCAGCCACTTCCCCATGTGCACTACGGGGACCTTATCTCCTCCCACAGTATGTAGGGGTTTTGTTTGGGCAGGACCAGGACGGTTAGAAGACCCTCTGGTGTTAACTAGCCAAGTGGCTTCTGCTAAATTTGTATCCCAATGCTTCCATGTCCCATTGCCTAGCGCTCTCAACATAGTCTTCAACAGTCCATTATATCTCTCAAGAGTGGCTTGGTTGTCTTTCAGAGCTTCTGTCCAGTCCACACTGGAATCTGTACAGTGCATTGTTTCCAAGTTCCCCTCTTTACGTGCCAGTCACAAAGCGATCCTTTTCAATCTTTTGAGGATGGCATACAGAGAACAAAATATAAAGAACAGAGAATTCTCTTAGGATAAAGAGACATAAACTGACTGCTGTTCTCAGGCTTACAAAGCAGACTTCAGCCAGGTAGCTTCAAATTTTTGTTTTAGTCAGTAGGAAACTCTGTTTAATATATTCTGTTAGGTATTACAGAATTACCAGGTGTGGCTCACTGAACTTAGCCAATGATGTTCTTTTGTTTGGACCCTTTTCTCAGGAATTGTCCCATGTTGTCTGGATGTATGCCCACTGTTTTTTATTGCTCTGTTCTATAAGCATAATGCTGCACATTTTAAAAAAGAGAGAAAAAAGCTGCTAAAATAATTACTGTTCCACTGAAACTACCCAAGGATCGTTTTTTGGATGGAGAAATATAGACATTCTAAGTTCCAAGACTGCTTTGACCCTTGCTTGATTGAAGGCAACATCTGTTTTCCAGGTTTCCAGCTGTGCTTGGCTAGCCAGAGGTAGCCAATTGCAGACATGTGTGACATTTCCTCAGCACATAATGTTGACATCACCGACATGCACCTTATTAGAACAATAGGCAGCAAAACTTCTCAACACCTTTTAAGTCTCAAGTAGCTTCATCCCAGGAAAGTCAAGTACTTGTCAGAGGCTTTTTTTTTTTTCTTTTGTCCCCCTCCCTTTGGGGATGTTCTGAGCTCCTAGAAAGCACTCCTTTACTATTCACTATTTCAGAGCTGTAGATCCAGAGACCTACATTCAATAAAGCTGGCATAAATTAACCCCCCCACACTATAAGAATGAGGGAAGCCCCATATGAATGGGCTTAGTGGAGAACAATGCATTATCAATCCACTGCAATCAGATTTTGTTTTATTTTTCCCTCTGTAGACTGAGATGATATCCAGTACAACACGAAGCCAGGAGTACACAAGATAGAATGTTCACTCTGTAGCTCCAGAGAAACTATGCAAAAAAAGCAGTTTAGGATTTCAAACCTGCAATTCTGTGGAATCTGAAGGTAGGTCAGGAAAATAAAGATTAAAATATCAATACAATACAGCCGGTTCTGAGGCTCCTAATAATAACTAATTTTAAGATCAATACAATTCTTTGTTTAACAGGCTGCTGAAACAGAGGTGTCTGAATAGAACAAATGTGTAAACAGCATCCTTTTCAGGAGCAGCCATTTGATAGCTCCATCTGGGACATGAGATACTATCAGGCAAGTCACAGAATGTGTAGTGACAATAGCTTAATTCAGTAGTGAAAGAAAAATAAATGTATGCCTACTTTAAGATTAATAACAGATAAGACCCATTTCCCCTTACTCTGTCTCTCCATAGCTGCAGCTCTTGAGAAGGTAGGAGGAGGTAGCAGCCTCCCATGGCTGTGACAGTTGGATACTCAGATCCATTGCTGAGAATGCAGTTCTGATTTAGCTTGCCCTGGAGTCAGTGGTGTCACTTCAGTTTATGCTGCTTGAAATTCATTGTCAGACACAAAGCCCAATTACTTTAGTTCTGCATCAGGAACTGCTCTGATCTTTATCCTGGAATACCTATTTCTGCCACTATTTATCCTCCATCTTTGGTGGCAAAGCTGGTGGACCTTTTCCCTGTTTTAGTCCTGTCTACCTCAATAATCTCATTCCCCTAGCTAATGTTATCCTGAACAATTTACTCCTTCCAGCATATGTAAACTGAAAGGCAAAACAGTTAGTTTCATGAGCAACTTTCACCTATGGCCAGACCAAAAAAGGATCTATGTGCTTTGTGCCTAGAATTGCATGCCTACGTGGCAAATGCATTGGCAGAATTAGAAGACTTTCTCTTTTCTTGACAGCACAGCTAAGGAGGAATGAAAAAAAAGTAAAACCATCAGTTGCACTAATTCAAGGAAAAATTGCCAAAACAGGCAACTGACTTCTGCTTACTTAGACGATATGTATTCTACTTTGTCTCATTGTAGTGACTAACTGATGTGGATACTTCTTTTAAGCATTCACTAGTACCCAAGCACAAGATAATATGTAAAATAGAACTGGATAGAAATAATTCTTGTAACTATACTGTATGCAGATCTAATTGGGTCAGTTAAAGACAACCCTGAAGCTAACAAGCAGACAAAGAAAGGCTTTGGCAGACTTCATAAAGTTTGGGCCTGGAACTGAATCAGTATTCTAAGCATTATCAACACATATAGCATCACTAGATATTAACTGTAATTACTGTGGTAATTAAGACAAACAAAGATTGAATTTTTTCTAATTCTCAAAACTAAACACATTCAGGTATGTAGCATTTCCAAGTTTGGGATATCTATAGACTTCATGTTACAGGAAATATGCCAGGTTTCAACATCATACAAAGAAAAAAAAAAATCTGTCCTTACTTGTATTACATACATCACCTTTCATTACTGAACTTAAAAGAATGTTTTAAATTGACCTTTCACTTGACCAATAATTCTGCTTGTTTACTTTTCCCATTTACTTCAGAAGTGAAAATAAACTAGCCATTTATACATTTGTTTAGACTTTTGAATGAGTTTCATTTTCTGGTTCTAATAAAGTGTTTGGGTTATATGCACCACAAGGGAATGTTTGTTTTAAAATTCATTTCAATTGGAAATTTTATATTCTAGAAGTTACACAGGAAAATCTGTATTGGTCTTCAATTAAACAAAACTGCAAATCTAGCCTGATACTGTCCATTTAAATTCCACTTTCTAAACTTTGTCTTATTGTTTATAAAGCATTATGCAGCTAATGAACAGAAGAACCTGCTCAATTTGTCTTCATTACTGAGCACATCAGCAGTGGACCCAATGGACATCACCCAGTGGACTAGGGGGTGGGAACAATCGTCTTACATTTTTGTGCTCATCAGCATTCAGAAAACCCTACGCTCTTCGTAAGTGGAGCTGGCTCATGTTGTAAAACTTTCCCTCTTCGCAGTAGTGTTAAAAAATAAACAAACTTAGGGGGTAATGGCACAGGATATGAGTAAGGATATTTGTGACCCAGTCAGGGACTTCTTAATTGACCCTTAGGCCAAATCATTAATGTCCTTTATTTATTTGCATATGTGAGTAGCAATGCTGTGCATGTGTTCAAATATGTTATTGAGATATGCTCTAGTTAGAGATGAGATTTGCATTTCATTCTGAAAGAGAAGTTTGTTTAATAACATTTTCTTTCTGATAATACAGTAATGCACAGGGGCTTTAGTCTCCAAACAGTGCCACTTAAAGATAGGCATCATGTTGCTTCAAATAATACTAAGAAAAAAACTAATACCCTGTGCTAAGGAGAAGTACGTGAGCACTGCTGACAGAGAGCACAATGAACCATGCAAGGCAATGGTAGTAATTGCAACAGGCAGTGATCTTAGCAAGTTAACCCTCTAACCATTGCCAAGTTATTTGTGAGCATCAATTTATTTACAGGCAGCTGTGGGAGAGGCAGCCTAGGATAAAGCTGTAAGTTTTGAAAACAGTACATGGGTGATAAAGCCTAGCACGATGCAGGCAGAAGGTTACTATCATCAGAATCTGAAATATGACCAAACCTTACTCATGTTTAGTATAAAACAGTGAGGCTGCACCAAGATTTAAAGCTGGGCAAATACTGTGGTGTCTTTTTCAAAAGTATTCCCATAAGGTTGTCCTACTAATACATTCTCTTCAGGCCCATTATTTCTATTGCAATTTTTAAAACAAAACAAAACAAACAACTGAAGCAAGTTTCACAAACATAGGTATAAACAGAAAACACATTTCAAAGCTGTGATCCGTGGTCTCTACAAATTACTTTACTTTCATGTAGACGCATCTGTACTTACAGCAGAATAGCCACTATACAGCTGACACACAGCAAACAATCTCCAGGAGTAAAGGCATGAGTTAAGTTATTGTTTGCTGACCCTGGTTGTAATGGGCCCTTATATTCTTGTGAACATGCACAGAAAAGACTTTCTGAGACACGTTGATCAGATGATGTCATCATTCAAGTAGGAACCAGAAACAGCACCACACAGTTCCTCTGAACAATAATTATTCCCCAAACTGTTCAAAATTATGACTATAAAGTACTCAAGTAAAACTGCTTTCAGTCAGTCTAAGGGATTTATGAGATTCTTGAAATACTTACAATCTGAACATAGTTCAGGTTAAAGGAACAAGGATAAAAATCATTGAGCTATCTGCAGAGTAATAACATGGTTGAAGGCTTGCATCTATTTTGTGAGGTGAGAAACACCATTTGCCAGTCAAAGCTTGGCAGTGCTTGTTGGATTAACCAATCTTTCCCTCAAAATGCTGCATATTTCCTGCCTCCCATAAAACATTGTGTTGTTGTTCTGATGCCTTTGCACACTAGGTCATGGAACAGGTATTCTTCCAGACTGCACATCCATTTCAATTCTTAATGCATTATCTGAACAAATTACTTGCACCTAAGAGCCAAATGTGGTCAAAACAAGTGTCAAAATCAGACTGGAAATGCTATAACACATTTGAACAAATCAAAGGATTGTGTGATCTAATTACGCTAATCCAAACACTGAAAATTTATTAAAACAATTTAACAAGTGGCGAAAATTTTTAGACAGATAAACAAGAGTTCTGTCTAAAAATAAATCCACAGGGTAGAATTTGTTGGAGAAATGCTTAACAGAAGCAGGTCTTTGCATAAATTCCTTTTAAAACCTCAGCCTAAACACAGAAGTTTCATCACTTGAATGTATTGCAGCTTATTTACCCAAGTGTAAAGTCAATGAAGTTATACTATACTAAAACTGCAAGAACAGAAATGACCCCACAATAGCCCATTAACACCATTTTACCTGAAAACTTAAACCAGGAAACATTTGCCCAAAACGTCAAGCTGGGACTGCATAGTTAAGACTTTGACACCTGCCCAAGAGACTAACCCTTCAGTTCCGAATTTCCCAATTCCAAATAAGCTTAAAGGGAATTCTATCTTCCATTATTCAGTACAAACTCTATAGCAATTTGCAGAGTCTACAGCCATCTGGAGACAAGTGGGTTCTCTCAATTATTGAGCCACAATGACTTGCATCACTCTTAAGAATGACACCTTAAGTCCATAACCACTTCTTTCCTCATACATGCCTGTGTGAATCTCAATATTCTGAAATGTCCAAGTCAAAGTGGGACAAAAGGAATAGCATCTATAGAAATCCACATCCAGGTACTCTTCAAAATAAGGTGAAACTTGATCACCAAGACCAGGTAAACGCAGATAGTTCTTTATCAAAAGTATTTGTCAATCCACAAATCTTTAACACCTTTTTGTCATATGAAACAATTGTTCAAGAAATGCTCTTATGATTTATCTGTGCGTGATAAGCAAGGAATAACAATTTCTTGTGACAAGGCAAAGCCATAGCCCATATTCACAGAATTTTTAGCCAGGACTAGTGCCCTGAAGAAATAGGTTCTAAAGATGAAGAATGTTTTCTGAAAACAGCCCATCCAGCGGATGGAAAAGGGGAAGAAAATTAAGAAAAAAAACCAAACCTTCTTAGTTTTGGAGTACAAATTCTCCTCAAACAAAATATCAGTTAGAGTCACTGCTATCTCCCCAAAACACTCACAGCATACAGCAAGTTATACCTGAGCGTTCATACACTATACTGACCGCTCACCTCTTTGAAGCTTCTGCTGCAAGAATTAGGTAGCTGCTCCAAGAAAACAGCTAGCTGCTTTCATATAGTTTACTCCAAGGAGTCATCATTCGACAGCAGTCTCTCCCGTTCTTCATTGCTGAAGTAATTTGCCAGAAATCCTGAAGTATTGCAGTTTCCAACCATCACCATTCCAATCCTTTACTTCCTTGGTAACAGTTATAACACAGAAAGGCATTCCATGCAGCTCAATAGTTTCTGGTGAGCAGTTCCAGAGACATCTGGCATAAACAGGATCCTACACGTCATAACATCCAAAAGTCTATGTAAATGCTTTAGTATGCAAGAGCAGACAAAAACCTGAGCAGTAGCTTGAACAGTTTCAGAGGTAACAATACGGTGGCACTTTATAGCTGCTGGTTTATTCAAAGGTCAGCTAGAGCTGAGGAACTTTTCCAGATCAAAAAATAAGCAAATATTATTTATGGAGAATGTGCCCTCTTAAGAGGGCATGAATACACCAAACACAGCTAAACTCATACTCAGCAGATAAGGGAAGAGAATAAGCAAGGTTTAATGTAACCTTGCAAACATCCTACACTAGATTAGAGTTCCATGAAATGGCTTGGCTAAAAGACAGCTCATTGACATTTTCCAAAAAGACTTTATCACAGAACTCATATACAAATGCCAAATTGATGTTCCTCAATAAGATACATTTTTCTGACCTACTTCATATCAGGACTGACATATACACAACTTATTCTATTAATCACTGCAATAAAGCACCAGCTTCAGCCATTACTGCTAATAGGGGTTTGGCGATTGAAAGTATTTGTGATGGGTTGACCCTGGCTGGATGCCAGGTGCCCACCAAAGCCATTCTATCACTCCCCCTCCTTCTCAGCTGGACAGGGGAGAGAAAATATAACAAAGAGCTTGTGGGTCGAGATAAGGACAGGAGAGATCACTCAACCAATTACCGTCACGGGCAAAACAGACTCAGTTTGGGGAAAATTAACTCAATTTATTACAAATCAACCAGAGTAGGGTAATGAGAAATAAAACCAAATCTCAGAACACCTTCCCTCCACCCCTCCCTTCTTCCTGGGCGCAACTTCACTCCCAGATTCTCTACCAACCCCCCAGCGGCACAGGGATGGGGTTTACGGTCAGTTCATCACATGTTATTTTCTGCCGCTTCATCCTCCTCAGGGGGAGAACTCATCACACTCTTTCCCTGCTCCAGCGTGGGGTCCCACCCACGGGAGACAGTCCTCCATGAACTTCTCCAACGTGGGTCCTTCCCACGGGCTGCAGTTCTTCATGAACTGCTCCAGCATAGGTCCTTTCCACGGTGTGCAGTCCTTCAGGCACAGACTGCTCCAGCGTGGGTCCCCCACGGGGTCACAAGTCTTGCCAGAAAACCTGCTCCGTGGGCTCCTCTCTCCACAGATCCGCAGGTCCTGCCAGGAGCCTGCTCCAGCGCGGGGTTCCCACGGGGTCACAGCCTCCTTCGGGAACCCACCTGCTCCGGCGTGGGGTCCTCCACGGGTTGCAGGTGGATATCTGCTCCACCGTGGACCTCCATGGACTGCAGGGGAACAGCCTGCCTCACCATGGTCTTCCCCACGGGCTGCAGGGGAATCTCTGCTCTGGTGCCTGGAGCATCTCCTCCCCCTCCTTCTTCACTGACCTTGGTGTCCGCAGGGTTGTTTCTCTTACATGTTCTCACTCCTCTCTCTGGCTGCCGTTTACCTCCGTCCCAACTTTTTTTTCCTTCTTAAAAATGTTATCACAGAGGCGTTACCACTATCGCTGATTGGCTCGGCCTTGGCCAGCGGCGGGTCCGTCTTAGAGCCGGCTGGTATGGGCTCTCTCGAACACAGGGGAAGCTTCCAGCAGCTTCTTACAGAGGCCACCCCTGTAACCCCCCCCGCTACCAAAACCTTGCCACACAAAGCCAATACAGTATTATTGATAATATGTCTCAGTATTATAGTTGCATACACTCTATGGACAAAATTTCAGAGTTGGGTTCACTGAGCTGATAAAAACAAATATTTTTCAAGCAATAGAATTAAATCATAAATTAAGTATCATACTACATGTCAGTAACAGTCATTTGGAGCTGAAAACACTGAAAAGCATTCCCATTTATGTATGTATAGAAAAAACAGTGGGACTGTAAGAAATACTGAGCAGTCATACATGCATTAAACATTATTTGGTGGGAGCATGTTAGGTAGGAGGCTAATTATAAGAGTTGCTGAAATGGAAATATTTGCCCCTTCTTTCAAAGGAAAGGAAGAACAAATCTTTTTGGATCATACCAATTTAAGGAAGATATTTGCATCACAACATTGCTCCATTCCATCTGCCAAGGGGGAAGCTGGAACCACTTTAATTCTGTGATTTTGTTCACACGCCAAAGTATTTGGATATAGCTAGCCTAGAAATGAATAAATAAGCTGTAGGATCAACTCTACAAATTATTCCACAACCTCTAATAGAAAAAAGAAGGAAAACAAGTCTCCATATTTTCTTGGAAGAGAAGTTCTTAAATATTTTATTTCAGAGAAAAATCACAGTTATCCAAATTCTAACTACCTAAACCACTGGACTGATGTGCTGTGTCAGTACCAACCCTTTTACCTGCTGAAGCTCAGTTTACCTTGACAGGAAGGCTGTCTGCAGAACTGGACAGACACATAACATGTAAAAACTGTTAAGGAGCCAGGAGATTTAACTCATGTGAATCCCTGCAAGCAAAACAGTTGAACTTACTAACATCTTTTAATCATCTTCAGTGCTGGCCTGGAGCTTGAAACGTTAGTTTGAATATTTGGTAGCTATGAGAATAGAAAAAAAGAAATGGCTCAAGAAAAAATAAAAATACCAACATTTTGATCAAACGGTTGAATAAACACTACAGAAGATATTTGCATTTATTATGACAATTTAACTCTTCCTACCAGCTAAGAGGCACAATATTTATGTGAAGACTGACCTATTCACATCTTATATTGAATAAATGAATACCTTTTTATTAGTTCAGATTTTTCTTAGGTACAAATATACATATATAACTGCCCTTTTTACAAAGACTGTCAGCTGATTAAACAACATTGTTACTGGCAATGTTCCCATCTCAGAGGATTCATTTAATACCCCAGCACACAGTTTACATTAATTGCATTTTTTCTTTTCCTACCCCTTTATACTTTTATGGAATTGTCACAGGAGGCATTCCAGACCTATTGTGTGCTGCTGCACTCCAGCTGCAAAAGGGCTGGGATTGGGGCCAGCGTATGTGAATACTTGAAGGGTCACAGGGTCAGGAGAAATTGGCTGCTTCTGCTCTTTCAGTCTCCCCCGAGAAACTGCTCCACACCTCATCACTGAGAAATACACTTCCTACAACTGCTTTTGCCTAATGCTACCAAAACACACCAGGACAGAGCATGAGGTACTGGAAGGCTGAGGTCACATTCCAATCAAGCAGATGTTGAAAAGGAAAAAAGTACCTTGAGCAATACCTTGGGAAAATAAAAGCACTTCTATTCATATATTCATATTGTTCGTAAAGATGCGCTTTATTAGCCAGTGGAGCAAAGCCAGGGCAGAAAAGCTATCTGACTGTGCTCAAACATCACAAAGTATTTTCTGTGTGTTAATGCCTAATGGTGGTAGTTTTTCCTGTTTGTTTACTTTTAACAGTTTGGAAATAACAACCCCAAAACCTGAATTCCTCAACTGGATCATACAAGATGCACAACAGTGAAAGCAATGGATGTTTACTCGCATTCTCCCATCTCTTCCTCCATTTCAATCCTCTGCCTTCACTGTGGATACTTGCTTAGATGTGACCCACTAGTACTTATGCTGGTAGTTTCTCCCTTGGGTAGTAGAACAGCATCCCCATGTTTATTCATGTAATTTCATAAAAACAGTACCAATTAAGCTCAGCAGTAATCAGAGCAGATTTATATCCAGTGATCAAGTGCATGTGGGTCTATTTATTCTTCTCTTTAGTGAAAGATAAATGAATCTGTACTAGATGAAGGAATGTGGCACCTTTCATCTGGAACCCTTGGAGGAATATTTATATTATTTCCACTGGCTCAGTCAGCTTTTGCCTACAGCATTTAAATGGATGCATTTCAATCATACTGCCATATCCAAAATACATTTTCCTTATGTATTGGATCTCACCAACACTGGAGCAGGTATAATCCTCTCAGGCAAGTTCACTGACTTTTAATTCTAGAAAGCTCTCTAGATAAACTCACTGGAAACTTTCTTCCCTATTTTTGTTTAGATACTTCATTAATACTTAACAGTCAATATAAAACCTATGTTTTCCTGGACTTCCATCCAGGAGGCACAAGATAATGTTCACAAATTTTTAGCTTTTTTTTTTTTTCTTCTCCCCAGTTTGATTTTTATTTTTCCACCGGTTTGGCTTATTGAAGCCTGAAGTTACTAGGTTTGGGTGCATGTTTCTTAATACAGCATCAAATGCAGCTGGCTACTAAATTTATTTTTTTAAATGAATAAAGGGAAATATTTAACACTCTTTGACCGAATGCTTGCATATACTTGCAACCATAGACAGAAAGAGATAATTTCTTAGTGGAAAAGTATGGCTATCTGGTAGACTAAATGTTCACAAATGGTCAAAATTGAGTAGAAATTCCCCTGCTCACAGTTTCCAGAAGGAAAGGAATTGGATACAACAACATAATTGCATGTGTGAATGCAGAGACACTGAGGCGGGATTTATTCTTAGTACAACAAGAGACAGACCTTTTGCCCCAGATTGTGTACTTACTTAATTATGAGGATGCCACAGGAAAACGTGTATAGAAATGACAAGAATACTACAGTAAATGAAAATATATGCAGTAGTTTGTTAATGACGTAATCCACAAGCAAGACAACATGCCAAATCCATTTCCATGGCTCAAAGGGTAAATGCTCTTGGAGGGTTGGTTACCTCCTCAATCTGCTTCCAGATTAATTCTGCTACTTCTGAGCTACCTGGCTACAGCCACCATCTGAGCTCACTCTCACAACTACTGCAGAAACATCTTCATTGACTTTGGGCTGTATCATTTCTCAGCTGGTTATCCCCAGTTTTCAACTAGAAGTTACCAATGCCCAGATGCGTCAATGGCAATCCTTCCGTATTTCAGCACAAAGTCACACTTTTGACTTTAACTGGGGCTGAAGCTTATTTGTACTTCACAGCCAATTTTGCAACGTGATAGGAAAGGAATACTCATGACATTAACTATGCCAGTTCAGACATTGGCAGAGTAATTTCTAGTCGTGAGACAAAGTGACAAAGTTCATTGGAAAGTAGCACCTTAAAATTGTAATAGCTGTTTTCACCTACATATGTGATCTCCTTGTCCGTGACACGATAATGTCAGTAGTGAGACCATTAGACTTTTTGTAGTACAGTAATGTCAGATTTTAATCCCTTAAAGATAGATCAAGAAAGGAATTTGAGGCAGTTTCCGCTGGTTTGAAGATATTCTTTTGAAAATGTATTACAGAAATAGCATACAAATCCAGATCCAGGTACATCATCTGAAATTGAAGCCCATTTAAATAAATCATGAAAAATAAAGCATTCTGTACTACACTGCCATGGTCAAAATATATTAGCAACTGCCTGCTGACAGTAGATGATTTAAGTTTACTCAAATCAGGTCTCTATACAGGAGTTTCAGAGCTTCATAATGACCTTTTTCCTCCCATCATCTTTTAAAGGTATCTTTCAAAAAGACATAATTTCCACTGTAGTTTACACCAGTTTATTTTAACTATTCTCTATCATTTTGAAATAATTCAGCAAAGCAATGATATAAAACCCAGTGGAAAATATACATTTTTTTAGTAGCTTAATTTTTTGTCACTTAAAAAGGGGGTTATGTAAATTACTATATGAAAAAAGCTAATTAGAAAAGCAGACACATCCTATCCTTCTCCCTATATTTCTGACAAGTTGGCAATGGCTCAAGAGTGATCAGAAAGTGGCCTATTCCTCAAGTACCTCAGGAGATTATAAGACTTTAAATCATAATCTTAGGAAAATGCCTTAAGCAATTTTTAAAAAGGACCTTCTAGTAAAAAAAAAAAAAAAAAAAAAAGGTTCTGCTCTCCAAACTGGCAGAGAGACTATAAACAATGGTTTGAGGAAAGCTTGAGACACCCTACACTGACATGGGCTCAGGCAAGTCTGAACTTCTGCCAGAATAAACATACTTTATCTGGGAGAGAAAAAAAATTTTGTAACAATGTTGTTCATGAGCAAAAGTAAAGAAATTAAATTGGTCAACAGTACAAACTAGTCCTGGTCAGTAAGAATGGACTGGAAATGAGGTGTTGAGGGGAAGAACAGCTTAATAGCTTTCCAAATTTCCCATAACTGTATGAACACGGGAGAAAGCCTTTAACAAGACTGAAGAGATAACTTCACACTGTTGTCCATACGATGATGGTAATTTCCCCTTCACTGGGGCAGAAGCTAAGGCTGTGCGCAGGCTGAGCACATTGACTGTAGATGACTCAGTTGATTAGGGACTGCACCCAAATTTAAGCATTGCCTTTAAGGATCTACCCTCTTTAATTCAGTCCCTGCACTCAGTAGGAAGTATAAAAGCCAAACGTTGTTTATAGTTCTGCAGCAAAAAGGTTTTCTGTCCTATCATGCAGCTTCATGCCAAATAGCATCCCTCAACATTGTTTGCAGGACCTGCACTACTACAGTGTTTCAGAACCAAGTAGTTTATGAAATCTGGATCTTAATTCCTCTATGTGTTATTGTCCCCTCTGAAAAAAGACTTGATATCATTTATCCTCACAATAGCTTTGTGAGGTTAAATAAATTAAAGACCATTCTTGGTCACCATAAAAGCCTCTAACATGGAGTCTTAAAATGTTCTTCTTTTGGCACATTTTGCATTAATTTCCTTTGGTTTTGTTGTTACTGATTCTTTTAGCACACAAGGTCTCAGCATGAGACACCAACATAATCCATGGAATGTTAAACCAACTTATTTTAACAGCTAGAAAGAGCTAGTTTGGCCTTTCATGTCAGTGTCTAACACTAAGTAGTTTTAATTAGAACAGGATGGATAAACATGAATATTCATTAACAGAACCAGCAATGTTAAAGTCATAACTTACATACTTTGTGGTATGGGATATAAAATACACAGATTCTCTCTTTACCTAGTTTCCACTATGAGTAGCAGTCAAGTATTTTGGAGTAGACAAATACAATTTTGGTATGTCTTCTTGGCTTCAGCGTAGATTTGCATAGTAGAAAGACATAAGCAAGTAGGGGGGGAGGAGTAAGCTTCTCTTATAGTGTTACCTTTCAATGGTCTTTACTGATGCTAACATATTTGAGATTATCCATTGGGTTAAAAGTACAAAAAGAAAACAGGCACACGTATCCTTACATTAGTTCAAAATTACTTAGTCTGTTCAAATCACTGCATCCACTCAGGAAACTTCACATTTCTCAGGGGGCAAAGGTGCAATATTGAAGGGAGAATGTACGTATATTATAGTAAACATTATAGTGTCTGTACTGAAAGGAGGAAGAGAAGGATGAATTTTACTCTTATTAACACCACTCGCAAACAACTTTTTACAACTTCAGTCCAAATTAGAGTTATCAAAGGACCCAAGGAAGCCTGCAAAATAGTTAGTTATATTTCTATACAGTTGCTCAATTATATATCATTTTAGTTTCTGAATATTTCTTAAAATAGTAAAATAATATCATCCTATCAGTTTGTAAGAGCTCATAAAAATAAACTGATTGATGCAGCTTTAGACTAAAACTATTATTTTCCAGGGCAGACTTCTTATATAATTTGATGAGATGCTAGAAATAAAAGAGTTGAGATATTTCCTTTCTTTTGCAATTAGTATCACTGATATGTAAAGTTCTTTGGAAACAGTAATAATAATAAAAAAAAAAACAAACTTGCAGAGGAGTTTATTTTAGCCCTTTCTTTATTGAAACAAAGAAAGTTTATTACCTTTATTTCTGACTGTTATTGTCTAAGCTAATAAACCCAGTGATGTTTTTCCTTGGTAAGGCCTTATTCATTTTATGTTCACATTTCATGGATTAGTATCAGTATAGGTTAAGTAATAATAATCAGAATTTATGATAATAAATATTTTGCCAAGCATTTTAAGATGAAGGTCTGAGAAGGTTAAAAAGCCAGAAAAAAACCCCAAACCTCTTTGCAAAGATTCTGCCCTCCCCACTCTCACTTGACAGAACATCACTAGATCTGAGGTTAATAGTTTCAATATTATTTTGTCTTAACATCCACATGTGCTTTTTGCCATCCCTGTGACATTAAACACTACAACTTCCTATACATCTGTGCACATAATCCAATTAAACAAGACCGTTCAGTCCTCCTGCAAAGAAGGGAAATTATGTACCTCAAAGAATATTGCGAAGCCTCATTCAAATACCTTAACAAACTGTTGATGACCAATGACAACCCTGTTGATTTCAGTCAGACACAGGTCTTCATAAGCTTTTGAAGAACTCTCTCAAGTTCATTTTATGTCCCCAGTTCTGATAGTTCTGGCCACAAGCAAAATGGTGTAATAAGAGGCCACAAAGACAGATACATAGAGCATATTTTCCTTTGTCAGTCTCCCACATATAACTGCTTAGCTCAGCCACTGACAAACAATTGGTTTCATTCCACTTTCAAGGAAAAATTGAGCATATTCTTTAACCAAAACATTAGTACATGTCTGAGTATTCTATGTAATCTCAAACCTCTTCTTTTCAAAACAATGTTTTATGTTTTGGGCATTAAAACATGACAAAAGTGGAAAAGTAATCAGAGACGTTCTGATTATAACCAACTCTAGTTTCTTTGTCAGATAGAATTCTGGTTAAATTAACTATATGAAAAATGTGCTTACTGTATCTGGCAGAGTAAGATTTAATAGGACAGGTTTGTATTATAAAAGTGCATTACATTGAAAAAAATGCAGAAATTTATTAAAAACCTCTGCATCACTTCCTTTGGGACAAAGCTATAGGTTTCCAAATATATAGGTTTCTTCAATGACTTAGGGAGCACTTGAATTTAAGTTTGGCTTGCTCTTCTGCAAGCGTCTTACTCATCACTGATGTTTCAGACAAACTACAATAAAAGAAAAGCAGTATTTATATTTACTTCTCAAATACATTGCATATATGCAGTCATGGCTTTCTCAAATACACCTTCCTTTACAACCTCACAGAACTGGAGTTGGATGCAACTGTTCTACACTACCACTAGTTCTTCAGAAGATAAATAGAATCATAGAATATCTCAGGTTAGAAGGGACCCATAAGGATCGAGTCCAACTCCCTGCTTCTCACAGGGCTACCTAAAACTAAACCATATAACTAAGACTGTCGTCCAGACACTCCTTGAACTCTGACAGGCTTGGTGCTGTGACCGCTTCCCTAGGGAGCCTGCTCCAGTGACCAACCACCCTCTCAGTGAAGAGGCTTTTCCTAATGTCCAATCTGAACTTCCCCTGATGCAGCTTCATTCCATTTCCTCATGTCCTATCACTGGTCACCAGAGAGAGATCAGCACCTCCCCCTCCACTGCCCTTCCCATGAGGAAGTTGTAGGCTGTGATGTGGTCACCCCTCAGTCTTCTCCAAGCTGAACAAACCAAGTGACCTCATCTGCTCCTCCTAAGTCTTGCCCTTGAGACCCTTCACCATCTTGGTCATCCTCCTCTGGACAGACTCTAATAGTTTGATGTCCTTCTTGTATTGAGACACCCAAAACTGCACACAGTACTCGAAGTGGGGCCACACCAGCGCAGTGTAGAGTGGGACAATCACCTCCTTTGACCAGCTAGCTATGCTGTGCTTGATGCACCCCAGGACACAGTTGGCCTTTTTGGCTGCCAGGGCACACAGCTGACTCATATTCAACTTGCCAACAACCCAAATGCCCAGATCTCATTCTGTGGGGTTGTTCTCCAGCCTCTTGTCCCCCAATTTGTGTGCATAACCAGGACTGCCCCTTCCCAGGTGGAGAATCTGGCACTTGTTAAATTTCATACGGTTGGTGACTGCCCAGCTCTCTAGTCTATCCAGATTTCTCTCTAAGGCCTTTCTACCCTCCAGAAAGTCCACAGCTCCTCCTAGTTTAGTACCATTGGCCAACTTACTTAACATATATTCGATTCCTGCTTCCAGATCGCTTATAAAAACATTAAAGAGCACTGGCCCTAAAATTGAGCCCTGGGGAATGCCACTGGTGACTGGCCACCAGCCTGATGTAACCTCATTTGCTATAACTCTTTGAGCCTGACCCATTAGCCAATTGCTCACCCAACACATTATGGACTTGTCTAGCTGTATGCTAGACATTTTATCCACAAGGAAACTGTGAGAGACAGTATCAAAAGCTTTGCTAAAATCCAAACCCACCACATCTACTGGCTTCCCTTGGTCAACTAGATAGGTTACCTTGTTGTAAAAGGAAATTAAGTTTGTTAAGCAGGGCTTTCCATTAATGAACCCATGCTGCCTGTGACCAATGACTGTATTGCCTCTGTCATGGTTTAACCCCAGCCAGCAACTAAGCACCACGCAGCCACTCACTCACTCGCCCCGCCTATCCAGTGGGATGGGGGAGAAAATCAAGAAAAGCAGCAAAACCCGCAGGTTGATTTAAGAACGGTTTAATAGAACAGAACAGAAGCAGCTAATAATGATAATGATAACACTAATAAAATGACAACAGTAATAATAAAAGGATTGGAATGTACAAATGATGCGCAGTGCAATTGCTCACGACCCACCGATTGACACCCAGTTAGTCCCTGAGCAGCGATCCCCCCACCCCCACTCCCCCCAGTTTATATACTAGATGTGACGTCACATGGTATGGAATACCCCGTTGGCCACTTTGGATCAGCTACCCTGGCTGCGTCCCATCCCAACTTCTTGTGTCCCTCCAGCTTTCTCACTGGCTGGGCATGAGAAGCTGAAAAATCCTTGAATTAGTATAAGCATTACTTAGCAACAACTGAAAACATCAGTGTGTTATCAACATTCTTCTCATACTAAATCCAGAACATAGCACTGTACCAGCTACTAGGAAGACAATTAACTCTATCCCAGCTGAAACCAGGACACCTCTCAAGTGTTTTTCAATAACTCCCAGAATAACCTTCTCCATAATTTTACCAGGCACTGAGGTGAGACTGACAAGCCTGTTGTGCTGGTTTTAGCTGAGATAGAGTTAATTTCCTTCACAGTAGCTACTATGGGGCTATGTTTTGGTTCTGTGCTGAAAACAGTGTTGATAATGCCTACATGTTTTTATTACTGCTGAGTAGTGCTTAAACAGAGTCAAGGCCTTTTCTGCTTCTCACACCACCCCACCAGCAAGGGACAGCCGACCCCAACCGACCAAAGGGATATTCCATACCATATGACATCATGATCAGCATATAAAGCTGGGGAAAGAATAAGGAAGGGGGGACATTCAGAGTTATGGCATTTGTCTTCCCAGGTAACCATAACGCATGACAGAGCCCTGCTTTCCTGGAGATGGCTGAACACCTGCCTGTCAATGGGAAGTAGTGAATGAATTCCTTGTTTTTCTTTGCCTGCATGCGTGGCTTTTGCTTTACCTGTTAAACTGTCTTTATCTCAGGCCACTAGTTTTCTCTCTTTTACTCTTCTGATTCTCTCCCCCATCCCATTGTGAGGGAGGTGATGGAGCAGCTGTGTGGTGCTTAGTTGCCAGCTGAGGTTAAACCACAACACCTGTAATTACCAGGGTCTTCCTTCTTTCCCTTCTTGAAAATTGGGACATTTGCCAGCTTCCAGTCAACTGGGACCTCTCCAGGCTCCCAAGACCATTGAAAAATAATGGAGAGAGTTCCCACGATGGCATCAGCCAGCTCTTTCAGCACCTTAGGATGAATCCCATTGGCCCCATAGATTTATGCACATCCAGCTGGAGCAGCAAGTCTCCCCTGTTTATTTGTATTTGTGAAAACAGAAGGGAAGATCTCCCATTCCAGAATAAGTGGTACTGCTCTTTCTCCTCTATGTATCATTACGTTGGAACCCATCACAAGACAGAAAATTTATATAAATTCCAGGGACTTTATTTTTTAATTCTAATAATAAATTCAAACTTTGAGTGACAAATACATCTCATATTGAGCTACACGATTAGGGGGGCTTGCCAACCCCCAAAAGATGTCCAATGTCAAATCCTTTGAAAGTATCAAATGAAATAGTTTCCAACCCTTTTGACTCCCCCAGTTGCTAAGAGCTTTGATCCATGCATCTAATGGGCCCTTAGCAAGATCCACAGCAGTTTCATTATGGTGTCTTGAAATCTATATAAGCTAGCCAGTTAGCAAGGCAGATGGTATCATGCTACTAGCTGCCACATGACAAAGCTGCCTTCGTCACTAACTACAGCTGATCAAATAATCCACTGCAAACCACTTACTGGATCTAGCATGAGGTATCTATGAACAAATAATTTGATTGAAGTGCTGACACCACAGTAAGAGTGGATTTATTGGTTCCTAGCTGATTCATTCAAGCAGTAGAATGCTCAGCCAATTTGGATGATGAAGTCAGGCAGGACTTTAGAGGCTTTTCAGTTGTGTGTTTGTGTGCAGCCAGGGTGTCATGCTATGTGCACTGTCTATTAATGCTCTCCAATATTAACCCCAATACTGTGCCTTGATTTCAATATATAGAGGCAGCACCTGAATACAAACAAGGAGAGTAGAATTCAAGTAGGAATATAATTTATATATTCTCTTCTACAAAGCGTAAAAGAAAGGCAGTGTCCTAAAGTTTGTTGAATTATTCACAAATATTCCTCAGGAGAAAGAAAAGCACAAAAAGGGACAATTCTATGTGAATGAAAATCACTGAGCTAAAGTATCAATAAATTGTCAGGTCAGGACCTGGCTAAGCCTAACATGCCACAGCAAGTCATATAATCCCCTGTACCTTTATCTCAGCTTCCAGACAATTAGACAACCATACCCCTGCGAGACTCTTGCCCAACATGTAAGATGTTGACACAAACTTACTATTTATAATTCAGGTAGGCAATACACTTTAAGATTCTTATTTGCTGACACATGAAGCAGAGCTGCTTGAATACAGTAGGTTTAAGGAAATAACCTGTGCCCTCAGCCTTTAATTCGGCCAGATTCTGTATGCAGCACAGACTACAGATAAACACAGAGCAAGCATAGACAAACATGCATGTTTTTAAAAGTATGATTTAGTCTTGTTTCAAGTATAAGAAAAAACATAACAAATGGGGGAGGGAAATAGCAGCCACGGTACAGTGATTTTTCAACCACAACAGCATTGAAAACTATATGCATAAAAGAACATATGGTACTTGTCATTACTTTGGTTGCTATCCATCAGGAGATCAGAGCGCCAAACACCAGTTATTGTCAATATATGATCCCACAATCATATGGAAGTACTAGTTAAATGAATAGTTACCCACACTTAGTAAACTGTAACTCTACTAAGGGTTGAATTGGCTTACTTAGTATGGATGCTGCCGGAAATGTTTGTATTTGTATCATGCCCCTAGTGCCACAGGGGTTTAATCAATAATCGAGTATCTACTTTACTGTGGAAATGTAGCTCATCTCAGCTCCTATCTGATGAGCTCTCGTGACTAAATCCCAAAGTCAGTCAGTGAAACAACCACTGAGGAAATGGAATACCTTTGGAGAAACTCTGTTATGCACTTCATCAGTAAAGATGCACAGAACACCAATGTAGTGCTGGAAGTCCACACAACTTAACAAATCCCGCTGATTAACCCAATTTAAATCTTGGAAATTAATAAACACTGGTAAAAAATAGACCACATTTGCGTTCAGTGGGACCCGAGGTCAGTTGTACTATGCTGAGAACATGATTTGACAGTTCAAGTTAACCATTCAAAGTCCTTTACAAAGTACAAACTTAGATTATTTGATATCAGCTTTAATCTAGAGACAGTGACAGTGGCAATCATTGCCTTGCACATCCATTGGATATCCCAAGTGTTTTTCTGAAGGCATAAATGGGCAGAAGTACTTGTCCTTGAAAATTTGCTTCTTAATTTTGAAACTTGAAAAAAATTAGAAAGCAATTGATAGTGAAGTGTTTTTTAAGGTTTTTCCAATTTTGCCATCTTGGAAGAAAGGAAACACAGGTGGACAGTTCTACTTGGAGGCTGCATGTGCTAATTTGTAGATGAAACCGAAGATATATGCTTTATGAAATGAACAGTATTATCTCTTGAAATGATAGAATTGTAATTATATATGACAGTACAGTATATAATTTGTGAAAAAGATTGGTAACACACCAGGCAGAAATAGACCACAGTCTTAAAGTCAAATCCAATCAGGAATAAATATAAAGTGCTTAAATAGTAAACTAAATATACTATAGATCTTATTCAAGAACTATGACATTAAACTGAAAAATAACTCATACTGATTTTAGTAGTTTTTCTGTTTTTCCATCTTTTTATAACAGAAGTGAACTGCAGAAAGGGGAGGAGTTGAAGGACAGGGACACAATGTCTTTTCCTCAGTATTCTTGCAAATATTTGATCCTTTTGATTCTGAAGTACAATTTATAAAGTTGCTTATAATGAAGAATATAAAAAAAAGAAAAAATAGAAATTACTCTGCCATCAGGCTAAGCATGGTTCTTTTTTGTGCTCCAAAAGCTTTCATTACCTCTCTTCTCTGATTTTAGCTAACATTAAAAATGACACAATAGAGAATAGCTAAAGAGGGCCCCTCACCCACTCCCAGGGAACATAAAGAGTGGTAGCAATTCACAGGTCCTTGAAGCCATGAGAATTTCTACTATCATACCCTCCAGAAGACTGAGCAACTACTGATGTGTGCAAGGTGAGGTCCCAGTGAGGTAATCAAAGACTGAACGCAGTAAACCAAACTTAAGACTTCTAATTTAGACGATATAAACGTCACCTATTTTGATGTCAAGTACACTCATGACTACCTTTAATTTACAGTTGCTGAAGTTCCAGGATTGGTGTTTTACAAACATTTTTCATTCATGCCTCTCAAAAGAGGGTAAAAGCAACACTGCATTCATTTTGAAAAGGTGGATTCGGATAATTTTATCCCTAGGCCTAGAAATGTCACTAGTTCTGAAGTTTTCAGCTGGGCTCCACCTGTTGATTTTAACTTAACACAACAGGTTCCTTTCACCAGGGGGACCACTTTCCTCCACTCTTTTGAGTACCACTGTGGAGGAAAGCCATGCATTTAACAGCCAGTCCCCTATTTTTAAACAACAATGTACACTTGGTTTCTCCATAGGAACTTCTAAGTTGGAAATACATTCCTTTCCCTGCTCTATCAAGCTGATGTTTCTATTCTCAGTGTGTGCTGCCAGACAAGCCCTTCTCCCAGATACTTGGGAAGAGGAATATATTTGCTTGTGGAATATTTTGGTATTTGCAGACACTCTTATTTTGCCATTCCATTTGCAAATCTTTTGATAGAACTAAATTATGCCAACCCCCCTCTCAGTAATGCTTACTTACATTCTTACTAACATCACTTCCACCACCTTCTCTAAGCAGCAAATTTAGGATTTAATTATTCTTACTATTGACTAAAGTAGAGTCTTTCCTCGTTACGTTTTGGGCAGATAGACTGTTTCTTAACACCATGCTGCTGCACCTATGGAACAGCTGTTTATATAGGGGTGACAGAATGAACACAAGATGTCCTTCTTCAAAGGAAATATGTACTGCCAGGTTTCTCTCTTTAGTCTCAGAGAAGAGGTAATCAAAATATAGATACCTTGTACAAAGCAGGAAAAAGGATTTTCTGAGCTTTCTTCACACTAGGAAAGCCATACTAGAGAAGGCATGCCTCAGCTCAAATAATCACTACTAGAAGCTACTGTGACTATATTTTAAAGGTTGTTCATATAGCCTACTGATCCTGTATAACTTTATATCATTTTAGCTGACAATTCCTAGCAGATGAACTGACAAAATTTAAGAAGGGTGTGAGAAGAAAACACAGAAGTCTGGTGCAATTGGAGGAATCAGTAAAGTAATTCCAGAGCTAACACCAACATTTTATTAATAACTGTACATTTTGTTGGAGTGGATTGCAGGGTTAATTAATAATGCTGTATAACTAATAATTAATCTCTCTTAGATTTGGCATTCTATTACTCAAAGAAAAAGATTACTTTGGGGACTGAAAATATAGGTCACAGAAGTATGCTAAGGACATACTTGAGGGAATTCTTGTAGGATTTCCATCCTCTGAATAGTTCTATCAATTCATTGAAGAATATTTTTTTTCTTTATAAAGATGTAGTCTACACTAGCTGGAATAGCCTTTTGCTTATGACTTCCCCCTGCCCCCACCTTTTACATCTATTGGGTATCTTCAAAAAGACGTAACGTAATTTGCTCTTTTGTCTTTTTGGCCTTGAATTGTTTTCCACTGAAGCCATAGGCAAAATTCCCACTGAACAGAATAGTGATGATCAAGCTTTATGTCTCCATTATTAGACTGCCACATTTAACACCACCTTCCTCATCTCTCATCTGCACTGATTATCTGGGCCAACAAGTGGGGTTTTTTTCATAAAGAAAGGTGCTGCTTATATGTTTCCATCTTTGGTGACACAGGTAACGAAATAAACTACATGCAAGACCCAGAGACATCTTGTCTAAATAGATCACTACTACATAAAAGCTGAACTGGGAACTTTCCATTACATTTTGTCACTGTTTCACTATCCTTCAAGAATATTAATCTCCAAACTAAGAATTAGGTAATAATCCTGAAGAAATCATCGCATTATAAGTTAATGGCTAGATTTTCAGTTAATGGACCAAGCTGAAGACAAGGGCAGTTAACACTATAACAAACTACAGTAATATAACCAATTTCAAGGGGATTATTGCTATCATAAACCGTATTAAATGGTTTATAAAAGCAATGGCTTGGGCTGCCTTTTTTTTTTTTTGAGTTATGGGAAGTAGAGTAAATGTACAACTGCTTTGTTATATAAGTTGTTTCCAACCAATTTTCTAAGCATTTAGGACACAGGGAATGCTGATAGTCGTATAATGAATATTTTAAATGCACCACAGGTTGTTCTTTGCTCTAATAGGTGGGGAAAATCATTAACTCATTTATGTCATCAGATTTTAGTGAATCTGGTCTGTAACTCAGTGTAGAAAAGCAGCACTAGATTCAGACTATGCTCAGTTCCATTGCCAGAGCCCATCGCTTGACCATTTTAAAATCTCATAATCTGCCAGCCAATTACATTACAAGGCCAAAGGAGAATGAAAATACATAAATTGAGAGCCCTGTTCTGCACTCAGTTCTGCAAGTAAACTAGATCAGTGGCTGCCAGGGAAAAGTGCACTTTGACTACACAGTGGAAATAGATTTTACCTCATTTACTTTCAGATATGATGCATGTTTTCTTCAAGTGATAACTTTGTGCTCAGAAGAATTAACACAAGATGGAAGTCATTTATTCACATAACACATTGCTTGATGGTTCAATAATTCTGCTTCTAATTTCAATGACCAGACAGAGATTCTTAACTCCCATTCCATCTAAACATAAGAACAGCCAAGCTGACACTAACAAGAGAGGATGTGGGGAAAGGGAAGATATCTTTAAGGGATTGGGGGGGGGGTGTTTAAAAAAAAATAAGAAAAATATCACACAAGGAAAGAACATACATAGCATACTGAGTCTGTACTACCCACTGATGCCTGAGCTACTCTGATAAACATTACAATATACACCACAAATAGAACATTAGTCTTTGGCTAGAATGTGACAGTAGTACACACCTGCAGAGCAATACCTTCAGACTTCAACCCTTGCATTAGGATAGGTGATATGGAATTTTTCACTAGTTCCATCATTTCACAGTAGTAATAAACTGCTACCATTTTTTCTTTCATCTCAACCCCTCCTCAGCACCAGAAGCAATCAGCGATGACATTGCACAGTCTGTACAAGTTCCCAACAGGTTCCTGAAACATATGTCCTTTCTCCAGACAATGGCTTGAGTTTACCATAGGTCTGCCCCTCTTCATTCCTCTACTCCATAATGTAAGATCTCCATTTAGATTATTCTAGTTTAAATAAACACCCTTCATATTATCGATTACACATCATGATGTAGGCTAATATAGCTTTAAATCTGTTTCCAGTAACTAATCAGAGACAGTATCCAACATACAAAAATAGTTGTTCATTAATAGAGAAGGAATAAGAGGGTGGAATGATAATGTCTCAAGTTATTTAGATAACAACTTGTATATAAAAAAAACCCATAAAAAATAAGGGTTCTGTGCCCATGGACACTGCAAATGGAGAAGAGTTAATCATGTTCTTTTATATTACCTGTGACCCAAATATTTCCTTGGAGTGTCTATTTGAATAGCTGCATCAGGGAATAGAAGCAAATGTCATGCTGTTGCAAAAGGGCAGTCGTAGTGGGAAATATAAATGTGAGTCTAGCCTGCCAGATGCACAATGTCTTTTTGCTGTCCTCAGCGCTGATAAGGCCTCCACTAGAATATTGTCTATCAAGGGAGATTTGGGTCAACAGCAAAGAGTCCAGAAGACAGCAACACAAGTTGTCACTGGTTCAGAAGATGTGATCAGTAAAGAAAAAACAATCAGACTTATTTAACCCAAGAAAAGGAAGTGCTGAGGGAGAAAAATCTTCAAATACAAGTGTCTCTTGCAGAATAAAAGGAAGTAGTTCTTCATATCCATGCTCAAAAGGTCAAGTGATAAGCTTAATGTATATCTTCCTCTAAGTTCATATATTAGGAAAACTATCTACCAAGAATTGAATGCTAGAATAGGTTTTCTAGAAACATCATGGTGTTCCTATTGTAAATCTTTTAAGTTCTACTAAAAATTTCTACCACTGTGTTCCATTTAGTATGAAATCTCTTTGTGGAATTTCAACTCAAGAGTTTGGAATACTAAGCCAATCATACCAGGATCATTGCAAAGGAGAATAAATATATTGCCTAAAGGTTTTTGGGGCTCATCAAAAAGTTGTGTTATAAAATACTTCCCATATGAAGGAAAAGCCTTTTGGCAGGTAGTGATTAGAATGGAAACTCTGGAAGCCTAGGACCCTTTCTAACTTTTACTGTGACCTGTCACATGCCCTTAGACAAGTTTGAGGCTGTGTTGAATCAGTCAGCCTCAAAAAATCCCCCGAATTTGTCCATAAGATCTTTCATTTGAGATACAACTTACAAAAAGCAACACTATCCATTGGAAACTAATTCTTGTTTCAAGTAACAGCCACTTTCTTATAAAGCTAATAATACTAATCACTCCACTATTGCTTAATCAACCAGCTTTCTCCACACCTGCTTTACCTGACATAAGCCTATTATCAAAGTGTCACTGATTTCTGAATTTGCTGATTGGATACATACTCAGCCACTGCAGGAGAGAAACATCTTTTCCTTCTTTTCACATGGTAAAGAAAGATATTTGGATGGAAGAATATGTGCCTTGAATTCTACCTTTTCATATTCAGTAACAGATCAGAGGAAAAATAAAATAAATATTCACAATATTGCATTTCATGAGAAGTACTTGATTTCTTTATCAGATGGTAGTTTCTCATCTTTATAGTGAAGATTACCATTATTAGATTAATTTAAAGGACTAATTTCAAAATTAGGAGGACAAAATTCTCTACATACACCATAGAGGTTAAACATCATCAATGTTACAGATTTTTAATCCATCTATTGTCTTCCTCACACACTGGCATACATAGAATTGGTTTTTGTGCCAGTGTTATTTCATTTTAAAATTCTTCAGATCCTGTTCCTCAAGCAGCTGTTCCACATCCTTAATAGATTTTGCATATTAATCTTCTTCTGGTATCCATTATAGATTTCCTTTTATCTTCAATTTCTGTCCCTTTGTGGTACTTTAAGCTTTATAGCTTCCAAATAGTTGTATAAAACTCATGTTCTCCCATATCTACAGTATAAGTAACAGTTTTGAAAAGATTAAACTAATCTGTTTTAGTTTCTTTATCATCTTAATTAAGAGCTACAGTCTTCAGCTTATTAAAATCTAGGTCCCATGATGCCTCACTTTATTCTGGGCTACGCGGGACATGAGGCAAGAATTCCTCTTTCCCAGGATATGAGAAGGATGAGAAATGGTATTCATCACCAGTATTCTTCCTCTCAAAGAAAGGAGAGCCACAATGATACTGTGCTTTTCCACATTCAGTGCATTCAGCCACGAACTGGCATGCTGCAAGATTCTTGATGGTATTTCCTGCTATCAAAAGCTCTAGCACATATCACACAATTATCCACTAGCAGCCCTCACTTTTGGCTTTATTAGTAGTCAGCTTTCTTCTTCCAATGGAATACCCATGCGAAAGATAATTTTCTCTCAAATACAGGTCATCTTCCTCTTTCTCACAAATCCCATTTTGTTACTTTGTGCTTATGTTCATAATTTTACTCAGTCCTTCTGTTTAGTTTGCTCTGTCCAATGGGCTATTTTGCAACTTCTTCAGTTGAAAGCATCATTAGTATGCTGGTTACTTCCTCTTTTTAATCACAAAAATGCATTTAACCCCAGTACCAGCAGTACCCCTCTGTAATACCTCATCCCTGATGGAGGTCCCTTTCAGTTATGGACTGTGAACAGGCACATCAAATTCCCTCTTTTTGTACTGAGATAGATCATTCACAGTTAGAAAGCTCCTTTGACTTTCCCAGTATTGATTAGGGGAGATTTGGACTTTTTCCATTCTGCATTACATCCTGTATATCTAACAGGCTCACAGGCAGTGCATCTATATTTCACTGCAATCTGATTACAACAGACAACTGGCTTTTGATTCTCACTACTATGATTTGAAGGCAACAAGCGGTGAGGAACATATGGCACCATTGCTACAGGACTAGGATATTTAAGTTTTCTAGAGAACCAGCTGACCTCTGACTTGCAAATGGTAATTTTCTGATTTTTAAAATCTCAGCAGTCTATACTGCATAAAAACTGTCAGTTAGCTTAACAACCTGTACACATACAGCATAATGTCTTCCAATAATACTGCCTGCCAGGAGTCATCATCTGTAGTTCCTCCGCTGTGAACAGCCAAACTGTTACACAAAGTTGGGCTAATGTAGGAATAACATACAAGATTTCTCACCACAAATGTCAGGGTGCTGAGGCAGCGTGCTCACCCCCTCCCACTTAAGCCATAATCACCAGTGGGGATTGTGATGGCTGCACCCAGCTTACAGGGGACTCTGGGTTATGCCTGGCAACAAGGTAGCCAAGGGCTTTCTGGAACGTGATCCAGAGGTCTTGCTGGTACGCAAATGCAACTATAAGTCAATCTTCTTACTTTGTAAATAGTGGACAGCACAAGGCGCACTGAGCTCTCGTGCACGGTAGCAGGCTGCATGCCAGGATCTCCCCTTCAGTAGGGATGCCTTTCAAGGTTACTCCTTGAGGTTGAGAGATTTTTTGCTGCAACAGATTCTCGGTAAGTGATTAATAGCATGCTAAACTTTGAAATCTTAGCTAAGTGATATAAAAGATTGATTACGCATATATAATCCTTTAGATGCAAACCGTTGACCAAGTCTGGGACTAGGATTGGATCCAGCTGCACCTAGACTCCTCTCTGAGAAGGAGTTTAGAATGCAAAGGTATCCTTTCTGAACCTCTTGACTCAGGGTCTCCCTGACAGTTTTGTCTGACCCTGTCCTCTATACAGTAAATAATCAAGTGTACCTTGCCATTGAATCTTGTTAAACCACTGTCACATTTCCTGTCGAACTTTATTAAATCACTTTTTTATATCAATTAACACATTGCTACTTCTTTCTTATGAGTGAAGTGCATCACTCCATCTGCAACAGGTGCATATGAAGGCTTCACCTTCATCATTTTGTAGGTGCATAAAGATTACCATTTTTATACTGTTTCCATCAGGTTCCTAAACAACAAGAGCAAGGAAAGTAAGTTACTGGAACACAGCAAAGTCTTTGGGAGTGCAAAGCTTTTCAAGGCTGTGACAGCTGCTTATGTTTTCATATGACATGTTCTGGGGGGCTGAAAAACAACACAACCCCATCCAGCAGCCATTAGAAACACACGGGTGATGGAGCCATTTAGATGGTGGGGCAAGCTCTAAGTCTTGCTTTGACTAATGCAGGGGCAGCTGCTTAGCTGGTATAAACTGATTGGGTAGTGACAAAATACACAGCTGAGGATCTGCCCACATTCTGTTGTCTTCTCTTCTATAAGCAAAAATGTCAATGCTCCATATGCATAAACATCTCCACAGCAGCTATGCAAGACACAATTACTCGCCCAAACTGTTATTAGTCCTGCCCTGCCACGACTGGATCACCAAATGCTTGCCACGCTGACAGCCCTGCAGGCAGTTCACTAAGCTGCGCACCTCTGGCAGCTGAGGAGGCCTTAGCTAGGTCCCGCCCGCCCAAACTTTAAGCACTCGTAACGCCCTACTTTACTCAATTGGACAGCTTTAATTCCTCCTTGCAATCTTTGGTACAAACAGATACCTCTTCTACCTTCTGCTGTCTCCAGGGTAGGATTCTGTTGCACAGTTCTTAGTTCAAGTTTTCTTCCTTGGCTAACATACTGTTTTCTGCTTTATGCTTGCCTTCCTGTTGTCTTTTGAGTGAGCTACATGATTCCCACAAGCAAGCACACAGCTCTCTCTCTGGGTGTGGCCATACACCCACCCCCACCCCCGACAGGAAACAAAACTTCACCAGGCAGGGAGGAGAGGGAAAAAACCCCAAACCCTAGAGGCCGCAGGCTGAAAATTGAACTGACCAATCGAGATGCACCAGGTACACTGAAGTGACCTTTTGGCCAATAGGGATTAAAATGACCACAGGTCAGATTCAACAAGGGTATAAATGGGGTCCTGCCAAAGGACATTTTGGGAATCAGTCCTCTTCGGAGCAGCAGGTCTGCAGTCACGGACTCTCCCCTTGGGTTGGGGTACCGCCCGAGGTAACTCTTACAGGTTGAGAGCCCTCATCTTTTAGGTGCATGATATGTGCATTTTGAGTCATCATTTTAAATCTTAAGAATTCTTACGTCGGCTGTATAGTACTAATTCCCCTTACATCATTGCACCTGTGGTTTACAAATGTTACCAGAGTTTTAACTAACTTTTTACTGAAGAATATATCTGAGTTTCAACACCTGTTGGATTTGGTTGTGAGTGCCTCCGTAACACTGGGTCTCAAACTCTCAGCATTCTGAGAATTTTCTAAGAACAAAAGCCAACGAAACTGTTATTATAAAGCTTCAGACTGAACCCTAGAAGGAACAGAGCTGAGGGAAAAAAAAAAATTAATTCCTTCCTGAGCCTTCCTACTGACATGACAATCAAAAGGAGAAGAGAAGAATGCAAGAGTGATTGCTAAACTCACATGTAAATGTGCTGTTCTCAACCAAAACCACATCCTATAGCTATTTTTTACTGGTGTGCATGACTGCTTAGATAAGGGAACACTTGGGAATTTCTGTCCTGCACTTCCACTACTTTCTATAAAGGTACTTTTCTGGAGAAGAAAGTTGCCTCTATACCTGTGAAAACATCTCTCTGTGTCTGGGATACGTGCACAAAGTTTCTCTCTTGCTGTCTGTGAGATGAAGGAGGTGTGGGGAAGGAGAAAAAGCATAAAGGGTTGGCTCCAAAGATGTTAGACTTATTTTAGAAATAATACTGGAATACACAGGTGTTACTTAAAATTATTGCAAAAAAAATTCTTAATGCATTTGCTTTACCTGCAATGCAGTATTTACTCAGCAGATCAGCACATTGGAACACTGATCACTTACAATGGTCACCTGTACACCATGTTTACAGTATTCACTTCGAGTAAGCTTCACTACAGCATTTGGGGCTTTTTGAAGCCCTGGGTTTTATCCAATTTTCCAGTTGGGTTGAATGAGGCACAAATAGGTCAAGTGACTTTTCCAAAGTCACAGAGAAAATATATTATTTACTTAAAATCAGAAATCCAGGACACTCCTACTTTTAGTTTTCTTGCTTGAAAAGCTGAGACTTAGTCCATATATTCCAAACAAGAATGATACTCTGCAGAAAAGATATTACAAAAAACCTCTCTGTAATTTGTGAACAAGTGTTTTCTGTAGAATAAATAACTATGCTAGAAAACACTACTGTTGTTATGCCTACTTGATGCCTTTCCCATTTCATACATACATGAGTAACATACACTAAAGAGACATATGCTACAGAATCTAGCAACAGTTCAGAATTTAGATTTTAAGCTTTAGAGGATAAGGTTTGAATAGTTCTGGAGTTGTTCAACATTTCTGAACAGGTACCCTGATCCCTCAGTAGGACTCCTGGGCCAAAGAATATTAATAAAGAGACTTCATCTTGAACCTAGTCACTCTAGAAAGTTATATCTATTCCTCAGCTTCACCATAAGCCAAAAAGTTGTCCAAGTCATTGGCTACATCTCTCCATTGTAAAGAGGCTTATTGAATAATTGAGCTCTTGACAGATGGCCTTAAAAATCTACTTAAAAGAAAGCATGCACTGCCATGCAAGTATACCCAACCTAGTCAGCCTATTATTTGGAAGAAGCCACTTGTAACATAGCTCAGTAGTAAAGGTGTAATGCTGCACTGTTGTTTTTTCCAATACCTCAGCTAGCTTAGGCTCTACTGAGCCATGAGCCAATCTAGGCCATGGGTCATACGCACAACTGTACTGTTCTAAACGCAAGGATGAAAATCATCATCATAAGGACACCAACTGTGGCCATATAACAGATTCAGAAAGGAAGTATTAATCTTTTAATAATTCATGCAATTGTTTGTAATTAGGACTCCTTCAGTCCTGCGAGTTACAGCGTAAGATACCGACATGCGTAGAAACAGAAAATAATCTATAATTACAACTGGTTAGAAAATTTTTGACAAAAAATGTTTTACATTTCAACATTTTGTATGAAAGTGTAACTTTTAAAACAACTATTGCCAAAACACAAGAGGGAATGCAAAGCCAGCTGTTACCAGGTGGAGAACCAAGACTTCCAAGAGTTGATGTGTCCAGGAAAGTCTTACATGAACAAACCAGGACCAAGTCTGAGCATGACAGGCAGCAAACACAAGTGACAAGTTCAAAGTTTCTTCTAAAAATAACACCTAAAAAAAGAAATCTTCCTGAAACAAAAAATGCTATCTAGCTATCCTCAAATCTTTGCTTCTTAAGTGCAGCTGAGTTCAAAGCTCTTAGTTTGCATCTGATCCTTTAGGGATCCTTTACAGATTTTAAGGATTTCTAAAGCACCTCCTCTTCCTTCAGGATGCTCAGCACAACACATCACTACTAATACCATAAATAGTTTGAATTACCAAGTTTACATCTTGAACACCAAGACACTCTTAGATAACTCAGCAACACACCACTTCCACACTGATAATAAGTACAATATGTTCAGCATCAGACTTTTTGCATATATATATATATATATGGTATCCATGCAGTTTTGTAGGTGTGCAGTTATCTACTCCAGAGCCTATATATGCCATATTAGAAGTCTGCAAGGGCAATCTTGTTTTTACACTGTCCTGAAATGCAACATAGACTCAAACTGCAAACAAATCAACTTATTAAAGAAAATGGCTACCAAAACTCTCTACCAAAGGCCACATAACACAAACCCTTGCCCTCAAAGCAGATGCACAATCCTTCTCAAGAATCCAACTTACCTCCAGCCTGTGATTATCCTTCAGAAGCCAAAGTTAGCTGTTTTTTCCTGAAACCAGACCACAGTGCTCCTGCTCTTTCCAATCTTGTTTCTCTAAGGAAAACTTACCTAACCTGTTCCTGGTCTTTTATCTTCTACAGCTGGGCCAATTTTCTACCACTCTTTAATTCTAACTTGGGTTAACTCCTTCATTACTGGAAAGAGTTCATGAACACAGATAATACTTAGGAAAATAAGGGTAAGTACTGGATCAATATCCTAAAAAAGTATTGCAGGTGATAGATCTACTTGTGGCTGTTCCTTTATGGATAAGTCTCTGTATAAACCGGAAAAGTCTGGTTCTGTAGCTGTGCTTATGATTTCTATGGTTTAATTAACCATTTCACATAATTTCAAGGACTGAAGAAGAGAGTGTAAGGTGTAAGCATTACATTTATCAAGACAGTTTTGCCAGCAGGCAACAAACTGATGACTGATACTTAAAAAGTCAGATCCAGTAGTAATTTAGTGCAGACAGATTTTCACACTCTCCGATCATTTGCATAATTCAGCCTTTACCACTATTAGAATTTGTGTTGGTTTTATTTACGGCACTCCCCATAACTACATTCTGCTCTTCAGCAGTGCAAGAAGCCACTTATTCCCCTAGCAATATTCAGTAGGAGTCTTTCAGAACCCTAAACTGCTTTCTAACTTCACAGAGCATAGGTGAGATACTCTAAATTACAACATATCTAAGTTCAGATTTCTGTATCATATCAAGAAGGTTGTTTACTTACTGGCCTTATGTGAAGCTGCCTCTACAAACAAATGCATGCCTTTTATTACCTAGCTGACAGGTAGCAACATATGCTAATATTCTATTTGCACCTGAAAAAGTGAAATTCCTAATTACAGATGGAGAGATACTTTGAAATATTGTTTTTATGCGTGTGTGTTTATCACTGAAGTCAGTTGGGCTTCTGAGACCTTCAGGGAAGATGAGATTACAATGTCATGAGATAACTTCAAAATTTTAGGAGGTTTAAGTAAGCATTCAAACTGTCAGAGACTTTCCCAAACATCCAGGCTTGGAGAGTCAGAATAGAAATTATTTACATGAATTAAATTATGCTAGAAAAAGGCAGGAATAAGAAAAGCAAAGCACACTGGAGAACCTCAGAGGGAACTCATAGAGGATTCAAGGGGATAATGAAGGAGACCAAAAGGAGAACAGTTTGTATATTGTTTAATTCAATAAACTAGTTCAGTCCTACTGAATGATTGCTTACTTCAGGCAAACTATAACCAAATCAGGCCTCTATCAACTGGTTGCTAGGCTATAAATGTTAAGATGAACCACTCTAAAAATAATTTAAATACTTTCCAGCCTTACAAATAGTTACTGCTGGTTGACAGCATGAGCCACTGTTTGCCTTGTTCCCTAGCTTATTCATACAAGTTCTCCCATCTGTACTTCACTTACTAATTCCAACCTTTGAAGTGACTCTTTGTGGAAGTACTTCAAAGGAAAAAGTTCTGAAGGGTACCACAAATTTGGAGATGAGATGGAAAGAATTGATATGCATTAGAAAAGGTTCATTTCCTCTCATTTTTCAAGGAATGGGATTCTTAATGGCAGGGACAGTATGAAGTCCATATTAATGCTCAGATCCTTCCTTTAGAAAGGAAGAAGAAAATAAAAGGTTAAACACAAACATGACTAACTAAAAGGATGCCACACATGAATAGAGCCAATTCACAGAATACTTATCAATCTGTCACTTACTGCGGCATCTCTGTAACTTTTACATGAGCAATTGTATTTAAAAAAAAAGATGTAATTCCACACCTTAAATATAACAGAATGTATGAAGCAAGATGTCTAGGAGAGAGCAAAAGGCGGCTGATGTGATTTTCCTACCCCATGAAAATTTTGTTTTACTCTTTATTAGGTACTTGCCCAGGACCCACCCTACATGGAACTGCAATGCATTTCTGGTGACATGGTGCCTTTTTCTTTTCATAGGTCACCACGGTCCTCTTGGGTGACTGCTGTGAGTTTGGTGACTGCAGCTCACATTTGCCAATCCTAGTGTTATTCGTTGTCTGTAACTGCCTAATTGGCACACACTGCCTTAGTCACTGTCCAAATGTTCTAATTAGCATTCACAATATCCTCAGGAAAGGGAGAGCAAGTATCTTTTGTGGCTTGTTTAGATATCTCCTGTTTCATATACAGGATTTATCCTCAGAAAAACTTGTGATGTCTGACCTTGATATGTATGGAAAATTTTGCCTGGGCATGCTGCCAGACATTTTGTTTGATATCTACATTTTTCTCCCTCTTGGCCGTCTTGTTGTATTTTTTTTCCCTTCTGGCTTCTTGGCTTTTTTCATAACTACTTCAGGGTTCATTATCTTTACCCAAAGATATTGGCATTACAGATCTTTCCAGTCATAGCTTTTAAATGTTGTTCCTAATAAAATACTGTGAAAAGCAGGGAGAAAATTTCAGAAGCATCTGATTTAGGAACTTAAATTTCACTGACTTTCAATCAGGCATCTATGACATAGTTATAGACTCACATAGACTACGACAATAATATTTTACACTTACAGTTATAAAAGTACATATGACCACATATTAAAACATTTAATGTAATACGATGTTTGACTCTTAAGGTGTATTTTTTTGATATTTTAACAAAAATTCTTGCATAGTGTAAAAAGAAAGAAATGCTCTTTCTGATCCTTTACTGTTGTCACTTGAGAATTAGGATAATTTGGTGAGAAGATAAAGCGTATTTGTTACAGCTACAAACATCTTCTCCTACATACTAGCTCATCCCTAATATCCAAATATATATGTATATTTCGGTTCTCTTTCCCAGTCTCATTGACAAGATGAAAAAAGTGATGTTGCTAATAACTGGAATTTTTTCAACTCCTAATTGCTTACTTCTCTCAGAAAACTCTTTGAAAAAACAATTGAGAGAAAATCCATCATTGTAACAAGGTAAACCACCGGCTACTTCTGAAAGCCAAATGGGTTATCTCTACTGCTTTGCAGTTTGTTAACTTTAGGAATCTTCCATGGCTTTAAAATATGTTCCTTGTATTTACCAAACTTATGGGATAATTACTGCTTTTATCCCCATTTAAACATTGTGATTACATGTATCTTAGACTGGTTGGTCCTGGATTAATCTTATTCTTACAAGTTCTGCTAATGCCAATAAGCTGTGGTACTGGTAATTTTCTGTAGTAGTGACCAAAGAGACCTTGAAATTTGAGGCACTGGGAAACAATATCTGTCATCAGCTTGCAAACATTTTTGTATTGATGTGCTGAAGGTACCATTTTATGAATCTTTTGAGTCTGCCAAAAGGCAGACAGCATCCAAAGGAAAGCTGGAAGGAAAAAAGAGAGAGGGGTGGACAGACAGACAGAACCTTAACCAGATTTGGAATTTTGGCAAAAAAAAGTTTTTGTAATTGAAGTTCTGCAGTTTAGCTTGTCTAGGCAATTATATTAAGAAAGATGCAAACCACCTACTAAAGATCTTGTGGATCTAAAATTTTGGCCTAAAAATCTTGAGTTACTCCTCAAAGGAAAAGGTGGTGACAAAATTCTCTGTACCAAGTTCTAGCCCAAAGAACTGACCAATCCCATCTACAAGAGAAGTAAAGGCTATCCAAGCTGGCCTTGAACTCTCTCTGAGGACGGGGCATGCACACCACCCATATTAGATGCTCCCAGGTCCTTAGGAGAAACTGTAATTTTTCAAGCTTTATACGTGGTTATTAAATTTTATGCAAGGTGGATGAAGATTTGCTCTTGAAAAAGGAGGAAGTCTGCCTGAAGCTAAAGCAAATTAGTATTGTTGACCTTGGCCCTTACTCTGCTCCTGTTTAAGTTAGCAGAAATACTCCTATTAATTCCATTGAGACCTGGATCAAGCCTCCCGTTGAAGTAAAATCGAAAGCTTTAGGTTAGAGAAATTTCAGGCAATGCTAGGATTACTGAGATACAACATGATGTTCTAATATTGAGTTATTATCTCATGTAGGTTGAGTGTTTCTTTTATTGACAAGAAAACTTGTGTATGCATCCAAAAAGACAATGGAATCTTGGTTAACTGTGAAAAGGAATTAGAGAAGTTTTATAATTTTTTATTTTTTTTTAGATTAAAACTAACACCATGCTTTTAGGTATGTAGGAATGCATACATAGAATGTCTGACAGTCCTGGGCAAATCAGGAAGAGTCAGATGACTCCCTTGTTCTGGGTAAACTGGGATATACTTCCCACGACCACAACCTCAAAGTGACTTAAATTCCTACATTTAACTGAACGTCAGGTTTTTTCCTATTTCAATGAGAATAATAGCATTACTTTCTCAGAAATGGCATGACACTAAATATACTTAAAATGCAAAATTTCTCAGTTTCTTGTGCTAAATACAACTACAAAGCCAAGGTCAAATCTGAGTCTAATACTTATTCATTAAATGTTTCAACCCCAGCAGTAGGAAAGCTCACCACATTTGTTGGATTTGTGTTCTTTCCTAAAAATTTGTTTGCTTAGTTCAAAAATCAGCTTTGTATATTCCTGTCACCAAACTTCAAAGCACTTGACAAATAATAGCTAATTGCAGTAAATCAGCTTGAAAAAGAAATCGGAAAGAACAATCCTATTAGGCATGATAGCTTGAACGTATAAGGTGAATTCTGCACAAAAAAATTTCCCCATTTTTTAAAATCATCAGTTATAATAAGTCAGCTATCTGGACAACACATTTACCTTTCTTATGAGTTGAAGAGTTAGCTAGAAACTTAATCTGATGTCTATGAGAAACCTCTTTTTTGTTCTAGTGAAGTTTAAAGGTGTAGATTCTACTGCCATATTTCTGAACAGTTTATTTGACCCATGCAAGGCTTACCTAAGCCACTGTACATGGGAGCAGAGTCAGAGCTACAGTCATCTAGTGTCACTGTTTTAAGTGAATGTAATTTTTCAAACTAGCATGTACACCTTACAGATTTTTGTACTAATAAAAATAATACATTCCCTGCATGTTTACAAACCTTGCTTAAGGACTTCAATTTATTATATATAATATTTAATGTTAACTCTTTTTGCCTGCTAAAACCTGGAGGGGTTTACCACATTCAAAACTCTAATCCTGTAAAGAGCTTTCTGCTCAGTGTGCATTTGTATGAGGGACAAGCAGTATTCTTAATACTTTTCTAATCTCAGGAATGTGTAAGAGTTGTCTTCTGTCTGTGATCTGAGTGGAGGAAATGACCTATTGTGTGGCAAAAATAAATCACCTCCTGTACAAAGGAAGAAACAGTGCTAAGCCCTGTAAATTCCCAAGGGAGTAGATTCTTGAATTTGTGTATCTTGATTATCCAGTAATGCAAGGCACAAAGTAGAGCTATGATCATGGAGTTTAGACAGAACAAACCAATTTCTTACTCAATTTTCAGCAGATTTGACTGCCTATCTTCAGAGTGTTTGGCTTACAAATCCGGGAAAGATTATGGAACGGTTTGTCTTGAGAGCACTCACACGACAGCTCCAGGATAAGAGGAGGATCAGGCCCAGTCAGCATGGGTTTACGAAAGGCAGGTCCTGCTTGACCAACCTGATCTCCTTCTATGACCAGGTGACCCGCCTAGTGGATGAGGGAAAGGCTGTCGATGTTATTTTCCTAGACATCAGCAAGGCCTTTGACACTGTCTCTCATGGCATACTCCTTGAGAAGCTGGCGTCTTGTGGCCTGGATAAGTGCACTATTCACTGGGTGAAAAACTGGCTGGATGGCCAAGCCCAGAGGGTCGTGGTGAATGGGGTGAAATCCAGTTAGCGGCAGGTCACAAGTGGTGTTCCCCAGGGCTCGGTGTTGGGCCCTGTTCTGTTTAATATCTTTATTGAGGGGATTGAGTGCACCCTCAGCAAGTTTGCAGACGACACCAAGTTGGGAGGCAGGGTCGATCTGCTTGAGGGTAGGGAGGCTCTACAAAGAGATCTGGACAGGCTGGATCGATGGGCTGAGGCCAACTGTATGAAGTTTAACAAGGCCAAGTGCCGGGTCCTGCACTTCGGTCACGGCAACCCCATGCAGCGCTACAGGCTTGGGGAAGAGTGGCTGGAAAGCTGCCCGGCAGAGAAAGACCTGGGGGTGCTGGTCGATAGCTGGCTGAATATGAGCCAGCAGTGTGCCCAGGTGGCCAAGAAGGCCAATCGCATCCTGGCCTGTATCAGGAACAGTGTGGCCAGCAGGAACAGGGAGGTGGTTGTTCCCCTGTACTCGGCACTGGTGAGGCCGCACCTCGAGTACTGTGTTCAGTTTTGGGCCCCTCACTACAGGAAAGACATTGAGTTGCTGGAGCGTGTCCAGAGAAGGGCAACCAAGTTGGTGAGGGGCCTGGAGCACAAGTCTTATGAGGAGCGGCTGAGGGATCTGGGGTTGTTCAGTCTAGAAAAGAGGAGGCTGAGGGGAGACCTTATCGCTCTCTACAACTACCTGAAAGGGGGTTGTAGTGAGGTGGGTGTTGGTCTCTTCCGTCAGGTGTCTGGAGATAGGACAAGAGGAAATGGCCTCAAGTTGAGGCAAGGGAGATTTAGGTTAGATATTAGGAAAAATTTTTTTACTGAGAGGGTTGTCAAACATTGGAATGGACTGCCCAGGGAAGTGGTTGAGTCACCATCCCTGGAGGTATTCAAAAAGCGAGTGGACAGGGTACTCCAGGGCATGGTTTAGGAGGCATGGTTAATGGTTGGACTTGATCTTGAAGGTCTTTTCCAGCCGAAATGATTCTATGATTCTATGAAAGGAAGAAACAGTGCTAAGCCCTGTAAATTCCCAAGGGAGTAGATTCTTGAATTTGTGTATCTTGATTATCCAGTAATGCAAGGCACAAAGTAGAGCTATGATCATGGAGTTTAGACAGAACAAACCAATTTCTTACTCAATTTTCAGCAGATTTGACTGCCTATCTTCAGAGTGTTTGGCTTACAAATTTAAGTAGATCGCTTCAATGGCTTACATTAATACAAATCCCTACATGGTGGGGATATCACTTTAAGGAACACATATTTCAAAGAAAGCAACTCTTTGTTTCACTGTAGCATATCAAACCAGGGAGGATATATTTCCTTGGATAATTTTTTCTTAAGGAGTATTATTGGTGCTGGTATTGGGAAATATGAATACACTTTAATTAATAGAAGACTATTAAGACACTCAACACAGGAATAGTCACTGTGCTTTAACTGTTACTTGTGTAAGGAGGAACTATAATCCAGTGAATATTATTGTTACTTTTGCTTTGTACTCAACAACAGTGACTCTGGTTCCTCCTCCTAATACAAAAAAATGACAAATATCTCCAAAACTGCATGGATACAGTGGCTTCGGTACCTGTCTCCCTCCACATCAAAGCATTGACAACAGGTAAGGGACAGGGACCAGAGTTACGAAACTGTTTTGTTTTGGGTTTTTTTTCAAAGGGGGGTGTGGGGGGTGTGGGGAGGAAGCATTATGTGACATATACAAAAATGTATCATTATGCAAGACCAAAAAATTCCATATCTGATTAGCATTATTAGAAGCTTATGACTGAAAAATGAACATGCAACAGCTGAGAACACATCATCACTAAAAGCTAGTTCTTGGAAGCTAGTAAATTCAGAGTTAAAGCCAAAAGTTCAATGTTAATTCTGCCCCATCTGCTTTGTACATTAAAATACATCACATGGTTTGAGTAATTTTACATTTCTTGATTTATTCAGGTTATAAGGAAAATTCTAATGAGAATTTCTCACAGTCTGACACACATACATATGAAATGAACATATTTGATATTTGGCTTAAAGTTTCAATCTCATGGAGATCTAATAAAGAAGTCCAGTTTGAAGGAATTTGACTTAATAACACTAGTTTTGTATACGTTTGTGTCATGGTTTAACCCCAGCCAGCAACTAAACACCACACAGCCGCTCACTCACTCCCCCCCCACCCAGTGGGATGGGGGAGAAAATCGGGAAAAAAAAGCAAAACCCGTGGGTTGAGATAAGAACGGTTTAATAGAAGAGAAAAGAAGAAACTAATAATGATAATGATAACACTAATAAAATGACAACAGTAATAATGAAAGGATTGGAATGTACAAATGATGCGCAGTGCAATTGCTCACCACCCGCCGACCGACACCCAGCCAGTCCCCGAGCGGTGATTCCCCGCCCCCACTTCCCAGTTCCTATACTAGATGGGACGTCCCATGGTATGGAATACCCCGTTGGCCAGTTTGGGTCAGGTGCCCTGGCTGTGTCCTGTGCCAACTTCTTGTGCCCCTCCAGCTTTCTCGCTGGCTGGGCATGAGAAGCTGAAAAATCCTTGACTTTAGTCTAAACACTACTGAGCAACAACAGAAAACTTCAGTGTTATCAACATTCTTCGCATACTGAACTCAAAACATAGCACTGTACCAGCTACTAGGAAGACAGTTAACTCTATCCCAGCTGAAACCAGGACAGTTTGATATTAGCTGGTGGAAGCATAACACTGGCTCAACATGACAGGATTAAAACATTTTGGGTTGTTTTGAATGCCTTCATTCTGGATGAGCCTTTACAGGAAAAATTCCGGGTGGTTCAGATGGGATAATAAGTGAAGATGGGAGAAGTGAAATGACTGGAACCTGATTTTGTGTGGATTTCTGTCCTTTGGCTCGTTAAATCCACCACTGCAGTAACTCCAGCATCCTCCATATCCTGTAACATTCATAGTGAGCAAGAGAAGCTCATGTAGTCTGAAGTTCTGCTAACAGGGGACTGATGGTTATGTGCCTGCTGCTAGGCCAGCTAGGTTATGTCAGACAGAGCACGTGATGTCTGAGCTCCCCTGGGATTTTCCTCAGTGAACACTAATTTGAATCTTTCTCCTGTTCCCCAGTAGCTGATTCTCATGATATTTGAAGGTATAATCCTCTTCTTCCTTGTCTGTTGCAACTGGCTGAATGTGACTTGCAGTTATTCATTTGGGAATCATCCTTTTTGGGAAATCATCCTATATATCATCTGAATATGAAAACCGAAGGTGGAAGATAAGAGTATCTGAATGCCGTATAGATATTCATGGTATTTTAAATGGCTAGTGTCATACACTACACATATATAATACAACTGTATTTTCAAAAGTATTGTATCAATCTGTGTAACTAAGGGATTTCACCTACCAGAAAAGAAAAAGAAAAAAGGGACATTGGTGTTTCATAAGTCATCCTCTTTTTTCCTAGCCCACGCAACAGTCAAACAACAAGAAGTTTGAACCACTCATGGCTTCATTTAGCTTGTAACTTTTAAGTGGATTCTGAAGGTCATGAATTAAACAGAGGGAGCTGTATTTTCTATTTTGGTCTGGTTTTAATTTGGGTAATCTTTCTATTAAATATAGCTATTTATGACATTTGTTAAAAGCCTATACTGCTAATTTAGCTTAAAAAAAAATAAAAAAAATCTAATGGAGTTGTATTGGAAGTTTTCCATAAAATTAATGTTCCAGACTTAATGGATGTCTAAGGTATCATTATTAACGGGAATATTCCATAAACTAAAATCAGAGTCTTTGAATTGGTTATCTGATACAGTTAGATCGGAACTTATTGAAAGCTGGAACTATGCCAAAGTACCCAGGAATTCAATTTGAACACCTTATGGAGGTTAATGCTTTTACAGTATTTACTTTAATTAGTGTTTTATTAAATGCTCAATTTCACTCACATACTTGGGCAAGAGTAGCAGCTAGCCTGTGGGTAAAGCAAGTGACAGAGGTAAGATCACTTTACTCTCTCTACATCTGCCAAAAATACCAATCTCCTCTATGATTTCTAGGGTTATATTGCTTTTCACTACATTACCACATCGCTGAGAAAGTCATGTGAAGTCATATGTGTGTATCACAGACTGTACACTGGCCAACCAAGATTACATTACAAACTGTAGGCCTCCTCACAAACCATTTTGCTCTACAGATTCACTTCTGCTGGTCTGCACTACTTGATAATGTAAATATGGACTATAACTCTTGAAAATTCATGGGGTGTGTGCATGTCTTGCCTTCCTTTCAATGCCAAATTTAAACGCACCAATTTTATCTGGCTAATTACACTATGTATTTTTATCCTGTGGGGAAGGAATGGATTGCCACTATAGCTTATTCTTAACACAAAAGAGTTTATTCTTCCTTTACTTTGGGACTGGTCCTAGGCCAATAAAATCAGATTTTGTCCCTGTTGACTGCAATAGACTTAGAAACAATTTCTTACTCCATGTTTTGTCCATAGTAACAGTACTAAAGTAAAAATAAAATTTAAAAATGTACAGAATTTATTTTTATTGACATTTACAAATTAATCAAGAATAAAAATAAATTGCTGGGCTATGAGAATTTCTGTAATTGTGGTACATGTGGAGGACTATATTTACCATACTCTTTGGACTACCATGTCTGACCCATATGCAAGAAATGAACTCCGTAAACATTTAGTATTCCAACTCTTATATCAGCTTCACAAGGCCACCATATTTAAGCTTTTTTAATGTAAAATAGATACAAAATATTTCTGTTATTTCTTCACCTCCAGTGTGGAAGTTTATTCTTCAAGATGCATCTACCAGTACCCAGTAACGATAATGATTCTGTTATGAACCAAAGTCAAATTTTCTACACAGCATTCAATAGTTGATATTCTCTTACTTCTTGGCACCACAGAGCTCTAAAGAGAAGTGTATCCTTTTATGAAAAGCATGTTCTCAGCTTCCACATGTCACCTAACAAAAGCCACTAATGTAGATAGATGCCATTATATTCTGTTGTCTTCTTCTACAGTGCTGTTACAGGCACCTGAATTCAGTAAGCGATTTCAGTAAAACTTTGCATATAGGGAGGCAGATATGTTTGCTTGATTCTCTTTTCAGGTTCATTTTAGTATGGACAGAAAAGTATACAGACTAGAGTATATACACACATGCAGATATTAATAAATACAAGGAAGATGACAGAAATGTCTTTAAGTATTCATTTTCAGCACTGATGCACAGAGCAAAGGCAGATGCAAGTTGTGGACCTCACCATTAGCACAGTTTAAAAATGTGAGAACTTCAGAAGAGTTTCTTTTGTAAAGATGAACTTATGGTGGAGCTGATGTGAAGGCACATTTAAACATGTGCATGGACAGTTATCATGAGGTAAGCTATTGAGTGACCTTCTAATATTCCTGCTATTCCCTAGTAACTGCCAGTGACGAAAGAAATGAAAAAGTATAAGCCCCCTGATATTTACGATACAGTACTGAAACAGAAGAATATGCATATAGGCAATAACACTGAGTAGTTAAGGCAGTAAATTCACACACTATCTTATCCCCTAGAAATTAATTCATCTGCTAGACTCTGCATATAGTCTGGATTTAATTCTTGTCTTTATAAATAACTTTTTTGTAGTCTTGATCAAAACACTTACTGTGCTGTATTTCTTATATCCAAAGAATTAAGGCCATACCTTCCAGAGAGGAACTGGAATGACTAATGCATTCATGGTTATGCGTGATTGAATATTTACTGAGACAATGTTGTATAAATATTTAGATACCTATTTCATATTATGGCCAAGAGATACAGAGGTCCACAAGTAATGAAGTGGAAAAAAAAATTAAAGGGATATAAAACTTAGAAAGGATGTGTCTACAAATTAAAGAGAAAAGAAGTGAGTCTTTAAAGAAGAAATCAAGAAAACAAAAAGAGCACTTTTGACCTAAAAAGATAAAAAATTAATATATGGTATAATAGGTAACTAAAGAGATCAGAAGGGTAGAATAGATTATTAGGAATAGAAAGAAAAAAAAAACACAAAAAGAAAGGGAAAAAAATCATTTCTATCAAGGAACATTTACACAAAACAGTAATTTTTTTTTAACCTGAAATGCTGTAAAAGAAATTGGGTACTATTTAAAAAAAAACAACCACTAACAGCCACCCCCCCCATTAAAGTTTTTAGAAAGAACCTTCCAGAATGAGAGTTTTTTCAGATTATTTTTATTATCCAAAGTCTGAGCACAGTCAGTCAAACATTTGTAAGTCACTGGGAGTAGCTTCAGGCTCAGACCATTCCAGTAGAATTGCAATGGTTTACATAATTCTGGAAGGAAAGTGGCTAAGAAAGAAAAATTACTAGTGAGGGAAACTAATCTCGGTCAGATTTTCAGCTGCTGAAAATCAGCTTCGGTGGTACAACGTCCATTTATAACCACTTGGAATAAGGCCATGGAGATACTGTAATACTTATCTTCTGGAAGCACATTGATGTGTTACACCTTGACTGGCTCTCTCGGGACCTCAGAAGGTAAATGTATTATACTGTGCTTGAGCTTAGAAATGATGCAGCAGTTTATGGGAGGTGGGTCGTAGGAGGGATGGAGATAGGAAAAGGAATCAGGCACACATTCATTCAAGTCTTTCCAGATGCGCCTGCACCTCTGCTCCAGGGTGTCATTGCTGCCTTGTCTGGGAGAGCTCTAGCTGTCCTTGATAGGGGAGTACCTCAGAACAACAATACTTTCACAGCACTGCCTTCAGCTTGTGCTGCCCGTTGCCACGTTTTCAGCTGGTTAGCCTATGCTGAGCTCCATGTTGCTGAAACATTACAGTGGCCATAAAACACATGAGCACAAGCAAAAAAGGATACAAGAAAAATAACAAAATTTCAGGGTAAAAATTAGGCTCATCCACCAGTGCTGGCTCCTTTAATAAAGGTATGCAACACCTACAGCGTAAGGTACCTTTCTTGTAGTCTTTCATACTGATACTTTTTTGTTGTCTGAACAGCTCTCCAGCCCAAGGATTTGACTAGAACATCAGGTACAACTTTGCTCTAAGGTCCATCTAGCTGCAAGAGGTAGTGGCAACCAGACCTGCAGCATGGTTTAAGTAGTAGGTGCTATCACATGTTAATTCCTTAAGTGACTGAAAGGTTTGAAGCTATTTGCTCAGTTCAATATTTAAAAGTATTATAACATTTGCATATCAATCCTCATGTTCAGTGAGCCACTGCTCTTTCAAGAAAGATGCCTTTAAGCCATTGCACGTCATCTTCTGGCTATAAATAAAAAGAAATATTTCTGACAGCTCTGAGCCAGGATACAGAAACAGAGCTTATTGCATTTAAGAAGCAAGATACTGCATATTGCAGGCAATTGTTACATCAAGGCCTTTAATTACAATGAGAACTGTCCATGCTTTAAATACCTCAACTTTTATGGGCAAGTGTCCTGGTTTCAGCTGGGATAGAGTTAACTGTCTTCCTAGTAGCTGGTACAGTGCTATGTTTTGAGTTCAGAGCGAAGAATGTTGATAACACTGATGTTTTCATTTGTTGCTCAGTAGTGTTTAGACTAATGTCAAGGATTTTTCAGCTTCTCATGCCCAGCCAGTGAGAAAGCTGGAGGGGCACAAGAAGTTGGCACAGGACACAGCCAGGGCACCTGACCCAAACTGGCCAACGGTGTATTCCATACCATGTGACGTCCCATCCAGTACAGAAACGGGGAAGTGGGGGGCAGGGATTCGCCGCTCGGGGGACTGGCTGGGTGTCGGTCGGCGGGTGGTGAGCAATTGCACTGCGTATCATTTGTACATTCCAATCCTTTCATTATTGCTGTTGTCATTTTATTAGTGTTATCATTATCATTATTAGTTTCTTCTTTTCTGTTCTATTAAACCGTTCTTATCTCAACCCACGGGTTTTGCTTCTTCTCCCGATTTTCTCCCCCATCCCACTGGGTGGGGGGGAGTGAGTGAGCGGCTGCGTGGTGTTTAGTTGCTGGCTGGGGTTAAACCACGACAGTCCTTTTTGGCGCCCAACGTGGGGCACGAAGGGTTGAGATAACGACAAACCTGACCAGAGCTTGTTAAAACAAATTTGTTATAAGCATTCATTATATCGGTCTAATAGTTGCTGGTCATTATGTTGATTTATGTGTTCTTAGAGTTGTTGCTCTGGTTTTTAAAGTTCTGTTATGTATCACCTCGCTTGCTGTATGTAGTCCCTCTTCTGCTGCTTATCATCCGTGGGAGGTGGATTAAGGTTTTCGCTTTGATGTATTGTATAACACTGGTTTATGGTATGATAAAGTCGTCGGCTGTGGGATTAATCCGGTACTTGCACCCAGCATTGTCACCTTTATACTGTGGAAGCCATCTGTGGGAAACTATTAATAATTATACCATTTACCTTTCCTCCTTGGAAAACCAGTCTATGGGTGGGATACCTTTCTTCCCCTCTCCTTTCTCCCTCAGTCCAGTTACAATGGTGTTTGAGAATTTTGAAAAATTTGAATACTCTTGGGATGTTGGGACCAGCACGGTCCTAGCCCTACTGCTAGGAATTAGCATGCTTCTGAATGTGGTTCAGCTCTCATTTAAGGTTAAACAACTATTTAAGAAAATCACCCAGAGATCTGCCCCAAGGCTGGATAATTATGAGTGGCAGGGTGTGTGGGGTAGTATGGGCAAGTACCTAGAAAAGTGGGCACCTCCAGTGTTTTGGAAATTCACCCCTGAACAAGTGCAGAATCCAGAAGAACTAGTAAAATATTTGGAAAAGGTATGCTGTCACCCCGGCAGCTCCAGAGAGATACAAATTACTGCAACGTGCTGGGGCCTGGCCCATGCCTATCGAGCCCTGTTCGACACCACTCAGTACCCTCAAGGGGAAGAGAAGGTCTCTGGACCTAACAACAAAACGATGAGCACTGTGGCTATCCAAACCTCAGTGACAGGCACTGCAGCCCCTCCAGCCTCGGCAATGAGCACGGCAGCTACCCAAACCTCGGCAACGGGCACTGAGGTCCCTCCAGCCCCAGCAACGAGCACAGCAGCTACCCAAACCTTGGCAACAGACACTGCGGTTATCCAAGACCCGGCGAGCGGTACTGCAACTGAACCAGTGGACCAACCTGCACCAGTATCAGTTGCCCCCGTACAGAAAAAGAAATATACAAAAAAATCAGTTCGCTTAGCGAAGGATGAAGGCGAACCAGGGTCATCACGGGAACAGGAGGAAGAGGCAGAACCAGAGGTAATAACCCGGTCCCTATCCTTGAGTGAGCTGCGGGATATGCGAAAAGATTTTGGCCGCCGTATAGGTGAGCATATTATCACCTGGCTCCTCCGATGCTGGGACAATGGGGCTAATAGCTTGGAATTAGAAGGTAGGGAAGCCAAGCAGCTGGGATCGCTTGCCAGGGAAGGTGGCATTGACAAGGCAATTGGAAAAGGGACACAAGCCATCAGCCTCTGGAGGCGACTCCTGTCAAGTGTGAAGGAAAGGTACCCCTTTAAGGAAGATGTTATATGTCAATCAAGCAAGTGGACAACCATGGAAAAAGGTATCCAATATCTGAGGGAATTAGCTGTGCTAGAGACAATTCATCATGATCCGGACAACCCACAATTACCCAAAGATCCAGACGAAGTCCAATGCACACGACCCATGTGGCGGAAGTTTGTACGGAGCGCACCATCGTCCTATGCCAACTCACTGGCAATAATGACCTGGAAAGACGAAGAGGCACCGACAGTGGATGAAGTGGCTCGCCAACTCCGTCAATACGAAGAGAATCTCTCCTCCTCCCTACAAGCCTGCATTTCGGCTGTGGAGAAGCTGTCCGAGGATTTCCAGCAATTCAAAGAGGAGATGTCCTGTTGCCCACCTGTAAGGACCAATGTCTCAGCTATTAGGAGTGAGCGCTCCTCTGCCCAAGAGAAAGAATATAGAAGGTACACACCGCGAGGTGCCCTGTGGTTTTACTTATGTGATCATGGAGAGGACATGAGGAAATGGGATGGAAAACCTACCTCGGTCCTAAATGCACGGGTACGTGAGCTGCGAGGAAAAAACACCACAAAAGGGGATTCTACCAGGAAAAATGCCGCTCCGGTTTCCAAACAGAGTAGAAGGGCTGATCTTATTTCTGATCCTCTTGAAGGGACTTCTGAGCCAATTTTACGAGAAGTGAATACTGGATACTCTGACCAGAATTAGAGGGGCCCTGCCTCCAGCCAGGTGGAGGAAAGGGATAACCGGGTCTATTGGACTGTGTGGATTCGATGGCCTGGCACGTTAGACCCACAGGAGTATAAGGCTCTAGTAGACACCGGCGCACAGTGTACTTTAATGCCATCAAGTTATGAAGGGGCAGAACCCATTTCTATTTCTGGTGTGACAGGGGGATCCCAAGAGTTAACTGTATTGGAAGCTGAAGTAAGCCTAACTGGGAATGAATGGCAGAAACACCCCATTGTGACTGGTCCAGAGGCTCCGTGCATCCTTGGCATAGACTATCTCAGGAGAGGGTATTTTAAGGACCCAAAGGGGTATCGATGGGCTTTTGGTATAGCTGCCTTGGAGACGGAGGGCACGGAACAGCTGTCTACCCTGCCTGGTCTCTCTCAAGACCCTTCGATTGTGGGGTTGCTGAGGGTTGAAGAACAACAAGTACCAATTGCTACCACGACGGTGCACCGGCGGCAATATCGCACCAACCGAGACTCTCTGATTCCCATCCACAAGTTGATTCGCCAACTGGAGAGCCAAGGAGTGATCAGCAAAACTCGCTCACCTTTTAATAGTCCCATATGGCCCGTGCGAAAGTCTAATGGGGAGTGGAGACTAACAGTTGACTATCGCGGCCTGAATGAAGTTACGCCACCGCTGAGTGCTGCCGTTCCAGATATGCTAGAACTTCAATACGAACTAGAGTCAAAGGCAGCCAAGTGGTATGCTACAATTGACATTGCTAATGCGTTTTTCTCAATCCCTCTGGCAGCAGAGTGTCGTCCACAATTTGCCTTTACTTGGAGGGGTGTCCAGTACACTTGGAATCGACTGCCCCAGGGGTGGAAACACAGCCCCACCATTTGCCATGGACTAATCCAGACTGCACTGGAAAAAGGTGAAGCTCCGGAACACCTGCAATACATTGATGACATCATCGTATGGGGCAACACGGCAGAAGAAGTCTTTGAGAAAGGGAAGAAAATAATCCAAATCCTTCTGAAAGCCGGTTTTGCCATAAAAGAAGGTAAGGTCAAGGGACCTGCACGGGAGATCCAGTTTTTAGGAATAAAATGGCAAGATGGGCGTCGTCAGATCCCAATGGATGTGATTAACAAAATAGCAGCTATGTCTCCACCAACTAATAAAAAGGAAACACAGGCCTTCTTAGGTGTCGTGGGGTTTTGGAGAATGCATATTCCAAATTACAGTCTGATTGTAAGCCCTCTCTATCAAGTGACCCGAAAGAAGAATGATTTTCAATGGGGCCCTGAGCAACAACAAGCCTTTGAACAAATTAAACGGGAGATTGTTCACGCAGTAGCCCTTGGACCAGTCCGGACAGGACAAGATGTTAAAAATGTGCTCTATACTGCAGCTGGGGAGAATGGCCCTACCTGGAGCCTCTGGCAGAAAGCACCTGGGGAGACCCGAGGCCGACCCCTGGGGTTTTGGAGTCGGGGATACAGAGGATCCGAGGCTCGCTATACTCCAACTGAAAAGGAGATATTGGCAGCATATGAAGGAGTTCAAGCTGCCTCAGAAGTTGTTGGTACTGAAACACAGCTCCTCTTAGCACCCCGACTGCCAGTGCTGGGCTGGATGTTCAAAGGGAGGGTCTCCTCTACACATCACGCGACTGATGCCACGTGGAGTAAGTGGATTGCACTGATCACACAACGGGCTCGCATAGGAAACCCCAGTCGCCCAGGAATTTTGGAAGTGATCACGGACTGGCCAGAAGGCAAAGATTTTGGAATGTCGCCAGAGGAGGAGGTGGCACGTGCTGAAGAGGCCCCGCTGTATAATAAACTGCCAGAAAATGAGAGGCAATATGCCCTGTTCACTGACGGATCCTGTCGCATCGTGGGAAAGCATCGGAGGTGGAAAGCTGCCGTATGGAGTCCTACACGACAAGTTGCAGAAACTGCTGAAGGAGAAGGTGAATCGAGTCAGTTTGCAGAGGTGAAAGCCATCCAGCTAGCATTAGATATTGCTGAAAGAGAAAAGTGGCCAGTGCTCTATCTCTATACTGACTCATGGATGGTGGCAAATGCCCTGTGGGGCTGGCTACAGCAATGGAAGCAGAGCAACTGGCAGCGCAGAGGTAAACCCATCTGGGCTGCCGCACTGTGGCAAGATATTGCATCCCGGCTAGAGAATCTGGTTGTAAAAGTACGTCACGTAGATGCTCACATACCCAAGAGTCGGGCCACTGAAGAACATCAAAACAACCAACAGGTGGATCAGGCTGCCAAGATTGAAGTGGCTCAGGTGGACCTGGACTGGCAACATAAGGGTGAGCTATTTATGGCTCGGTGGGCCCATGATGCTTCAGGCCATCAGGGAAGAGATGCAACATATAGATGGGCTCGTGACCGAGGGGTGGACTTGACCATGGACACTATTGCACAGGTTATCCATGAATGTGAAACATGTGCTGCAATTAAGCAAGCCAAGCGGTTAAAGCCCCTGTGGTATGGAGGGCGATGGCTAAAATATAAATATGGAGAAGCCTGGCAGATTGACTATATCACACTCCCACAAACTCGCCAAGGCAAGCGCTATGTGCTCACGATGGTGGAAGCAACCACTGGATGGCTGGAAACATATTCTGTGCCCCATGCCACCGCCCGGAACACTATCCTGGGCCTAGAAAAGCAAGTCTTGTGGCGACATGGCACCCCAGAACGAATTGAGTCAGACAACGGGACTCATTTCCGAAACAACCTCATAGACACCTGGGCCAAAGAGCATGGCATTGAGTGGGTGTATCATATCCCCTATCATGCACCAGCCTCTGGGAAAATTGAGCGATACAATGGACTGTTAAAGACTACATTGAGAGCAATGGGGGGTGGAACTTTCAAACATTGGGATACACATTTAGCAAAAGCCACCTGGTTAGTCAACACCAGAGGATCTGCCAATCGGGGTGGCCCTGCCCAGTCGGAATTTTTACATACTGTAGAAGGGGATAAAGTCCCTGTAGTGCACATAAAAAATATGTTAGGGAAGACAGTCTGGGTTACTCCTGCCTCAGGCAAAGGTAAACCCATTCGTGGGATTGCTTTTGCTCAAGGGCCTGGGTGCACTTGGTGGGTGATGCGAAAAGATGGGGAAGTCCGATGTGTGCCTCAAGGGGATTTAATTTTAGGTGAGAACAGCCAGAATTAAACTGTATATTAGTTGCTATATAACCCTGCTACTGTATATTATCCTTACTATAATTATGTGCTATATCCATAGTACTATAGTAAGAATCACTTAGATCAAGCAAGAAAAGAACTGTGATAAAACTGAGCAAAGCGCAGTAGTGATGGAACCAGAACTGACTCCAGCATGCAACAATCCAACGGTGCACACCATCCTCCTGCTGCGCCAAATGTCACCTGCTTGTCACACTGCACTGAAGCCCAATTCTGCTCTACCGACTGAGAGGACTTTGCACCATCCCTCCTGCCCAGAAAGACTGGTATGACAGATGGAGCCCAGAGTCGGAAACTAAATGAACTCAATGAACATTTTATGAACATGACCCATGAACTAAAGGAATGATATCTCTGTGTGTGTATACATATATATATATATCATTGCTCATATGTCTTAAAGGGATGGAAAAGTGATGATTGATCAGGATGTAACTAAAGGTATGGGAACTGTGCATGACGTCAATGGTATAGAATAAGGGGTGGATACTGTCCTGGTTTCAGCTGGGATAGAGTTAACTGTCTTCCTAGTAGCTGGTACAGTGCTATGTTTTGAGTTCAGAGCGAAGAATGTTGATAACACTGATGTTTTCATTTGTTGCTCAGTAGTGTTTAGACTAATGTCAAGGATTTTTCAGCTTCTCATGCCCAGCCAGTGAGAAAGCTGGAGGGGCACAAGAAGTTGGCACAGGACACAGCCAGGGCACCTGACCCAAACTGGCCAACGGTGTATTCCATACCATGTGACGTCCCATCCAGTACAGAAACGGGGAAGTGGGGGGCAGGGATTCGCCGCTCGGGGGACTGGCTGGGTGTCGGTCGGCGGGTGGTGAGCAATTGCACTGCGTATCATTTGTACATTCCAATCCTTTCATTATTGCTGTTGTCATTTTATTAGTGTTATCATTATCATTATTAGTTTCTTCTTTTCTGTTCTATTAAACCGTTCTTATCTCAACCCACGGGTTTTGCTTCTTCTCCCGATTTTCTCCCCCATCCCACTGGGTGGGGGGGAGTGAGTGAGCGGCTGCGTGGTGTTTAGTTGCTGGCTGGGGTTAAACCACGACAGCAAGAGTAGCAGCTAAGTGCTTAAGCAAGGCTGTAATGTTGTCTTCTAGACATTGGCTGAGAGCCAATGCTCTTATGGCAGAGGGTAGTAGTATAGTATAGTGTATTTCTACCTATTGACCCAAAGACTGGAAGTTGCAGCTGTAACTTGAACAGGCTGATCACATGCCTACTCCTCTGTGAAACTAAGGGAGTACATAAAACTCTTACCAAGCTGAAGAAGTAGAATAATATCCTTGCCACTTTTCTTCCACCAGGATGAACAGATCAGACCAGACCAGATCAGTCCAGGTCAGGGGCCCACTAGAAAGGTTTCAAGCAAGCAGGGTAAGGCCTGGATGTGAGCAGGTGTCCCAGATGGCATTAATATTGCTTGAGGCATTCCTAGGAAACACCAGGGTGATTGAGCTAATGGTAATATGGTATCTGGTACTTGTATGGTACCATCCTTCCAGGAAAGATACAGGAATGTAATTGAGAAGCTAAGCAAACGTTGCATATAACAGCATAGCATATGAAAGGTAAATGGTGAGGCAGAAAAGAAACTAAGGGTGAGTGTTAACAGGATGCTTGCTATTCCATGGCACTGTCAGGCTGGCAGCCTACACTGCAACTCTGTTTCTTGGGTAGATGTTTAAAATATTCCTCCCTCTAAACCACACAAAAATTCCTGCCCTGCTGGTGGCCTTCTTGTAAGTTTTGTTATTAGCAGTGGTGATTTGGCCCCAAGCAAGGTATTTTAAAGCAACCGTTGGATGCCAGGGAACACAGAAACTGAAAAATCTTCTTCCAGATAGACAAAATATATCTAATCCTATAATAGCTAGCATGAGGTGTTTGGCAGACATCCCAGAGTGAAGGACAGAGCTGATCAATATTAAACATTCACAAGCAAGTGGAGCAAGCCGACAAGAAAAACAGAGGAGGTAGTCACTATTTTGAGAGAAGAGGGAATGCTCAGGCTAAGGGAAGCAGAGTCTGTATTTGGACACTATCTCAGTTAGATGCAGATTTTTTCATTTGGATTGTATAGCTATTGAAAATGATGAACTATAAGCACAGATTTCTACTTGGCTCACAAGACCTCTCTGGAATACAGCTTTTGCCAGAGCTCTTCAAATTTCACAGCTGAAATATGACATTCTTTTTAAGAAAGCAGTTCTACAGATATTCTTTTAATAAGAATAGCTTATAGATTCTTTAATAAGAATCTAGTTTATAGATCTTCATCTACATCCTTTGTGCAAAAGAGAAGAGGAAAAAAAAGGTAGCAACCTCCCTTATGGAACTTTAAAGTTTGAAAAAGGCAAGTAAAATTAATCAATTAAAGAAAATTATTCCCCATCAAGTTAGTGTATCCCAATAATATGTAGCTTTTCAACTGCTGTTCCAAGAATTCCATTCACCAAACTGCAGAATAGTATCAGTTCTTAATTCATTCACAGAAGGACACAATGTGGCCCATGCCATTCTAAATCCCCAGGACTGTTTATGATGTCTGTCACAGTTAAGTTCGTCTGTGCTTTGAATTTAATTCTTCATTCCTTAGGCTTTTGAGCTTTCATTCAAGAAAACCCATTCAAGAGATGGTCCCTAAGTCTCAATAAATTAGAATTGCTTTGACACGCAACTGTTTTAGACCTTACTGCTGTACACAACAACTAAAAAGAGAGTGAATGTAAATGTATATTATATCAGGTGCTATAAAATTGGCTCGTAAATCTCTTAAACATTCCTCCTAGTCACCTGACTTTCTACACTTCATTTCTTATATGCTCTCAATTTAAACTAAAATCTAAGGGTTTCCTACATTCTTTTAATCCCTCTGTTTCTAGTGTCCTGAATGTCAGACTCACATATTTCAGATGCATACCTTGCATGCAAAAGAAAGGATATTCAAATAATGCTTCAGAATGTCAGCCAAGCATATTTCCTTTCAAACTCATCCTCAGTTCATACTGTTTCTTTTGTACTCTTCCTGACTAAAATATACTCTATTTCTCTTGAGCTTTTCAAAGAGATAGGGACTGTGTGGGAAACCTGGAACATCTCTTACCTTATCAGGACAGGAATGAGAGGCAAATCTGCAGTTAGCAGCACCTGAACAAAATTGGATTTCAACTCTGCAGTGGGAATGAGACCAGTATTTCAGGATTACGTCCTTCTTGACCAACATGAAGAAGCAGGGGATGGAGGAGATTCAGGAGCCTTGGTGTGAGGGATGGGGCATCCTCTCCACATTTGCTTTTACCAGCAGGCAACAACAATTAACTGTTCAGCACATCAGAAAGGGCAGTTGTTTTGGGATGCTTATCTCCAGCTGCTGGTGCAAAGAATAGTCTTACAATTTCCTCATTAATATTTTTTTGACTGTCTGGGAGTGACAGTCTTTTTAATTAATACGTTCAATTTTCCTGCTCACACTTGCCCAGTAAAGGGAACTAAATTAGAGGGCATGACCCAAACAACAGACAACTTCGTATGTAGCTGTTCTCTGTAAACATCAACTTGTTCCTATTCACTTCACTTGAGCTGAATTCCCCTCCAGAGGGTAATGAGACTGTCCCTAATCGCGTAAGTCCTACGTAGAGGTGAGGTTTAGCAGAAGCCTTAAAAAACTCCTACCATCTACTATGAAGGTCACTTTATAAAAGAGAAGGTTTCTGTAGTAACTAGTAATAAGTAAAAGATACTTCTCTAACTTTCCTGGGTGTTTCCTATCTATACTTAATTATATTATAGTAGGAAAAAATCAGAAAAATAATCAATATACCCTTAAATCACATTGGAATGGAGGGAGACAAGTGAAAGTAAATTAATAGTTGCTGTGTAATTCCAAAGAAGAAAATTCAAAGAAACTAGGCAGAATGCAAATCATTTTGTTGCTGTGTGTCTTGGTGAATGATAGCTCTGGGAACAAAATTCCAGCAAGATTTGTCAGTTAGTCAAAATGAATGTTTGTAATTATGAAGTGAAGTGAGTTTTAATTCAATTGTCTTAAAATAGAAAACAGAACATAAATACAGATTTGCATGGGAGAAACTGGAGACAGAAAACAAATCGTGATTGTTTACAAAGACTCCAAAGAGATCAGAGTATTTTAACATATGCTCATTTTCAGGAGCTTGGGAGTGGCAAGTGATTTGTATTGACTTTCCCTGTAGAAATAATAGATCAGATGTTGGACACTTCAGTCAAAGACTCTTCTAATCCCCACATTCGTGTTTCACCTGAACAGACAAAATTCACAGCCCGATGTAATTGCAGTCATTGTGCTAATTGATGGAATAACTGTACATACATCACGTGGAACTTCAGAATTTAATCCAAAACAATAAACACCACCTAGAGACATCTTAAACAACATGAGTATAATTCTGCTACTCTAAGACCCAAGTGTTTGCTGTTCCAGTGATGACACAGTTACTCTGTTTACTCTGCTAGGTTCCATAGCATTATACTCAGCTAAGAGGCACTATCACAATTTAGAGATAAACTGTACATGACCTTTGTAAAATAAAAAATGCTACACTCCCACTTCAGCAATCATGTTTGTTAGCTCATTGTGTGGCATATCTAATAATTTGACTGCAAATAGTACCCAAATGGCCTATTTATTCTAGAGCATTCCCATGACTTGCCTAGGTCATTAAGGCTTTTGAACACCTCTAAGAAAGACCCTCTAGCTCTCATAGAGGATCTCTAGCTTCCAGTTGTGACTATTATCACCTTGGCATCAGTACTGAAGGTATATCTTGCTACTAAGGGCCACTTCAGAAGCCAAACTTTCAGTTCTCAATAAATAGCTCCAGCAGGACAAAGTACACCCAATCTGCTGAGCTCTTAATTATAACTCTTTCTGTAGAAGTCAACAATAACCTTAAAACTCACTGTAACCATAGGCAAAAGCAATGAAGTATCTCCATGAAGGTATGGGCATGGGACTTCTAACTATTTTCTGTACATGTTCTGTCAAAGTAAGATGGACTGAGTATTTAAGAAGCACAAGATCATGGTGAGTATAGTTGGCAGGACTTGGGAAGAAGAACCTAGAGAATGCCTGTGGGCAATTCACATACTCAACAGCTCAAAGCAACTTGATAGGAAGCCTTTTAACATAAGATGGGTGAAGCCACCATCAGTTGAGATCATCGGTCAGTTCTCAGTCTCCTGGGACATTAATTGCAATCAAGGGGCCAAATGCAGCTTCATTGCCCTTGTAGGGCTCATAAGAGGCCAGCAACATGTTCTTTTCGGAGAGCTCAAATTTTGTTGAATCAAGTCTCTTCAGCACTAACAGTTATTGGGGACAGTTTTAACCAGCTGTGCAGTTACACAGTGGCTTAGGAAGCAGACAAAGAATTTTAGGCCAGGAAACAGAAATTTGCGAATTTCTTCAGGAGCTCTTATAATAATAAAAGACAATTAAAAACCTTCAGAAATTATATGACAGAAGACTTAAGCTGCATAGGCAAATTCTGTGTTAGAAATTTATCCTCTGTTCTTAAATGTAAAAGCCTCTGTCAAACTGTCAGACCTCTGAATGTTGTGATGAACAGCAGGATGATGCATGCTGCAATAATCTTGTCTCTTTTCTCATTAATAATCAGCATAGGAAAAAATTATCTTCAATGGTAACATCATACGCAAAACAAAAAAGTCAGAGAATCATACTTTGGAAAAACTGATTGTTTCAAGTAATGGAACCAGCAGAGATTGCTATCTTGATCTCACGGAAAAGAAACACGAGAATGAATTTCTACTTACTCTTGCCATGTATGGAAAACTTTATCAGGCTGTTTTCTCCCAGTAATGCCCTCTTGTGGCCCTAATCATTCTTGCAGAAACCATATTCTTTTCATGTGCCTAGTAGTAGACTTCCCTATTCCTGGGAACCTCTCTTCCACCTGCATTCCTGATATTCCAGCCCCTGGACTTTATACAAAACAATTACAGTTTTCTTCCACTGCTTTTCTAACTTGCAGGAAGCCATCTGCTCTGCCTATCCATAGCCGCCTCCATCCCTTGAGCTGAAGAATCTGAAAGGCAAGCCTCTCTCAGCTCCTGAGGGACCACCTACTGCAGCCCCATTAGCCACTATCTTTAGAAAGATTTGCAGATCCCTGGAAGCTTCAAAGCTGCCTTTGCCAACAGCACTTGAGGGTCTCCACACATTTCTGGTATGTACTTTTTTCAATCACAAAGCCATCCACTTTCTAGTATCTCTGTACCACACAGTCCTTAATGTACTGTTTTAGCCCACAGCAGACCTAGATTATTGGACAATAAGGTAAGGCCCATTCCCATCTGATTTACTAGGATGTTGGCCACTGGACCATTCCTCCCTTTTTAATTTCCATTAAGGATGTCGTATGGCTTCTCAGAAATCAAGTCAATTAAATTAGGTGAAATACATGGAACATTCCTACAGCTGTGTTATCAAGAAAATCTCATCTATATATTGCCCTTGAGAGCCTACAACCAGTTATATCAGACATACTGTACTGTTTGACTCAGTCACTGATAACTAATTACTTAATTGCCATCACAGAAAAATGTGGAGCACGTGTTGGTTATGCAGTAAATATCCTCTAATGTTTGGGAATTTTAGTTAATGTAAGTGCCTTTTTTTTTTTCCACAGCTGATCACATCCTACAGTAAATAAAGATGTAACTTTAATATGGTGAGGTTAAGAAACAGAATAAAAACTTGGAAAACAAAGCATTAAACATCAGAGATTTATTGGTGGGGGTATATCACAAAGATCATGTCAAGGGAGTTCTCTATCAAATTCTTATTATCAAGGTGTAATAACTTTGTGTGAAAGCATGCTGCGTATCAAATTGACATTCAACATTCTGTACTTTGACCTAGAAGTCAGGATAATACTAGCCTATTATATGTAATTGCAGATGTTTTTATATTTCCTCTTTCTGATTATTTAGATTTTCTCAGAGATTTCTGTAAGGATTTTATATCATTATGGTTTTTATTATAAGAAGGTAATAGTGAAGATCTTCTCTTACTAGATCACCAAATTGCTGTGACAGCAATGATTTAAGACTCAGAAGTGTGGTAGGAACGACCAAACACTGTCAGAGACCCATAGACACTAGGAAAGAAGGTCCTGTGACTATCCTTGTGTCCTGGAACCTAGGAATCAAATAGCTCAGGGTTCAGTATTGTAGCTGAAAATTGCAATAATTTAAACATGTAGTTTATAATGAGTTGACTTCAGTAATTACAGTATTTATGAGGAAATAGTCAAGTACATAATGCTTTTGTACTCAGATTCCTAATCATTGCTTTTCATTTAAGAATGTGAACAAGAGAAACTATGGGCCATTAGAAAACACAGTTTTACTTCATATAATGTCTCTCAGCTTGCCTTGAACTTCCCTTGAAAATACATAGTTGTATTTGATGTTTGAAAGGCAGGCAGTCTACCAGGGTTAGGTCATTGTCTTCAGACATGTAGAGATACCTGGTTTACTAAATTTCATTCACCGTGAGGCCTAACTTTCTGTCATCTGCTCCCATTCAGTGTATTACTGTCTAACCTTCACTGTTCAAGAAAACATTTTTATTAAGAAAAACAGTGCTAAGGGGTTTTTCAAGTTACAGACAATCTTGACTCATTGATTTAGTCACACATGATAGCTTTTCCAATTAAAATATTTTAATACAAAATTTTAAATAATTTTATTTTTCTTTAGCTTTCGGAATCTTTTCAATGTGCCTCATTGAACATGGACTAATTAATAAGATTTTTCAGCCACCCAGAATTTATTGTGCCTGAAAACATATTACATGAAAGTATTTGGTAAATTAAAAGAAAAATCACTCTTTCCCCAAAATGTACCATAAATACTGTCAAATGTGCACTAAATGCTAACTTTCTACAGTCTGTAGTAGTACAAGGCAATTCCTACATTGACTTATGACATTATCAGAATAGCACTAAGTACAGCAACAACATAAAGGCTTTTTTTGGAAGACATTTAAAGAGTACTGATGACATTACAATGTAGGAAAGGGGATGAAGAGACCTGAATTCCCACTACACTGGAAGATGGATTAGGGAAGAGTAAACATTAGGGATTCCAGTCCTTAAAAGCTGCCTGGGGATATCTTTAAGGAGCATAGTTACTGCCAGTGTGCCCCACCCACGTTTTCCCAGTGGGAAAAAAAGGAAAACTGTAGCAGGAGTCTCTTCTCATGCTAAAGAGAAATGGAAAAGCTGATAGCCAAAATAAAAAACCATCTTAGTCTAGAGCTGGCTTTTAGGAAATGGAGGTGCTTGTGACAGTACTTTATTTGTACCTATCAAAGTAGCACCATTGATTTTTTTACCCCATGTGTGCTCCTGATACAGTACTCAGCACATTGCCAGTACAATGAAAAGCACAGTGTAGCTTTTCAGAAGGATCAAAATTAATCAAAACTCAAACCTGTTGATTTTTAAATCCATTTTTCAGCAGTTAGAGCATGTACATTAATTTGGTGGATACCCTACACTTCTATACAAAATAATAGATGTAATTCCTGCTGCGAAAAGAAAGTAGAATTCAACTTTAAGCGTGGAGTTATCATTCCCACATAATATGGTATGAATTACTGACAGGCTAGATCAGCTGTGACAGGGGGAAATTGTAAAACATTGTTATAAATTACATTTATCATGGACCTTTGACTTTTCTACCTATCATGTGATCACTTAGTCCAAACTTTGCTTTCCAATTAATTTCCCCAGTTCTGCAGCTATCATTTGAAAACTGAGTAGTTTCAAGGGAAACCTTTTGAAAATAAAGCAGAAGAATTGCACTTTTCTTTTTTCTGCCCTGCCTCTCCACCTGCCCAAATGAGATTGTTTTTTTCTTATTTCTACTGTCCAGAAGCCCAAAAGATGCAAACATCTTCTTCGGACCAATGACCAACTGCCAATTTACACTAAATCACACATTTTAAATATAAAACTAATTACATCATAACAGTCTTAAGAGCTATTTCAGAAATTCTTTCAGAATTTTATGAATATGTTAACAGTAGTGTTTTTCTTCACTTTTAAGCCTCTAGAATTGCAGTTACATTACTTGGAGACTTTGCTAAACATGGTAAAAATTATTTGAAAAGTAACCAAATAACTCTGCAATATTACTAAACCATTTGTTTCTATACTGGGACAGTCATATATAGAACTCTTAATGGTTTGGTGGGTCTAAGTACATGCTAGTAGTTCACATCCAGGGTTCCTGTCACTAAAAGAGCATGTCATCTTTGTCTCTAGGAACAAATGAACAGAAAGTATTATCTAGTCTTACTCCTGTTCCTTCTGCAAATATAGCTCTTGTGATTTCCATTGTCTTTCTCAGCCTTAACTCCATACAAATATATCAACTCTCAGAACTCAGTCACAGGTCTTACAGTATCTGATGTTTCCCTTTGTGTCAGATTATTGAATAAGAACCTCAGCTTTTATTTCAGCCCACCTAATTTACTGAGAGAGTTGAGTAATTGTTTACATTTATTGATTTTAAGATATTTTTGTATTTTCTAACGGCATCGTTCACAAGATAACTTGGAATAATTAACACTACTGATACAACATGCTTGAACTGTGAGTTCACTCTGAGTAAGGAATTATGTATTTTCCATAGAGATGGAGGAAGGGAATATCATCGATCTTTCAGGAACTAAGTGTGTATTAAGGATCTTCAGAAAAATTGTTGTGTAATCATCTTTCAAAAGCAGTCCACAGGTTAATTACTTACATACTTTTCAGGGACAGAAACATATTCATTTCCATTAGTATCTTCATAACTTATGGAAGGCTGTTCCAAAGAATCACACCTTTACTATACAACATGAAAGCCAACAATGAAAAAAACCAATTATATTGCACTACACTGCTGGAACTGGCTGTTCAGCAAAAAAAAAAAAGATAAATTTATCTTTCTTCAATTCTTTTTATTTTATCCATGCAACTCCACCCTACATGCCAGTCTGTATGTCCTATATCATGAAACACCATGGATGTAAGTTAGGAGGAGTCAGTAACTTCCTTGTTTTAATCATCCTTCCTTTAAGCTTTCTGCTATCCCTTGTTCTTCGTAGCACTTCATAAAATTCTTTGGTTAAGCTGTATGTTGACTTTAATAAATACCATTACTCACATTAATCCATTGGGAAACAGACATTCAAGCAGAGAGCAAAACATTATATTAAATCAGAAATGGGATTAAAGATTAGGCTTCCTAATTTCAAGTCTATGTTCCTAATTCAGTAGGTCACATTAAGCTCCAATTCTTGCAAAATCACTTGAGCCAATGCTAAAAACCTCATTTTACATCAGTATGTTAAACCAGGTAAGATTTCCATGCTTTGTGGCTCATAAAAATAAGATAAACTTATCATGAGTCCTAAATAAGAGAATGAACAATGAATTTTAAATGGGCAATTGAGTTTAAAACTCATAACTCTTTTCGTATTTTAGTTGTCTTGAAAAAAATAGGGTAGTAATACTAATTTCTATAAAAGGAATGAGCTGAATAGGTCTTTAAAAGCACACACACTGTTAAAATAACCAAACACTCCCTTGGTTTCTTTGTAGAAGAATTTTACACAGGTTCAAGAAAGAGGAGATTTCACATCAAGCCTCAACCTAGTAAGCTTGGATCAAAAGACATCACTAAGGTTTAATAAAAATAATAAAAATATGCTAATATTAGTGAGAAAACGGAGAACCCAGGAACTGGAATTTTTTGAAAAATACTGAACTTAAAAATTATGAGAAAGCTTTGAATCTTTTGAGTGTGTTTAAAACTAGTCCAGCTCTTGTGATAGTTGGTTGGGGTTTTTTTTCTATTTGTTTACAAATTATTCACTTTTTGTATAACTGAAGACTTGATAAGCAGAAAAACTGCTTAATAGCATTTTTCGAAGATACTTTAATAATGAGGAAAAAAAAATCATTAAAAGTGTTGACTATCTCTGTTGAGGAATGCAATGGAATTTATACTGGCCAAAAGGTGTCAACTTTATACCTCTCACAGGTTCCTCTGTTTGAGGCAGTGGAACCAAAGAAAGGCAGAAAAGTTGGCGTGTCCTCTACCCTGTCACTGAGACTGCATGACAGATCATAAAGCAGGTGATATCCTTAGAAAATACATAAACCCAGAGCAGTCTTTTCAGGAGAAACTGTAACCTTGTACTAGTCATCATCTTCAACTTGCTTAGCCAGCTAGTAAGGGATAATGTATTTGGATTATTCTTAAATCCTGCTAGAAACCAAAACTCTTGGCTAATCATGCATGTGTTCTGAAAGCCTCTATGCGTTGCTATATATAAAAACCAACAAAACCAGAAAGGAACCAACTTGTATTCTCTCTCCTTTTCAACTGCATGGAAAGTGTTCAGCACAGGACCTCTTGCCCTTCTCTTAGATGGACAAAATCAACAGAAAACTTTGGGAAAAGATTCTTTAGTATGCTGACACCCAACCAAGCTTTTATGGCTTAGCACATGACTGCACATTGGCTTAGTTGTGATGACTTATCTGCAAGTCTACTCTTCATCTGCAAGAAAATTGCAGTCATGCCACTCATTTTCCTGCAAGGCTGAGTCAAATTATTTTGTGTTTGCTGCAAGGGCCAAATTAGGGGATACTTCCACAGACCACTGATGCACAGTAACTTTTGAAAAAGTTTTTTGCTTATAACCAAAAGGCTTGGCTAAACAGGATTCAAATTCTTATGTCACTTCAGAACAGAATCAGCACTGAGAGATTCAGTGAGCTGGTCAAGAAAAGCTTGATTTTCTGAAATTGTTTCACTACCACCACAACCTTCATTTTTTAAGACCAAAGCCACATGTTAAAAAAATGTCTTTAACTGTATCCTTCTCAGTTTACAGTTTTCTTATTTATACTTCAGCACTTAAAAAAAAGAAAAAAAAAAAGCTGTAGAATGTACAGTTCATTAAATCATTATATTCATCATATTTGTCCTCAGGCTCCAACACTGATCAACCATAACTTATGATATCTAAAACTAGATGTCCTTTTTCCACTCAACCTACATATATTTTATTAAATCCTTTACAATGTTATAAAGCTAATATCTCTGACTAAAGACAAAGACTGTTTTGTTCCCTCTACATAATTGGTGGCTGAAAGATGTCAGGTCAGCAACTGGAAGTATAGAACATGCAGATGGGCATATTGCTAAAGGTTAATGCAGTCCTTCATAATGTTAGAAGAATGACTGAAGTATTTTTTCGTAAGTGAGAGATATGGGCCTGAAAAGGGTCTTGGAAATCTCAGTAGAAAACGAACAAAGAAACCCAGAGAAACCTTTTTAGCTATTTAAATGCTGGAGTACACCCAAGCTAAGAGCAACATAATAGATAGATAGATCAATAGTATACTTTGGACCTATCAATAACAGGACCCCTTAGAAATTCTGCCAAATTTTACCCACTAGTGTCTCAGCATATCAATCATTCTCATTGCTTGGGGTTTAAAACATTGATAAATGGCAGGAGGTTGCTGGTTTATTCTGTGTGCCTCCTGTATTGTAAAGACAAAAGCTTTTTGTTTTATCTTTTCCCCCAACAGAAAGAGTGAATGTAGATTTTGCTTGATAGCCATTTTAGACTGAACTACCTGACTCAGGTGGTGCCTTTGGAGGGGGAATAGGTATTTTTTTAAAGAGAGAGAGAAAGAGTGAAAAAAGAGAGGGGAAAATGCAAAAGTAAAGGAGGGATGAGCCTGCTTTGCAAATGAGTGCATCATTATGTGAAGTCTAAGTTACCGGCTTGGATGCTTTCTTAGATATATAGATACCTAAATCAAAGCCTAATTTTTCAAATACCAAATTTGGATATAATTGATCTATGCAGTATATGACTAGAGACACCGCTGAAGAATGAACTAACAGGTTCTAAATTTCGTATGAAAATCTTAGCTTATTAGCCAAGAACAGAAACCAGAACAGAGACAGATTTAACACATCTGTAAATCAGGGTTACACATGCAATCATTTAATCCATTCCAATTCATTGAGCACCATCTCGGTTCTAGTTATTCCGTGCAATAATTGCTTATTTCCGCTTTAGTCTAATTTTTTTTCCTGTCTAAAGCTCTGGAATGGTCAAACCACAGCAACTTATCCAAGCTTTGAACAAGTCCAAAATTATTATTGATCAAAAGATTCTTATAATACTTAATACATCATCAATAATGAAGCAATAGAGACACATTATTTTCCAGTGTAATACTTTGCTGGATAGATCAAGTTTAGAAACCCAGGGTGAAAGAGTAGCACTTAGGCTAAATGCTATTGCATGATCACACCATTTATTTTAAAAAAGCTCTCTCCTAGTAGTCATCCTTTGTTCTGCAAACTTAGAAGCATCTGCTCTCCTACACAGATGCGTCAAGCTAGCTAAAGCAGTAAGATGACAATTATTTTTAGGCACTTTTAAAATGATTGCAAATTAATTGAAGATACTATATACCTGATATTTTGGAAATATCATAACTACTTGTTCCAGAATAAAAAGATTTTTAGTTTATCTTATTTTAGAGTAGTTTTTTGGGGGGAGGAGGAGGAGATGAAACTGATTTCACTGTATCTTCTAGATTTTTATCTGAACATTTCTGATTTTTGTGGTCTATGATTAAGCAGACAAAATATGCTATATTTTGGGTAGAAATAAAGAAGTATTCCTCAGGCTGAGTTAATCTTTAATGAGTCAGATCCTTAGCATAGCTCACACAAATGAATAGAATTAGATTGATTTACACCCCATAAGAATCTTATCAGAGACTGAGATGGTGACTCTGGATCAACACAGGTAAATTTACAGTGGTGTGAAATATACACTTAAAGAGAAAGTGATGGCTATTCCATCTGGCCGAACAGGTCTCTCTAATAAAGTTGTTTTTTTCAGTATTAGTTTCATGTTTCCTCCTCACTGCAGGTTATGCACTGATTATATGTTTCTTTCCAAATATTGGATGAACTGTTGGAATTTGATCAGATTCTTGATGTATTTGCTGGTCCAGCAAAATGAGTTGAATATAATCAACACAGAACTCTCTTTTGCTTTACGTTTTCATTGCTCAAAGGTCCTTCAACTAGAAAATGTGGCTTGCTATCTATTTAGCTTTGATTTCTTTTCTTTGGGGTTGGACTGACATTTTTTTCTGCCTGACTGGAAAGGGCTGCATTGAGGCATACTTCTAAAACCAGAGGATATGTACATTATAGTAAAGCACTTAAGTACATAGCAAGCAAGAACCTTCCAGGTGCAGACTAAAGAGCACAGCAGGAAGTAGCTATAAGCTGATCTTATAGCATGATTTCTTTTTCCACACCATTCAACGTTAAAAATTGTCCTCCTGGCAGTTTGTCAGAGGGCGTGTTAGGATGATGTGTTCTCAAAAGAAAGCTAAAAAAATAAAAGGCCTGCTTCACAACAATTTTATTTGGCAGAGGTAATTTGAAATATTTGTATGTGAGAGACTTGGTCTAAGGATAAGAAAGAAATGCTATCAATCAACTTAATGCTTGACAGACAATAACCCTTTTTTCTTTTTTTTTTTTTTAAGAAGAATCCAAAACACGGAAATTAACTTTGATTTTCCTCAAGGATAGACTGCATTATGCACAATGCACGCGTGATTCCAGGTATGTCCCCAAAGCCAGAAGGCATTGCCAGGAGCATTCTTAGTCTTTCATTTCTGGCTTTTCTATGAGTAGGACATAGTAGAGGATGTGATTTCACATGCAAAGAAAATGTGATTCTACAGTAACTGAGACCAAGTCAAGAGTTAACCCTCTTTATAGCAAAATGTGCTTATTGTTTTATTTGCCAGATGCATGAAACTCATGTTTTGAAGCCTCCAGAGATATGGAAAAGTGCTTAATTTGCTTTATTGAAAGAGAACATGTTGATACAAACTACTAGTTATCAGTTGCCAAGCAAAGCTTTCTCTGTCACAATAGCAAAGGTGACAGAAAGTGGAATCTACCACTAATACATGTCAAATTTAGGAAAGACACTATATTTATGTTAGATGAAAGATCAACAACATTACTAAAAGACTTAGTCCACTTATATGTATGCAAACAGTCAATGTCCCTGCTTTACTTTCACCAGGTATGCCTTTAGCTGCAATGCTTTTGTAACTTCATAATGCATAGAACTGAAGTAGATAAAGTGTTTACAGAGGTTAGAGTATCCATTTTAGGCAAGTAAAAGTAAGAGCCAATTCAGGGAATGCTATTTTGGACAAATGCTATTGAACAAATGAAATTACAGTATGTTACCAGCTAAGGACAATTACCAAGTATTATGTTTTATTCATGCAATTTACTGATGTCTTTGACCACTCTGACATTATGAAGATTGAGTCAGTCAGAATTTATAGACAACAAGCAGAGTCAATGACAACTTGCCTCATTAAGAAGAAATGTTGGATCACTAAAGAAATATATTTAGTCATTTGCCTGTCAAATCCTGTTTTTAAAAAATGCCATGAGCTGATTTCTGCTCCAGAGTATATGGGCTTGACATTTATTGTGGCCTTCCTGCCTTCCACCTCTGGCTGGAAATGGCAGCATGATGGAAATACCAGCTACTGTACTTCCTCTGTATGGAGCCACGATGATCTTAAGAACACGCAACCACATGCATGCACACAGTCTTTTCTTTGAACTAAAGCATCACACCCTGGTAAGAAATTCACTTAAGTTCAATGTTTGAAATGAAACACACTAAGGAGCATCCTTAATACCCATTATTATGGGTGGGCTTTCAGGTCAAGGAAGCAATCAGGGAGTCAAATATTTTGGATATAAAGAGGTCAGAGAAGAGCCATCACACTGTGAATATATTTGGGAATGTTGCATGGAACCCATTTGAAGTCAATACAAAGTTGTCAGAATAATTTTGTTGTATACATCAAATAGCTTATTCATAAGAACCGCAAAAACTACGATCATCTCCTCTCATGCCTTTCATACTTTCCTAACTCCCTAAAATGTGGGGGTTTTGGTACTAGGAGAGAGCTTGATGACATCCAGAATTAGAAGATAATATCAGTTTAGTGCACGCCTTATATTGGAAAAAATTACTGACTAAAAATAAAGTAAGCTCCTGCAGAGTAATAAAAACAATGCCATAGTTGTCTGTGCCATGTCCTATATTGTAACACCTCATCTGATAAATTAATCTTTGCACTTTAGCTCCAGCTTAAATTGGAGATAAAACAATATGATACATGACCATACAACAGCACATCTTGTCTACCCACAAAGCTTTTTATAGAATCAGGCTTCATTTTCCTTCACAACTGTAGTAAGTGACATTTAAAGGCATATAACTAATACAGGTATAGATTTGTGTCTGTTTATATATATACTCTGTGTGTGCTCATATGTAATGAGCTGTAATAATCAAGTACACACCAGCACACAGAGTATTTCAATGGCTAAGAAACCCTTTTATAGTCAACAATCAGTTTAGCAACGTGGATAATTTTAATAGACACATTACTTTAGAACAAGCCTTTACCATCTGTTCCGCCCTCTAATTACAAATGCAACAAGAATATAATTCACAATTGCATCATTAAAAAGACATAAGGAATTTAATGTATGTCTCTGTTCCCCTTTAATGTAGCATGCATCTGTTATGTTTTCCTCTTACTTTGTAGACCAAAAAAAAAAAAAAAAAGCCCAAGGAAACCTTCTTTCTCGTAATAGATAAAATTCTCCCCGTTTGCATTTTTTCCATAAAAGGCATTATTCATGTAAGTAAGATTACTGAACATATGTGGAATACATCTGAACGCAAGTGCCTGCCTATCCCCTATAAGCTATTATTATATATGCACTTATAGGAGACCATAAACAATCCCTGTAGGTATCTGGCCCTATCAATAGACAGAGTGCTCTCAGACCTTCATGAATCAAGAGCAACTGAATCAGTGAATCTGGGCCAGCTTCCATGTAGTCTAATAAAATAAGGTGCTGAATGTCCTTAACTACTTCAAGAGAATTAATTGATTCAAGAGAATTACAATTAAAAGAAAATGCCTGATTTTGAAAATTATCTGAAGACACAGGAAATACATGGAAGTCTAATTTACAAAAAAACCACAAAAACCTAATTCCACCAGGAACGTAGTTCTGCAAGTCCTTAACTACCTTTCTTATAAGGCCTAGAGATCTTGTAAGCCTTAGGTTCTCAAGAACCTAAAAGTAAGACTGTGATTCAATAAAAGATGCACCTAAAAATCATCAAGTTAAATTTAAGACATCACCATGTGTATTTACCCAATTTAGGCTTTACCACCTGTAAAGCACTACTGCCCTTACACAGTAATTAATTTGAAATTAACTGAGGTATGGCACCTGCTATCACACTTTTGACTGCAGGATAGGTATACTTTTGAATGTGGAGTACATGTTCCCAAGTCACTTTGGTGAGTTTTACATTTTTATGGAGAACATGTTTATGATGTACTGGAAACTCCATTTTACAGATCACAGAAAATGTAACAAAAGACAACTCTTCCTTGCAATTAAAGTCTTCCTTGGAAAATAAGGAGATACAGTCCAAGCATGGCAAAGTAATAAAGGTTCTTTCAAGCTTCCCCCTTTCTTTGAAGGTGCTATGTTTTAAAACTGATCATGACATATTTATTTTCAAATAAACAATTAAAAATAAACATGCAACGTGTATTTTCTACAGTGTATCAAATGGAAAAATTTGAAAAATCAAGCACACAATACAGGGAATTCTAAAGATAATGTTGCTACAGCAACTTACCCACATCACAAATTCTGTATTTTTATTATGTTCCTTCCACAACATAAACAGTAATTTAATAAGGAAGAGATTTAACAAGGAAAGTAGGAGGATAGAAGAGTGCAAACACAAAGTCATTGAGTTACAACTGGTATAGGCCCCCTAAATTACAGTTTTATTCTTAAAAAGGATGTTGTGGAGGTTCAGAGATTTTGAGACCAAATTGTTCAGTTAACAAGTTCTAGTAATGTTGATTTTTCCCTTAAATGTCAGTCCTGAATATTCCACTGGAACAGAGTATCAAACTGGATTCCCGTATTTTTTATTTCTCTTTTATCTGCTTTTCATTCATTCACACAGCAGCAAAGCCCACATAACAGAGAATACCTTCAGTTGCTTGTGTACCATCCTGTATGCTTCTGGGAAAAACTCATCACTGCCTTTGTAGAAATTAATAATTAATTTTATTAAAGGGTAAGAATCCAGCTCTACTCCTCTTAAGCATATTTCTTAAATAACAAGATGATCGGTCTTAAGCTTCTGCATCTAATCTGTGGAGTTTCATTTTTGCTCCTTCATGTTTTACTGAGAATTTTACCATAAGAAACAAGCTAAACAATCATTTAGTACTAATATTGAATTCATAACAGTCTGGAGGATCTTTTTTAGCTATACGTCTGCAATGGAACTAGTTTGGACCATGTGCAACTTTATAAGACACTGGGACAGACATTTCTAATAAAATTTTAAAAGGAACTACAAGACACAGTATACAGATCTCTTTTGAAAATTTGGCCATTTAAACTAGATGCCTAAAAGCAAAGCCAAAGACTTTTGTAGAACTAATCTCAGTTCTTGGTGCACAATACTTCCAAAATTTTAGCTTTTGTTCTTCAAGTTAACCTGGTTCTCTTTTGGATTTGTGATATGGTAGAAATAGTATACCTGCAGATACGTCCACAAAAGCACATGCTTTTAGACCTATCTTAATAGCTGTGGTCTTCTATGGATCTTCCTCCTTCCAGTCTGCAGTCAAGAACACACAACCAACCTGTCCAAGATCTAACCTCTTCCTGGAAGGCTGAGCATGGAAGCTTCAAATGCTCCAGCCCATCCCATTGTGCCTATGCACTGCCATGTCAGGTCCCCCCTCAGCCCTTCCATGGAACAGGACACAAAGTCCAGAGGAATTCAACACATAGTTCTTCCATCTCAAAGCAGGAAGACAATTAATTTTATTTTCTTTACCTCCCTCCCCAAATCTATCTTATTTGAAGATAAATTGAGCTAATACAGGTGTAGTTCAGCTTCATGTTTAAAACATCAGCACATTTTCTAAGCTATATCAATTAACACTTGATTGACAAACCTGGTGAGACAAAAAGAACAGGACAAACATCAGCACTCAATAACCAGCTCTCCCCACTTCTCGAATCCCCTCATTGAATTGAATAGCATCACTAAAAGGAAATAGAGATTGTAGATGTACTGAAAACTAGGTCCATAATTGTCCTAGTGACAGTAGCTTATGGTATGCAATTCCACAGAGGCAGAGAACAGAATATTTCTACATGTCTCTGGTGAAATCTGCTTCCTTGTAAACACTATGTGTTAAAATGTTTTATTTTAATGCATTCAGGAAAAAAAAAAAAATAAGCACACCTAGATTAAACAAAAGCTCACAAAGCTTAAACATTACAGGAAAACCAAAATACGAGCAGGTGTTCCTCCTCACTTTGTACTCTAGCCCAGTAAAATAAACTACCACACTACATGGGAGAAAGTGTGAGTCATTGAACATTGTAAATTTTCCTAATGTATCACAGCTACAGAAACACCTGTGCTAAACACAGTAACTTTGTGCTAATCCTCTGTGAATATTTCAACAGCCCTCCAGTGTTTTCTTTCCTTACCAGCATGCTGGGGTGGTCAGTGTTTTTCTTTCTCTCCCTCTCCACATGCTTCCAACACTTCCAGGTTTGAACTCAGCTGGGGTGCCTGACCATTGCCCAGCCCCTGCAGATCTTCTGGCCAGAAGCTTCCCCAGGCATGTCAGCCAGCCTGCTCAGAGGACAAGCCTTTAACGCCAGCAGACCCGGGCGAAAACATTCTTCGTGGGTAGCACAAGGCCAATGCGAGCACTTTGCTGCTTCTGCTTCAGCCCAGCCAAACACAGGGCTATCATGGTGATGCCTTTTTGTGTTGCCCTTTTCTTTCACCATATAAGAAAAGGTCTTACAGCTCCACTGGACAGCAGCCCTGCTGTGCTTTAAAATGGCTGCTTCTGTAATATATTCAAAGCAGCGTTCTCATACCATCTCTTATGTTGATAAAGGCCAAAGAAGGAAAGCAGGTGGAAGATGATAACATCTGACACCGCTCAAGACCACCAAGCGAATCACAGGGAAAAAACAGTTTGAAAACAGAGGGGATAGCACCTCACTAACTTTCCTGGAGAGCAGCCATCCCAGGCCCTGTACTGGCACAATCCTGCTGGCCAGAGGAGCTTCATCCACACATGCCAGGCCCATGTGCCATGGGGTCCCCCAGGTGCGGGCCCACCCACCTGTGAGTTCCGCTGGGGGCTGCCCCGTGAGACAGCAGGGAGGGCCAGGGAAGCCTCCAGAACCTTCCAGAGCACCTGGCCACACAGCTCTCCCTCCACCCACCCAGCTCAGGCTCGGGGCAGGGAGGAGGGTGACTATGAACCTCAGCAGTGTGTCACCATCCTTTCCAGGGGCTGAGGGGAAAATAACTTGCTTTGTGCAAGCCCAGCAGTGCTTTGTATGGGTGTGAGGGAGGAAAGAGCCCTTTTGGGCCCAGGCAGCCTCCCCAGCCCACCTACCATCAGCTAACTTGTCTATTTGATAACAAGCACAGACTGGGGTTGCCATTACAGATCACTTAAACCTTATACTCAGGATTTAAGCAAATTTCTAACTAGGGATTAGGACAAGCTTTGAATTTGAAGGGCAAAGGCACAGTTTCTGGGCTGCAGGCCCGGTTTGGCCCGATGGGTGCTACACAGTTACGCTGCACCAGCTCCTCACATGGAACCACTGCTAATCCCAGGCTAATAAACTGGCAGAGGTTAATAATCCTAACAGCCTGGTGCAACTGAGGGGGGAACAGTGGGGAGGGAGAAATTAAAAAGACACACAAATCAAGAATTGTAATGCTGCTGTTTGTAAATAGATTACATGCAGCTAAACTGCAGTTTATTGCACCACTGACAGGATTAGTGCTGAGAATGAGCCAGGGAGTCAAAAGCAGATCTCCTATAGCTCACAAACTTCACAGTTTACATGTCAGATCTTTTCTAAATTCAGGCTTTACATCAAAGAAAACTATGATTTGCATCAGTCAAAAAAAAAAAATGTTCAGCACCTGCAGAATTGCTTACCCCTCATTCTTAGGAAGGTTTAATTAAAGACCATGAGCACACTGCCCTTCCTCCCTGCCTGGAGCTCTTGTGATTAGTTCCCCGCCTTGCTCCAGCACCCACACAAGCCCAGCCCTGTACACTGAGTACTGTGCACCACATACAAGGAAGAGATTCCTGACCTGCAAGGTCCACAGCCCAAATATAAGTCAAGAAAAACATCTTAGGAATTTTTAAGTTTAAAAAAAAAATTAAAAAATGGATGGCACAACCTAGGATCCACTTCCATTAATCATTTTTTCAGTTAGTTTTTTAATAAAGTGGGATACTTTGAAGACATTAACACAATTAGTAATGTTAAGATAAATATTCCAGTTGAAAAAAATATTCCACACTGAAAAATGTTTTTCTTTGCAAAAAATGGATAAATTTTAATTATAATAAGCACTATATAGATATTAAATGGTATTTTTTGCCATCATCTAAGAGAGAGGGAGCTGTCCAGAGCTATCAAGTGGAGAGATGAAATGGATAAGCCCCAAATGTCCCTTTTATAATTGTTAACTGTGTGCATCCCATTTTTTCATTAATAAGTTGTCTATAAGATAGCTAAGTATAACTGGAATGTAAATCTTACCTTATCAATTAAGTATACTCCTCCTTGACACACAAAACTTTGTTTTGTGGTGAAAACTGACCTGTTGCTTTCTGTAAAATACACTTTCCACGGAACCCAACTTGATAGCTATTGATTATATAAAGCAAATAACATTAAAGAAAGGGAGCAGGATTTCTGGGCTATGCACAGAAATGCTATAGCTAGAATTAATAACTACATGATTCTATGGTAGCATTTTCAGAAGTATCTGTATGATTTTTGAGCTTACCAGCACTGCATTTCAAGGGTCTGCAGTTACTCTGAGCTCACCACAAATACTTGGGGATTGGTCTAAGTACTATAACACTGCTTTTGTCACCTTAGTCTCGACTGGGAGCATCCCACCCTCCAGAGAGGTGTTCTTCCTCCCTGTGCAAAGTGAGGCAGATAACACGGAACCATTTGAGAGTGGTCCACATTGGAATAATTTGTTGTGGGGTGATAAGACTCTCTCTTGCAGGATGGGAGAGGGTGGTCCACATTTCCTCCAGCAGAGCTGACAACTCAGAATCTCTACAATTGTACTCATCCTATTTTCTCAATTTATAAAGAGAAGCTGACTCCTTCTGTCATGTTTTAACAGACATAGAAAGCAGCTACTATGCCGAGAGTGGATTCTGATTAAATAAGTAATTCTTTTATCTTCCATTGTAACTCTTACCAAGGCAGCGTGAACCTTTTAAAAGATGTTAGTATGTGCTGTAAATTAGGAAAAAAAATCGATTTTAACCTTTACTGTAGTTGATATTTTTGTGGATTTACAAGATATTATGAGGTTACTCCTGAGTATTCTTTATTCTGAGTGGAACTCAACTATGTCCCAAAACCAGAGATGAAATCTGGCCTATCACCCATAGGTATTTAATAATTCTGCTTTATTGTCTGTTTTCTGTTCTTATCATGTCAACAGCACAAAAAATTACTTGCTAATGGCAAGACCAGTTGAGGATTCAACTTTCCGCTGTTATCAGTGGCTTGATCTAACCTTTCATCTTCTCAGTGAAATCTCCAGTTAAAGTCCACATTTCTATCCTTATCTTCCAGCCTACCCAGGTTCTTGAAATAAGTCTTGCAAACAGTAGAGAGTGCTTCCCTTTCTCATTAGCTTGAGAGAGTTAACGGGCTCATCAGAAAACCATTGCACTGAGTGTAAACATTCCTGCTCTATATGCAGTTCTAGAAAAAGGCAGTCTGGTACAGTTATATTTTGCTTCATCAAGCTGTTGGAATTCCTCAAGAATTTGGTGCACTTTTATGAGGGGACACATACAAGTGTCCCCTTGTATGCCTGATCACCTCTGTGGAGTCCCAACAACTAGATTTTCTTCCTTTAAGTAAGTCTTCATGCAACAAAACAATGTGTCAGATGCTCTCCTAAGCTTCTTGACAGGTATGTGGTTCTGACACCCAGGTTTGCCTTACTCAACCCCCAAATACTTGGTAAAGAATCATTCTTTTATCCACCTAACCATTTGTTTCCCTTTGTACTACTGCTCCAGAAAATATGTATAGTGTAGAAAAATTTACTGGAGGAAATTAGGTATTCTCTTGTCCTAAGTCACATATTGTAAGCCCATGGCTGGGTATAGCAGTACAGGTCAACCACTATGTAGCGCTTCATTAATGCAGTCTTCTGAGACTAATTTTTTTATATGGCAAAGAGGAAATTCTAATGTTCTTCTGCTTCTAGAAGTTTCTGGTGCTTCAGGAGCCATTCTGAAACAACAATCCATATTCAAAGACCTCTTTCAAAGGACTGAACTTCAGAATTTGAGTCCTTAGCTTCATGTTTTAGACTGCAAAGTAAAAGAGTAGCAACTCATCAATCATGCAATTGCCATTTGCAAGGACTTTGTTTTCTAAGGTAATTAGAGCTCTTTCAGGAGTTGTCCAAAAGTATTGACAAACGAGATCAATCAATCTGCTGCTACTGTTGATTCAGATCTGACTCGCAACTTACTTTGCTAAGGTTATATCTGGATGAACTAGTATCAGAAAAAATATGACAAGCTCAGGCTGTTGTCTTATCAAAACCTGTCAAGTTTAACTATGATGCCAATAATCTCTTCCATCATTTAGCTTTAATTAACTCTTCTGAAAAAGTAAAATAACAAAGCAATTACCACATCGAGTCAAACTATATTTTGTTTAATCTCATGGCCTCTCTCCATGAATACTTTATACTAGATGCTTCAGCAAGACACGAAGAACCTGGGGTGAGCAACAGTCAAACCTTAGGAGACTGTTTTATAACCTCTGCAGTAGTACACACAAACACATTCTGTAAATGGACTGGAGGCCATGGAGGATAGTGATTGCCAAATACTTTTCAAAAATTGAGCCACTTTTTATGATAACTTTTTATGAATTACCTGATGATTAATATTTCACTCTATTAAAAGCATTGCCCTGTGTCATGAGTCTGAAGCCTAAAAATATAGGACGGGTTTTTTTTTTCCTTTTCTTGACCTTCTAGATATGTCTTCTGTAATGTAGTCTTCTATGCTTTTAAAACCTTGAACAGTTTTCTTGCCTTTCCCAGACAAACTTCATTTATTTTCTTTTGCATTGCTACATTATGCAACCTTTTAATGCAATAAGGAACATGAAAAATACTTTTTTTTACTATCTTTGTAATATCTTCAGGGTACTACTATGAAGAAAATAGTGTTATTTTTTCTCAGTAATACACACTGACCAAATCAGTAGTAAATTTGTTGGAAAGACATTAAATTACTTTGTTGGGCTCCAACTTTTGTAGTTAATGTGTTTTTTATAAAAAAAGGTAGAAAAGAAAATGTTAAACAAAGCTCTCTTCCTATGTAGACTTGTGCCACAGTCTTAACACAGATAGACTGTACTTGAGGTCTTGATAGATTTAAAACATCAAGGTAACTTCAGACCTCTGACTACAACCACCTTCCTCAGTACAGTTGGGAGAATGATGCTGAAGTGAGTGGAAGTCCAGCGTCCACAGCATGTTAGCTTCAATAAGATTGTTGCAAGACAGGTATGTATCTTCTGTAAGATCTTTGTAGGATCTTGTGGACCTCTTTCCCTAGAAGGTGTCCTTCCTCTGCACACTGAATACAGTTCATCTCTATTGTTGTCACTTCACTCTCAGCTGATCACAATCAATGGAATAATCTAAGTTCTCTTTCATTTTTACAATAACATACTGGTGAATGTGGATATTGTTAGCATTTATCTATCTATCCAGCACATTTGCCATCACCACCATGTTGCACAGGGGTTATATCCTGCTACCCACACAGAGACCTTTGAGAACATCTGAAACGCCTCCATGTGTATGTGACTGAACTGGTTTCAAAATCAGCCGCATGCCACTAGATAAACAAAGTGGTCAAACCACTCGGCATGGTAGTAATCCACACGTAGAGCTCACAGGACATTTTATTGCACGCTCTATGACATTATTTTTCACCTTTGGCACTTAGCTTATAGATTCTTTAATATCTTGTAGTTGAGTAACTGAAGCTGACAATTGCATACTTGTATTTCAGTTTATGTTAATAAGCAAGTGTCCATAGATTGAATCTGATTGTCCTCCAACCTCCACCAGAGTTCACTAAGGATGGAAATGGATGCTTGCATGGAAATCCACAAGAGGAGAACCTGAGTGCACGAGCATGGTATTGTTCATCTTCATTAGAGAACTTTTCTTAAGTAACCAACTTGCTTTGTTTGTCTAATGGCTGTATGTATATTCCCTAAATACATATGCAGAGAGGCACCCATTTCCACAAGCTGTTTTATGTCAGCATACTTTGCCTCCATAGACACTGGAGTCAAGGGTGGTGTTGCATGTAACTGCTGGGAAATCTTATGCAGCTGCCCAAGTGGAACAACATGCTCTTGTCAAGGCAGTGACATAAAAAGGTATTAATAGAACTATGTATAGTATAACAGTTGAAAGAAAGCTAAGAAAAGCTAAATATATCATGGCAGTAAGTTCTATTCTTATTTAAGATAATGTGGACAAATAGTTTAAATGAAATAAACCCCAATACTTTGCTTAAAAGAATTATGGGGACTACTCTATGTATATCATACAAAGCATCATTTTTCCATTTATTTATGTTTAAGAAATGGACTTGTATAGTATTTTGGCTATGGAAGGCATATTTTATTTTATTTTGTTATTCTATAAGGGTGTTTTTGTGAACCACCTTAAAAAAAGCCAAAGCGTTATATAAGTTATAAATTTTACATCCTCACTTAAACATTCGAAGAATTTTGTGGTAATAACACACAGTGGGGCATTTTAGTGACACTATTCCACTTCTTTTTTTCAGTCCTTACTGTAAAACTCAGAAAGAGTATTTCTTTCCTCTATGGAGATGTTGATGTTTTGTCCTGGTTTTGACAGTAATGACAGCAGAAATATACAACCCTTTCACTACTTCAGTTTCTCTAGGATGAAGGAACGGGATAGCATTGCAGCGTTCCCAAAGTGGGTCAGTACTGAGAAGTTGGGATTTTTGGCTGGCACTGATTCAGAGATGAAGCTCTGATACAGCAAAGCAAACAGGCTGTATTTCCAACAACTGTGACTACCACATAAATGAGTTTAAAATTTGTGGTATATCTTTAAGTCACCAATATCAGTGCCAAAAATCTGTCTGGACTTAAATTGCATGTCACATAGTTAAGATGTAATCTACATAGCATGTGTAAACCAGAAAACATCTATGATATCTCGATTTTTCCCTGGGGAAAGGCACAAGAATTTTACCATGGTAAAACTGCAGGTGGCCATGTGTTGAACATTAGATTTCCAGAGCCAGAAAAGCTGAATCCACATTCCAGAATGCACTGAGAATCAATATATGTATTAAAAATTTTAGAGAGAACTGGTACATTCTCATTCTCAATGGATGTGTTAGTTGAACTTGTGACTTTAAGTACCCTTCTGGTAAAAACATTGTTTTGTAATTTGAAAGCACTGCAGACATGGCACATCTTGTTGATGTTAAGCCTGGCATTTTTGATATGTGGTACCACTGTTTTATAAAAACTGTTCTGTCACTGAAGTTCGTTATTTTTGAATACTCCTTCTGCATCACAGTAAATTTTAATGTACACAAGTGATACAAATGGATCTGTGTGTGCATAAATGCTTGCAGAATTAGGACCTATTTTTATTCTTTCAATTTTACTACTCACGGTGAGATCTGCATCATGCTAAATCATGTTATGAACATTTTATACAGCAAAAAGGCACTTAAACTTTAGCACGTTAAATACTGAGGTAAGGATTAATGGAAATTATTTCTGTGTTCTTGTGCTTCTCCCTTTGATTCTCTGGTCCTACTGAGTATTTTAACAGCAGATGCTATGATCATCAAGTATTCATTTATTGGAAAATTCATATTGGAAAATTCATGAGTTTTGAAAAAGTATTACTGCTTTGTAATACTCACACTGAGCATCAGCATCAGTAGTCCATTATTTCTCCTCAATTTAAAATGTAGCATTATTTTATTTGAATTCCAACACAAATTCCAGCTTAAATCTTAGATATCTTACACCTGTCAAAAGCTGATTTATAGACATGTTCTAATTCTACCTGTTTATGAGTTTTTCACTCATTTTTCTCATCTTTCTGTCGCAGAGTGATAATGGATTTTTGAGACATTTTAAATGCTTAAATATGCACAAAGTGAGCAGGGGGGCAGTTTAATGTGGTTCATTTACATCAACTACAGTACAAAAAGAACACAAATGAATCATGGAGTCACAGCAAAATAAGGCATATTATTTAGTGAAAATGATGCACTCCTGCTAACAGAGATAATGATAATTATACCATAACTTACAACATCTCCTATGTACATAACTCTTGCCACTACTCTGTGTCCTACAAATCACATTAAGATTTGTGACAAGATAAAAACCTTGTTTATATGAAGCACATGAAGATGAATTACTTTTAATATGCTTGGTTTCCTTTTTATGATTCTAAAAAGTAGCCAAATCTTACACTTTTAAATATAGACCAAGAACCATTTTGGATTTATCTACAATTAGTTTTTTGGCATACAACATAGGTTTGATTTTGCTCAATTATATTCATGCGTTGTATATCCATGATGCAGTATAATTGCATAACATTAAGACTTTTGAATACATCAGGTAATGATTCACAAATTGGATCAAAATAGAAAAACTTCTGTGCTGGTGACCTTACTCAGTCATGTTATTATTCATGTTTCAAATCCAAATATGGTTCCATTTTCAGTTCTAGGCTTACCATAACCAATCAGAAGGGTCTGTCCTGGAAAAAATCATCCTCTCAGGTTGAACACATGCACTATAATATTAGAAATAAATATTTTTGCAATACATTACCCAGCGCCAACTCTGTATATGATATTCCATTACATTAAGAGACTTCCTGATATAAACAGCAAACAGACAACAAAGATTGATTAATCAATAAGTGGGCATGGCCTTATTACAGTGAACAAATTAGACAACTCAGGATATATTGCTTTATAGGCAAGATTTCTTCTTTACAAATATTCTCCATAATTGATTGTAGTGACCTTTTAGCAACACTGAAAAACATCCTCAATTAATAGGCTACTTTTGCAAAACAGATCACAGTGGGGAGAACTATGTGGTTTGCACAGTAAGGCTTTAGAGAAAAGGAGGAAAATGTTTTTTGAATGTGCTCAGTGGGAAGCAGATGAGAGCTTTACTTTCTGAAGCTGTATTTGTTTAATAAAAGCAATGTAAAGATGATTTAGCACTGATACCGTATTTCAAGAGCGACATCACCAACTGGGTTCTAATCTATTGGTCCCTCTGTTGTGGGAGTAGCTAGGAGTCAACTGCAACTTATGAATTATTGTTAAATGCATAGTCCTTTTGTAAAAAACTCACTAACTCGGACTGTTTATAATACATACTATATATAAAAATCAATTATACAGAGCAAGTGAAAAGTGAAATAAGAACGTATGATAATAATGGCTTAAAATCTCACATATGGTCCAGGGACAAACAAAAAAACTGCTTCTTTTGTCCATCCTAGTCTCCTTTGGTGAAGGAGATACCCAAGCACTGCATTTAAAGATGATTTCACTGGCAATTGCACATAAGTCTGCAACAAACTCAGTAATCACATTAACAGACCTTCTGTTTCAAAGCCTTCTAGTTACTCCTCCATACCTCAACTTTCCAGATTACAAAAATGTTCAGAGTGAGTTTAAAAAAATGCACAAACATATCAGTTTCAAGCCAAGCCTTGAGGGGGGCACCTGAGGTGACTTGCTTGCAGAAAATTGATGCAAAAGTATTCATGTTTTACTTAGCACACATTTTCATGGAAATGGTAGGCCTTTTTAAAGCAATATGGAAATTGGTAAAGATTTGGGTGTTCAAGCCTGATTTCAAAGTTGAGATCTGGGAAACAAAAAAGATTGGAAGTAGCAAATTAAAAGAAATAGCATTTTTGGTCAAACGAGAAGTATGGGAGTGAAGAACTTTTAAAGATTTCCTCTGCTTTGGCCTGGGAAAAAGGAGAAGAAAAATAGCAGGATTAGTGGTCTGGTTTTAGAGGAATAGCTATAACATTTATCTTCTGAATATCAGACCATCCAGGAAATAAATTCATCTTTCCCCTCCCCCCCCCACCCCCCCAGCACATTTTTCCTCTGCATTTAAAGGGTCAGACTCTTGCTGTGCTGTTAGCACAGGACTAGCTGCCTTTTGGGGCATGGAAGAGTTTTGTAGTTGTCATTTTTTTAACTCAAGCTGACTAGAGGAAACAGCATTTTTCCATGAAGTCAGAGTAAGGAATGATCACCTCCTTGGGAGAAGTCATTGTCAGCTAACCCAGGAAATTTCAAATAAATTTGCAGGCCAGTTAAAGCCAAACAGCTCAAATCTTGTCTTTCTTCCTCCTAAGACAATACTCCGTCCCACAAGCAACCCAGATGAGCCTTGTGGTGTTAAGATAGCTTGAGAGATGAATGTATTTATTTTCTCTCTAAGACTAGCAAATATATACAACAAAAAAGTTCAGTCCATTTCAGAGTGAAGGAAATAAGGCTTACCCTTCCCACCCAGCAAGCCTTATATTGATGGCCTTGTATGTAGCTGTCTATTTTTATTAGTTTACAGGCTGTAAACATTTCAGCATGCAATGTCCTGAAGGAGAGTATGTCTGCAAACTTTTCTTTCTTTTTTTTTTCCTTTTTATAAATGAAAGCTAATTAGACTTGATTTTAGTCCTTCCTTTTGTGAGATTCAAGTCTGCTGGTTTTGCATTGTAGCTTCTGGCTACACTGTGATCGAGTGTCACAAAAATACCATGAAGTCCAGAAGTTGCTAATTTAAGCAACTTTCCTGTTTCCTGCCCACCCTCTGCCACCACTCTTTCCATCTCAGTTCAATAATTTATATTTTAAAAGGGTGATTGAGATTAGTCGTGATTCCATTACAACAATTGATTGAAACCTTGCACAAATTTTCAGACACAGGATTTGTATAAACTGACCTAATAAAAAAAAAAAAAAAAAAAAGAAGTGGCAATGTTTGTCCAATCTCAATGTAATATGACCCATTCTTTGTATTATTAGAGAACAGTTCTTACGGGCACTGGTAGAAGTCAAAATAATGTCATATATATAGTTACAGTTACAGAATCTATTACACGCTGCTTTGTCAGCCCTTTTGACTTTTCATAGACATATCTGAGATCCATTTGGAAGCTAGATGCTAACATGAAAAGAGTATTCTCACCATTTCTTTTCTCTGTCCCATCCACCACAGGATTGCTGAGCAGACACTTCGAGCCAGGCTGATGCATCTACACCATCTATCACCTTCTAAAGCTGACACACCAAATCATTGTCTCTTCCCTTTCCTATGAACAGAGTAAACTGGGCAACAAACTAAGGAGCAAAGATGCATTACAGCCCACAGAGCTGTCTGAAAGTGTGTGCAGAATCAAGCCAACAGTGCAGAGAAGCAATTACTAAAATTTCATACTGTTTCATACAATTCAAGGGAACCCTCAGATGCAAGCTAGTGCAGCATCATGACTCTGTTACAGGCTACAATGTGTACTGTAGACAGGAAAATAGCAAGCTCTGTGATTTGGATTAATAGTATAACTCTCTGAATTTGTGGATAATTGTCAGTGTACACATAATCCATGCCTCAGTTTTAACAGATCAGCACCAAGTGAGCTAATCTTCTATTCAACACAACAGTCCATGCCAACTGGCATACATGAGAGCTCTTTAGAAGCACAGATGTCCACATCTTCCTCTCCTAAACAAACACAGAAACCTCGTACTAAATGTCAAATAATTCTACTCAAGTTATTCACTGAAACAGCACCAGTTATATTCAATTATCTTTAAGGTAATCTGTGCTCCTAAGGAAATCAGAAGGCCTTTTGACAAATCAAGATCAATTTCAAGCAGCGGGCACACAAATATACCTGGTTATACCATGTCCTCAGACTTACTTTTCTCTACATTTTGTTGTGATAATTACCTATCTAAGATTAATGAGTCAGAAAGGCCTCCTTTGACCCCACCATAGAGTTTTTGCTGGCATAGCTATTGAGCCTGATTTACTCCCTTTCAGGTTTGGAAACATAGACTTGGTCCCAATTTCAACATCTCATTACTACATACATAAGCTGTGATAACACAAAATGAGGGCCTGTTTACCTGAAAATGTCTACCTTTTGGCTTCAACTCTTCTTTCAAGATGTGACAAACTCTGAACATAAGGCAGATACTCAGTTCATGTATACAATGGGAAGACTATTTGACTTCAGTACATTAACTTTCATGATGTGCTGCCAACTTATACTATGAGAACTTGATTCACTGTATTAAGAACCACCCTGAAATTATACTCAGATTTAATACCTTATAGAAAGATGCTTGCTACATGAAGGTAAATGCTTCATTTGATAGGCATGCTTGTTTTCCTTCACACAATCATTCACAGTTATTCTGTCAGATCAATCATTCTATGTGGCTTCCCTCTGCACTCTTTACCACGGTATCTGAGCATCTAACATTACATGAATTCTATATAGAGTCTGAACGTAGACTTTGTGAAACTATGGACATCAAGCAGATTCATAATAATTATTACCAGCAAAAGTTGTGGTAAAGATGCAAATCAAACTTTTCATCCTCAGGGAAAGATTTTCTTACTAGTAATTTATTATTATTATTATATCTCCAGAGGAAATTTAACTAGCTACAGTTCAAATTGAAGAAAAATACATATAATATCTTAATGGATTACACTTCACATATATAGCATCTGATGTGGTAAATAAAGGTCCCCTCTTCAAGACTAGTTCTAAAAAGTATTTAAACTCAGCTAAAGGTATTTGAACATGAACTCCCCAAGTTTTAATCTATTTTTCAACAGAGCTTGCCTGTTGTCTGTCTTGCTTTATTGGGTATGTTTCTTCAAAGTGAAAAGTAGATACTTTTTGCAAGGCCAGGATTTTCATTGCTAGCTCATGTGCATCATGAATGCATATGTCACCATGCCTGTGTTTGCATTTGCAAAGACAGGAAAAGCCACCTTGGTGACCGCTATACAAAAATCATTTTTAGCAGCTGCTGGTGAGCAGTTTTTGAGTTTCTTTAAGGAAATCAGAAAGACCGGTGGGCAAGTAAATGCACGGTAAAGACAGTCTCTAGGATCAGAGTGATGAAAAGCTAGTTTCTCTGCTCTGAGAAACACAGTCCTCTGCCCCCTGCCATAAACACACTAAGTCCTGCATCTGGGCATCTGCTCCTAGCTTTTTTTAAATGGAGATTTTAAGTCCAAAGTCCACCAAACATTTCATTGCCATTTTTACGTGGTTGTAATCTTTTTGATTTCTTTTGATGCCTCACTTGAACAAAACAAAGCAATCCCTCCAGTCATAGAGAATTAAAAACCTCTTTAAAAGTGGGGGTTTATCCAAGATTAAATTCATCCACTGCTATTACTGACATGTATTGACATTATGACAACATGGCTAACTTCCCTACTGATAGACTTAAATTTTCTCTCTCATTCAGACGTTTCCTTCCAGAACCACATGCCAAGGCATTAGATCAGTTCTGACTCAAAAGGAAGAGTACCACCCACTGAAGAGCCCCTGTGGCATCCCGCATTTTCCTTAGAGAATATCCTCAGCCTAAGGTCTGGACATTTGATGTGATTATAACCCAAGGCAAAATATATATAAAAAAAGTATATATTCATAATATACACATATATAGGAAACATATGGAAAATGTATCTTTGCCACATGGGACTGGAGATAAGTACAGCTCTCATTAGAAAAAACGAACATCATTTATAAAACATACATGCTGCTTTCATGCTACTCCCTTGCCTTACCTTTAATAGAAAACCCCAGAGAAAGCAATTTATGCTTACTAAAACCAGCAGCATCTCTTGTAAAAGATAAATACCAAATTATATAGTGAACAGGAAAAAAATATAACACTGGTTGTTAGCCCATTGGAAATTTATTAATTTTTTGCTCTGTAAGTTTTCCTTTCTTTTTTTTTCTTTTTAAAATACTATCACCTTCTCTTCTCAAACCATGAAAACCCTGGAAATAATGATGAAAAAACCTTATGCATAGACAGGAAGATTAGGTTTTCAATTTGATTAAAATTTAAGTACATCTGTTAAAACTCATGCCTAATGGAAGGCCACATGAAGATACCTGCCAATGTCTCCTGCTCCCAAAATAAAATAAAAAGAATCATATCAGATATCTTGTTTAAATATCTAATAGCAATTTTGTTTCTACAGATCAATATCGAAGGAAGCAACTTGTTTGTTTGTGCTATCAGACTAACAGGGCAAACAGGTTTTCAGTGGAAGTCGCACTGCATGTAGAAATTCAGAACGAATAATTACAAGAAATATAATAGCCTTGAAAAGCCAAGTACTCTGTCTGTTCTAGTAATCCTTCTTTCCTCATAGCAGATGAGGAGCTTTGTAAGGTGACATTGATATTAGAAGAAATAGGGCTTCTCATAATAAAGCTACGCAATATTGGCTCCATCCCTAAATGTTTGTATAGAATTAAATAACTTTCTCCTTCATTATCATGCTCCTCAGGATTCATTTATGACATATGTAATAGATCAATAAATCAGTAGGAATGCCTTGCAATGCTAATATGCTTTTAAAAAGAACAAATACAAGGATTAAGATCCTAATTATAGGGGAAATAATGAAGGTGTACGATGGAACTGTAGATTATATATTGCTAAAGGTGTCCTATTTAATTACTATACCTATCATTTTCATTCTCAGCGAGGAAATTTACCTTTAAAGCATCATTTTAATCTGACAATACTGACTGCATTATAATCTCAGCTAGTACTTTTAATGGCTTAGACTGTTGACATTAAACTTGTTGGACAGATTTGTCACTTCCTATTCTAGCCATTTTACATATTCAAGAGATACAAAGCAGTGAAGCTGGCTTTTCTTGCCAGCAAAGTAACCCCCAGCCTCAGAAAACTTGAAGTCTTCTTGTTCAAGCTCTTGTTGAAACTGCTCTTCACTATACAGATTCTCAAATGCAATATGATCAGCTTCAACATTTAAGTTTTGGACTGTGTTGACTAAAGCTCACTGTCCTGGTTTCAGCTGGGATGGAGTTAACTGTCTTCCTAGTAGCTGGTACAGTGCTATGTTTTGAGTTCAGAGCGAAGAATGTTGATAACACTGATGTTTTCAGTTGTTGCTCAGTAGTGTTTAGACTAATGTCAAGGATTTTTCAGCTTCTCATGCCCAGCCAGTGAGAAAGCTGGAGGGGCACAAGAAGTTGGCACAGGACACAGCCAGGGCACCTGACCCAAACTGGCCAACGGGGTATTCCATACCATGGGACGTCCCATCCAGTATAGGAACGGGGAAGTGGGGGGCAGGGATTCGCCACTCGGGGACTGGCTGGGTGTCGGTCGGCGGGTGGTGAGCAATTGCACTGCGCATCATTTGTACATTCCAATCCTTTCATTATTGCTGTTGTCATTTTATTAGTGTTATCATTATCATTATTAGTTTCTTCTTTTCTGTTCTATTAAACCGTTCTTATCTCAACCCACGGGTTTTGCTTCTTTTCCCGATTTTCTCCCCCATCCCACTGAGTGGGGGGGAGTGAGTGAGCGGCTGCATGGTGCTTAGTTGCTGGCTGGGGTTAAACCACGACACTCACAAACATGTAGCCACACAGAATGAAACACCATCGTGTAATAAGGTCTTGTACTCCAAGCATATATGCTCATAGGATACAATATAAAGAGGCATGTAGGTCTGATTTTCTATCAGTGGATCCATATGGTAAACAAACAAATTTGCAGATTACCTAACATCAGGAAAATACTCAAGAACAAACCAACGCAGTTAGCAGATAGTTTCTGTCTGCTACGTAAGTTGCATATACTCAGCTGATTGATTCATAGAATGGCACCAGGCATCAGCTACAAGTATAGGCTGCAAGTTGTTTGTATTCTATTTAACCAACAAAGATAAGCATATATTAACCACACTGTATTAGGAGTCCTGACAAAAGGAGTAAAGAACAAAATTATTAAAAACTCTTTGAAATGACTTAGATGTTAATCCAAATGTGTTTAGTGCATTCATAAGCAGAGGGGAATTGCTTTTATTTTGTGCACCAAATCACTCAGTAACTCTGATATAAATATTCCACAAGTGCAGATATGGCCTAAAGCCCCCTCTCAGTCCTTTACTAAACTTATTTACATATAGACCACATTACAATTTCTACGGCTTTATGGATGGGCCTGGCTTTTTGCAGATAAATATGGTACTTTTGACAAGGAATTTGCTGCCTCACAAGCGTAAGTCACTATGGTATGTCCAATGGCACTTCAGTCAGTAGGTCATCTTGCACAGAGGAGACAAATGAAGAAAAGGAGTGTGCCTCAGGGGCAACTTAAATAGATGGATTACCAAATACATTCCTTTCACTTCTGATCGCTGCTCAACTGAAACCAGTGATCTTACTGATGCAACATAAATGGAGGAGTTTGGACTGACTGAAGAAAGATATAACAAAAACAAACAAACAAAAAGATAAAAAAGATGTAGCCTAACATCTCCTTCCCCTCATTTAGGTCCAACCTTTTTAAAACATTTTGTCAAGCTCTTCGGAATGGTAAGAAGATGTCCAAATACATTTGAGGCTCAGAATACAGCTAGATGGTGAACTCGCAGTATGGTCCTCTATAAGGGGGTATGTTACATACTGGAGGTATTCTGGTTATTTGCAGGGCTCAGTAAAGATTTTTTTCTGGGAAAGCCAAATTAAATGAGGACAAAGACTTTTCTTGCTTTATCTAATACTGAGGGATGATTTTATTAGTATTTTTTTAATTCAGTAGTAGGTTCCAGGGAGGTAATACTCTATTTTAGCACCTTCACTTCCCTGTCCTTAAAATGAGCAGACCAATTAGAAATGGCAGTGAGAACTTTGGAAGAATTGACTACTGCATGGACACATTGATTATACATTGGAATTTAGCTGAAGGCTAGCTTGCGAGAGGAAGTGAAAAATGACAGTGGTTTAAAAATAACTAATTTCCCCCTATTTTATAACAAAACATTTTAGTGCTTCTTTCCAAAAAGGCTTTCATTTCAACCTTTGCTTTTTAGTATGGTAGAGTTGAGAGGGGGGAGCAGAAATTACTTCATCTGATTAAACTGCAACAATTATTTGTAAATTCCTTGGAGGATAATTATAACATTTTTATGTCTCATTTAAGAAATTAAAATATATTTTAAAATTTCACCACCAGTCTGAAACAAAATTTTCACTCTGGTCTAAAATGACACATGAGGAACAAATAATACTGTAGTTTTACAAATAAGATTCCTAATCACAGAAGTTTTTTTCCTAGTTCATTGCCATTTATATAAGGCTCTATGTATGGATATCACATTGAAATGCCACATTTAAATACTTAGTTTTAGGCTCTCAATTCCACAGACTTCTGAATAAAACCTGTATTTTAAGTGAAATCTTAATAAAACCTTAAGCTCACCAGTTGGTAATGTATTCACACAGCTTAAATAATGACATAGGGAGAAAGAAATCTGGAAGCAGAGATCAAGGAGAGAAAAAAGCCTGTTACAGTTGAAAAGTGATGGCAAGTGAATGAGGCATGGAAAGTATTTTAGACAAAGCATCAGTATGAAAAAAATTGTTAGACTCTGGACAGACAGCAGGAGTGAATAAGAAACAGTAGGTAGGTGCTAAATGGAGCTGGTTATAAATTCCCATCCAGACAAAATGGATTATATGTACAAAGTATTTTTCATTGATGTTTTGTCAATTTTTGTTTTCCCAGTTACTTATTACAGATATTATTAAATGAAAAGATGAATAGCAGAAGATTCTACTTTGAACTTGACCCCGAGAAGAAAAGAAAACCATAGGAGTTACTAAAGCAGGGTACTTTTGGTTTGTTTTTCTTTTGAAAGCCATGATTTTTGTCATGAGTGAAAAAAGCATATAACAACACATGAAATGATTGCATAGCTCAAGATCATCTCAACAGTAGGTTTTTCAGTCATTCCCTTGCAATGAGGCTTTCAAATTTTCCATTAAGCAATCCAGCAGCATTCATTCGTCCTCTGTCCAGGTCCAGTGAGAATGACCAATAGCTCTATTCAGCCTGCGCTTCTCCCCACTTCAATTAGTAAATGTTCCAGTGAAGTAATTGTCGTGGGTTAAGCCCAGCCGGTAACAAAGCACCACACAGCGCTCGCTTGCTCGCCCCCCCCCCCCTCCCCCCGCCCCCCGCCCCTGCCCCTGCCCCTGCCCCTGCCCCTGCCCCTGCCCCTGCCCACGGCGGGATGTGGAGAAAATACAAAGGCAGGCTCGCGGGTCGAGATAAGGACCGGGAGGGATCACTCGCCACTTAGGGTCACGGGCAAAAGACAGGCTCGACTTGGGGAAGAAACAAGATCAATTTCATTGGCTCCCAATCCCATCAAAACGAGGACACTGGGAAGCGCACCCGGACCTTAGCACACCTTCCCCCCAGCCCTCCCTCCTTCCCGCCTCAGCTCCACTCCCGGTTCTCTCCGCCTCCTCCCCCCGGCGGCGCAGGGCAACAGGGGATGGGGGTTGGGGTCCGCTCGCCACACCGGCTCTCTGCCGCTCCTTCCTCCTCAGGGGGAGGAGGAGGACTCCTCGCTCCTCCCCTGCTCCACCGGGGGGTCCCCCCGTGTTCTCCCAGAGGCGCTACCACCCTCACCGATGGGCTCGGCCTGGGCCGCAGGCGGGGCCGGCTTGCAGCCGGGGGAGCTTCGAGCAGCTTCGAGCAGCAGCCGGCCCGGCGGCCCCTCCCCGCTAAGAAAAAGAAACGCGCTACACAAACCCGTAACAGTAATACAGCGTATACAGTCACAGTTATTGTCCACAACTAGACCAAAGTCTCATTAGGCTTTTTTTGTGGTTTGCTGTTGTTTTTTGGGTTTGGTTTTTTTTAAGAAAATTACAGGCTCCTAAACCTATTACCTGTCTGGGTAACCCACATCAGCGATGCCCTGGTGCACTAGGTTGTCCTGGCCTGATTATCTCAATCTATCACAACTATGACAAAAAGTGTTCCGGATCTTTCCTGATTCTGGCCATAGGAGAGAAAGGAAAAAGCAGACATATATTGCAAAAAGAATACCCAGCCAAGGATCTTTGGGATCGTTTTGTTAAATCGCTCACTTTCTATGGATAAAAAGTACATAGATGCACATAAGGTGAAAATGTTTTGGTCCCAAAATGGACCCAAAACTGTACCTTGCCATAGCCATGCCTAAACCCTACATCCATACACCTGGAGTCCAGCAGCTGTGTCTCAAAGTCTCTTAGTGCTTGCAGAAGTGCACAATTCAGCGGCACGCTCTCAACAGTGCAGCTGTGCTCATATTAAACCTGCCCTATCTTATACTTTACACACAACCAGACTATAAAACTACACTCTGATTTCCAAACCTACTCTTATTGGTTTATTTCTAACAGAAAAAGCAGCTCAAGAGGATTTGAACTGTCCTCTACAGATTCCACAGAACTATATCTGAATGTCTGTGGCTCGCTGTGAGCATTTCCTCGGCAGGTAAATCCCCACCACTGCAGCTACTTCTCAAAGTCCCTTCCATGTCTTTGGAAAATATCACTTGGGCCATACAAGGGACTTTCCACTCCTAACATTTGCCTCTTGAGTACCTCCTTCTCTCTGTCAAAGCTTTAATAAAAAAAAATTACCTGAAAATATTTAGGAAGAGTGTTCCTCAATTCCTGTCATGAGTTTTTAGGATCTCACTCTTATTTATGTCAACTCCTACTGTCAAGAGTTATTAAGAACAATAGGGACAAACTGGGAGATACATATAGGCTCTAAAAAGTGCCTAGAGACCCACAGGACATAAAACATCCTGGCAAGTAAGGCCACTCCCCCCACCCCTCAGATGTAAGTCTCTGCCTTGAGAATGATTAAGCCCTGGATGACAGTGAGTGATTTTTGGCTCTTGAAGTTTGTGGACAGAGGGCCCAGGGTAAAGCTGGGACCTAGAGGTTACATGAAGATTTCTTTAGCTCCTTAATGTATCCCAAGATATACACAGGTGTCTCTTGCTATGGGGGATAACCAGTCACCTGAGCCAGAAAATTTCAATGTGAGAATCCCAGGTTGACTGTCCTTCTTATGTTTATTTTGTAGAAGGGCCAGTCTAGCTCTGCACAGTCCTTGTTTCAGGAAATTATTAATTGTATCGTGCTTGTGTAAAATCAAGAGATCCCTACAAGGCCGTTTACCAAATGCAGTTGTTATTTTTTCATTTAACAATCTTTTTATCCCCTTGGTGTTTTTATAATCTTCTCAGATGTATTTCAGTCTTCACATTTTATTGAAATGTACTGGCTCAGCACATGTGGTTTGTGGATAATCACAGTATGGACAAAATGTGTTATTTAGTTGGCGCTTCCTACTCTCTCCTACTGTTTCAACTGGAGAAGTTGTTATTCCTGAAGACTGCTAGGCTTCAGGCATAGACATATGAAGTAGTTAACTTTTCTTTTTAAAACTATACGAATAGTTAACCAAAGATCATTCAACCACATTTACAACTCCAGTTGCATTCATTGTTCCATTTGTTCAAGAGTTTAAAGGACAATTTACATTCCCTTTGATTTAAAGGACAAAATATGTCCTTTTCTGTTTGTTTTGGGTTTGGGTTTTTTTATGGTTTGTAGCTGAAGATTTCAGTGCAAAGCTTTTGGTAGGCCACTAACTCTGTCCCAGAGCCTCAGGCTATGCACATAGGCCACAAATTTACTGTGAAATAAAAACCAATATTTGATAACTATGTCATTTTAGTAAAGCCAGCATGCCCTTCAGGGTGGTCACATATTCCAAAACTCTCCTGCTATTAAAGCTGACCAAATTTTGCTGGAAAGCATTCTTTGATTGCAAGCTCCCTGTGGTGACATTTCAGAGCATCCAGCCCAAGCTTCCTTAACTTGTTTCTTCAGGAAGCAAATGTTACTGGTGAGAAATTGGTGAACCCCAGTTATTCCAATTAGTTCAATCCTTATCAGTGTTATTCATTCAAAAGTCAATGTAATTCATTCAATAACCTGAAGAAGCAGGTGTTAAAAAAGTCAACAGATCACATTCTAATGGCATGTTGAAATTCTGTTTCTTGTTACAAAACAGGACTTTTTGAAATAACGGGAATTTGAAATAACACTGGTGTTTCCAGAGAATAAAATGATTCTAGTTTATAATGGACTCTAACATTACTATGGTTACAGGCTCAATAAGCTCTTTATTTGATCAAATATTCCTTTAGGCAGTACTATTAAAACTTTAAGTTTCTTTTTAATAGCTTCTGTTTGTGGTAACACTTACACTAGCCTGGCATTTCTGAGGTTTTTCTATTTGTTCTACAGCTTTTGACCATATTATCCTGCTTCTCCTTGTTACAGTATTATCAGAGCACATTTGTCTCTCCATTTAAGTAAAGATGCTTGTTGCATTTGTTGTCTTGAAAAAGCATGAAAAGAATCACTGGGTGGGTGAGGATCCGATTTTATCATTATCTGTAGAACATATCTTCAACAGCTATGAATTAATAAAATATTTTCAACTGAGGATGCATATATAGGTCTTCATGCTGAACAGCTGGCATATCTTTTCTTTTTGTTAAGGAAAGCAATCTTATTCCCAGCCATGTGCTATTCTCTTTTAATATGGTAATCATGGTTCCATAGCTTCAGAGCTGGTCTTTGTCAACAATATCCGGATCTTTCTTCTCCTCATAACCTAACAGGAGAAGGACTATAGTTTTCCCAAGAAGAATGAACTCAAAAGAAGCTCTTATTACTGAGGCTGAATGATAACGGTAGTGTCATAAACTTACTCTATAACTCCCTAAGGACTTTTGCAAAACTGCCACTTATTGATAAAGTCAATTCTGAAAGAATGTCCAGACCTTGCTTGGAGTATGTCTGCGTGAATTGGGACGGAGGATACTTTAGTAAATTCAAGTTGCTATGGAACGTTCTCAAGTCTGGAGATGGGAACAAGAATTGCAGAGAAGTCACTGATGTTATTCTGTACAGGTTTATCAGTATACGAGAGTCTAGTGTATATAGCTTATAAGTACATAAATGAGAACTCTCCAACTGCATTATTGCCTGCTTTTTTTCCTCATCTATTTCAGGTAAACACTGGTTTTTAGCCAACAAATAAAAAGGCACCCAACACTTGCGTGCCAGATGTGCATTGGTATGCCAGGGCAATCTACCTGCAGAGTGTGCTTCATATTTTTTGTTTTACAGAGTATGGATGGAATAAATTACACAATGCTTGGTCTGATCTCAGAAATTCATTAGTGAGAATAAAATTTTTTGCACAACATCAACACTTCAGAGTGGACCCTTGAGTCTCCTAACACAGGCATGACTAAAAACTCCACAATGCCTTTAATTTTTTGCCAGAATATTGTGACAGAAAGGGAAATTTCTATATCTAAAACACAGCTGGACCCTAAAGGCCTCTAAAATACTACTAGTTTGTAATATTTCTAGGTAATCAATTAGACAATCCAGTGTTTTTCTTGAAAGATGTTTGACCAGGAGGAATCAGGTGAAAAGAGTCATTTCACCTTCCCTGATGAAGGTCATTGACTATTGTCTGACAAGTCAGCAGTAATTAGACAAAACTACATTGCAAGGCTTAATAAACAAAGCTGCTGTTCTGCTCTGCACAATTCTGTCTGGCACCCACAAGAAAACAGAGCTGAAATTAAGTCTCCATTCATTACAAAAATACTCTAACAGTAATTCAGAGCTATGGACTGTCTGTTGTTTGTCAATGGTATTGAATGGTTTCTATCTACTGTAACAAATCACTCAACAGTAAAATAAATGGTGGTTGATTGTATGCCAATGGTATATTTAACAGTACTCTATTGTATTGAATGCTGCTGGAAATGTAACAGGTCTCTATAGGGGGAAACATACATGCTATTTTTAAAAATAAAATATTGATGTAATTGGCTTTGCCACCCATGGTGCTTCACAAGCCTAGAAGCAAGATTAGTATTAATAGTTTGTTAGAAGAGTTAGGGAGATTGGAGAAAAAGAATCTTGTTGACTTCAAGGCATTTTGAAAGTATTTAATTAAAAAGAACAACTATCACAGACCTCCTTAGAATGAATTCTCAGATTTCCCTCCGCCGCCCCAACAGTTAAAAAAAATCAAGTAACATCCTACAGTGCTAAAAGAAAGAATGGAATAGTATTGTTCCTCCTAAAGAACACTATCCAGCAAAGAGGAGCAATCACAGAACTAAAGCTATAATCATTCCTTACTGGCAGCCAGTTTTACTGACTGATTGGCAAGCAGACAAGACCAAACGATGGTGGATGGGTTGCATTTACTACAAACTTACCCTCTGAACATAGAATTTTCCCCTGCTGTCTTCTCTGTTTGCTGTTCTGCATTTGGGTCTCATTAGGTCACCAGCATACTTTCTCCTCCTTCACTTTTCTTTCCTTTAATTATGGCATTCTGACTTTTTGTAAGCAAACAAATTGAGACTTGTTGCAAGGTCCCATCTGGTTCAGTCTGAACCAGCAAAGAGAACTTGAAACTGCTCTTATTTTAACATCTACTAAAAAAGGGTAAGAAGATTGGTCTTTTGTTTCTTACAGCAGATGAACAACGCAGCTCCAAATTCATGATAAAGACTTTGCTTAGAGGATTCCCATTCACAAGATCCTACAGCAAATAAGAAATTCATGGGTATTTTATTTGTAATTTTTCCCTTGCTGGTCTATGAACACATGTGTATTCCTCTGTCCAAGGGATACAGCCAAGATGGATGATGCAGTGAGCAGAAATGCATTTACTGAACTGCTACATTCAGAGTAAAATGGACAGCAAACTTTTTTCTTTGAAAGGTACTAATGAATATTGGGTACCCATATATCATAAAAACCTCAAGCAGGAGAAAGTATTTTTTCCTAGCAGGAAAAATAATAAAAGCAAGCAGGACCAACAACAATGGAAAGTTCACCTATTGAAACAGTTTAAAAAATTGGCAGCCTGCTGCTAAGTATAACCCTTTCACCTGATTCAGCTGGAGAACAGGGTAGCATTTAAATGGTTCCTCTCTTCCCACAGTTTGCATTAATGAGATTTTTAGGACTCAGGTACGTAGGCAATTGTGAGCTAGAAAACCATAATTAAATGAACAAACAAATAACAGACAAACAAAAACCCCCTTGTTTCCCCTTGTTTCTTCCTTTTCAGGTGTGAAATAATTAAAACTATTTTCAATATATTATTTGCAGGGTGAGGGGGGAGAGGAGGAAAGAAAGGGAGTCAAATTATTTCAACCAGCTAGGATCAGTGCACCAGTTATACATAAGAACACTTTAAATCACACTCTACTTTCTAATCCAAATCTGAGATTTCAAGTAACTGCTCAATGTATACATATATGTTTTACTTATACCACTAAAAGGCACTGAAAACACAGAACTGTGCAAAATACATGGGAACACGAGCATACACAAATACTCTTTCCCTTCCTTTCTCTTTTCCAAGTCCCTTGCAAAAATGTAGAACCAGTCCAATTATTACAAGTAATCAGTACCCATCATCTTTTTGTCTCCTATCCCTATAAGATGACTTTATTTCACTAGTTATTATGAAGTGGTTTAAGAAACTTCTAAGAACAGGCGTGGCCAAGTACTGTTTAGCTCAGGAGAACTGGCATATGACATGATATCAAAAACGGTAGTGAGATGAAGTTGTTTAGAAGTGCATACAAGTAATGCAACATGCAAAATGAGTGCAAGCTGTAGGCCAAATCTGATTCATTGATTTTATTGACAAATTAAAATATACAGATTCATGCCCTCATAGCATCCTTTTAATCTGTCCACACGAACGTATCCAAGAGATAGAAGACCTACATAAACAAAGTTTTGCAGGACTAATCCTGCATTCTTAGTATATGTGCCTGGGAGAGCGAGCAAGGTAGTATGTTTAAAAAGAATTTTTAAGTGAGGATTCATCTTCATTTCTTCATTTGGTATGACTAAAAATTATACAAGTTAAAATACATTTTTATTTAGTCTCAGGTACGTGGCATAATAATTCATATGCTTTCTCAGCAGATAAATTTTTAACCTATGAGAGAATTATTTCTATCAACATTATTTTTAGATTCAGTGTGAGTCATCTGGATGCCAACAACATAATTAGAATTAATACAACAACAACCCACATAGTGTCTGATTATATTTCAATAGCCTTTTTTTTCCCTCTTAAACAAGCAGCTTCTATTAGTAACATGAAAATGGAGCATGCTGAGTGAAACAGGCACAGTGCTTTGCAGATGAGCTGTGGATTCTCAAAGAAATGCTTAAGTTTATAAACTGCAGAATGGAGAATCAATTTTGCTGCATGGAGAATACTTAATTACAGTAACATTTATGCCAAGAAAATGACATTCTGAAAACTCCATGAAAAACTGACACTGACATCCCACTGAGACGCTTTTTTTCCTTTCCATAAATAGACTGCAGGGTCTAGCTATTTATTGCCTGTGACACTATGAAAGAAAGAGAAGAGTGAAGATTTGTGAGGATATGCTGTAATCTGCATTCATTGAGAAGGTGGAAAACGTATGTACAACACTTAAAACTGCTCAAATCAGCAAAAAAGGCCTGGAGCATTTGCGAAGCACACAGATTCTATCCATTAGCTGGTGGAACGATTAAAAGAAAGTGAGAAGATGAGGCACAAAGTAACAAAAATATTCAAGCTATTTTATAAACCACCTTATCAAAAGTGAGGATCTTTGACGTTCTCATGGAAGGCAGATACAAAGGCATGTTTCTGTGAGGTCATGGCAGGTATGAACAGCTGGAAAGGAAGTCTGATGCAAATCCATTTTTAAAACTCAGTCTGCCTCCCTGGTGGCCCAAATACCCCTTGACACAGTGTGACTATGGAAATGTGCATTGATGTTACACCAAAGCAATTTCCCTGCTGAAGCCTACCTAAGAAGACACAGTCTCTCTCTTACTCCTTCTTCATAAAGATTTTGGAAAGCCTGGAGCCAGCAAGCCTGCAGAGATGGCATGACAAGGATGCCAGAAAATTAACTTAAGTTACTATAGTTTCTATGTCAGTTTCTGGCTCTGAGAGCAGTTATATACAAGTATGGAGAGGTGAGGGAGATGAAGATGACAGTGGATGGGATGAAGAAACAATCCAGGTAACTCCCAAAGTCAGATGGGGATAGGGAAGGAGAATCAAGAGGGAAACCACAGTGTGGAACCACATCCTTCCACGAGTAAACACTAAAAGTAACAGTAAATGATAGGAGGATTTTCTCATAGTTGCAAAGAACTTGAAAAAAAATGAGGACCTGTTATACACCAAAAGTAACATTTATATTATAGAAAGACTGTCTGAAGGCCTTCTTCAAAGCTGTTTACTTTCTCCATAGAAGAATTTGGTTAGGAAAATCCCATCCTAATCTTATTTTATGGTTCGCCTCAGTGCCTTCGGTTCCTTTGAAGACATGTGAAGTACCTGGAGCTCAGACTCATTGTACACAGACACATTTAATGTTTATATTTGTCAAGTTTTTATAATAAACTTCTACAAAACTCTTCATTAGTATGCCGAAACACCATTACTAGAACAAAAATGGATCCTTTGAGAACTTTTGTTTGTGACACCTCCGCTTATGTAAAAATAGTTCAGTCAAAGACTCATGGAAATAAGAAAATATAAGCATGATATTAAGTGTACCTAACAACAGGTAAAAAAAAATATTCAATATTCAAGGACAGACTTTACAATCAAAGATTATTAGCCTCTCAGCAGTTAAAAGATAAAAGGCTCATTTTCCGTATGATTGTACTTCATTAAAATGTAAGTAAAGGGAAAATATGATCAGCCTCAGGGATTTAAGAAAACGGTTAATAAAAATCTAGTTAATTTTTTTTATGTTGAAAACAAACCTATCTTTCTTAATGGCAAAGACACAGTACTCATTGTAATCAATTTTTATACAGCTTCTTTAAAGGGAAACTTATTGATGAAGATAAAATTTCATGCTCTTAGCAGGCTGAAATTGGCTGATGATGAAAGCTACAGAATTCATTGCTCCAATTAATAAGCAATAAGTTAGGAGCAAAACTCTGCAAATTATTCCTAATCAGATTTTTACTTTGCTTCTTGGGTAATTTTCAGATCACATTTCAAAGGGGGGATTCTAATAAAATAACTGTTTGAATTGAAAGATTGTAGAACTATTTAAATCTGCAGAGCTCTAGCTCCTCTTACATAATACTGACACAATGAATGCTGATGTCAGTGTACACTAATGTCAGCATTATGTAAACAAACTATGCTTCCTTCTCAGCCCTAACATTGGGACAATACAGTTGTCAATCTCCAACATACTAAATGCTCTGCCGGAAGAAAAAGTAAGTCCTGCTGAGGGTACAAACTGTGTCTTTGGAAAAGCTTGCATGGGAACACACTGATGTGAGGGTCACCTCTATGTGCTACCTCAGTGTAAAAAGGAAATAATAAAAGAGCAGCTTTATTTACACAGTACAACAAAACTGGAGAGGTTTAAAAGATTAAAAGAACTCTTACTTTATAAAGAAAGAAGTAGAGTCTGAGAAAGATTAATCCAGAAGTTACTTTGACAGTAATTATTCCCTTTTCAGCTTCGCATGCAGAAAGCATTACTGGAATTTCATTATGATCCCTGTTATTTAATCAATTATGTTGGTAGGGAGGTTAAATTTACTATCAAATGGAAATTAACAGGAATTTAAAAGGGCTGTAGGAGGAATCACAACAACGAGATATTACAGCGTTCTTTATGCAAGCCTGAATTTGAAGAAACCATTCATGAAAACATTTTAGATTGCTACTAATTAATCAGATTGATACATATAGTCTCAAAAACACATCTGACAGCTAATGGTACTTCTCAAAAAGCCTGATCCAAAGACTATTGAAGTCAAAGGAAAGAGTCTCATTGACTTTGATTGTGCCACACAAATGTAATTCTCGTATGTATAGAGTGCCCAGTAAATGATCTGCATTACAACAATCATATTGTTATAACAATATTATTACATGTTTTTAATGACTAGTCTACTATTTTTAAGATGCCAAGCATTTGCTGAACAGCCTATACATTTAAGAGACCCATTTGTAGGGCACAAAGCAAAGTTAATGAGAGCCTTTACACAGATTTTAATAACTGATTCCATGGGACTAATTTCAGCGCAGGATGCCAAACATGAATAAGAGTGACAGAAGGGGTTCCTTTGAGGCAAATTTGATTTTTTTCATGTTTTTAAGAATGGTATTTTATTTTGCAGAAATATCAAGTTTTTCCTCAAAGCAACCCCCTTCTGTTGCTCTTCCTAATTTTCCTAAAAACAGTCCCATGAAATCAATGCAGTTATGCTCTGTCCAGCTCAATCGAGAAAAAAAAGCGCTAGTAAAGATGAAGGATCTTCAGATATCCTTTTATTTATCATCTCTATTTCTTTCCTTCACCTACCCTCCTTTTTCTTAATTTTGCACATGGAGACTTTTCCTTTCCTTTTCTATAAGTAACGATGTTTCCCAGCAGAAAGTCATAATCTTACATTAACCTACTGAGAAACTGCATATTATCATTTCTTTGCCTAAGGACAAATTAAAGAGTATTTATGGAATAATGAATACAATTTGGATGAGCAAAACCAAATCAACATACAGCAGCACTCCGTGCAGGAATTCCACATTAGGTATTTGTGGAAATTATCTGTATGTATTTTTTGGTGGTTGAAAACAAACAACGTTAAATCATTACAGGTCTTGGCAGTCATTTATGATCAATAGGTCTCTTAGAAGTTACAAAGGATCTCACACTGATAGGATTTCAGGAAGAAACTGTGCTTGACTCTACCCCATAAGTAGAGTGGACTGTTAATGGCATTTCTAGAAGATGAATGTTGGATAAAGCACTTAAAGTGATAGACAAGAATTAAAAATATGTAAAAATGGATCAGTCCTATATTAGGAGTACGTTGCATTCCAGAATCTTCAGTCCTCTAGTTAACTGAGTCAGCACCATACAGAACTTCCTATCTGCCTCTGAAAACAAGAAGGTAACTACAATGTGTTTAGACAACAGTGACACATCTGAAAATGAACAAAATGAAAGGAACATTAAAAAGATAGTTAAACCTCAGAATAGAGTCAGCTAACAGACATATGCTTGGAACACTGAATCAACAACAAAATTATGACTTTATATTTCAGTCTTCTACCATTTCAACTTATTACAGCCTCAGGTACTTTTGCATAACTATAGACAAAATGTTTTAGAAGTGTCAGTCAGGCAGAAAGGTTTTCAGAATAATGGGGGAAGAATTTTATTTTTTTTTTTTTTAGTTTTTAATAATCAGCATCCTCCATAATGACCCAACACAATGGATTACTTCATTTACATATACAGTCAATGACTGCATGACTGCCTGCTTGCTTTGTATGTTCTCACCGTTAGCAGTGGTTAACCGAAATTAAACTGTCATAGGCTTAACATAAAATGTCATCTGAAATGAAAAGAAATGTGCTGCTTTACTGGAGTGGGAAGCTAGAAACACAGCAGTGGTCGCCTGGTATTATTTGTCTAAGACAAGAAGCAAAACCAAGCAAACCTTTACTAATTTTTTTTTTATTTTTCTAGGCTGACATCATCTTCCTATTCCTTTGTTTTCTTTCTGCTGAGAATGTTTCTTCAAACTTATCACTGGAAAACTAATTGGAATAAAGCCATAGTTCAATAACTTGATCTCTGTTTCCATTCTGTTGCGAAATAGTTCATAGTTTTCCCAAATATCTCTGCTGTAAGCAACCTTTAATACAGCTTACCTAGTCAAGTATTGCTGACTCCTAGCCACACACTGTGAACATTCAGCAATTAAGCTGAATCCTGAAGGCTATTCCTACGGGGGAGTTCAAATTGGAGCTTATTTGACATGCGTGCTGACATCCCCAAACTGAAATGTCTTTCTCCCCCAGTTTTTCTACCCCCTCCCCTTCTCTCCCTCCCCACCAAAAGATGTGATATGACAACAGTCTCTCACAGCACAGGTATCCTGCTGGGTTTGCACAGCCCATGGGGAAGTTTGTTCTGCTGCAGCTTTGCACCCAGCTTCCTCCAACTAAGGTATAAAATACATAAGCCACATCTACACAAACTGCTGACGGCACAGGCGATACACTCTGTTCCAACAATGGATACAGAAAAGATTATACGAGCTTTACTGGAGGAGGTTGGACTTATCAAAAAAACCCTTTTGTCTCTGTTTCTCAACAGTTTAATTGTCAAAAAGTAGAATAGCAATTCACTCATAAGTCTGTCTAGGGTAAAGGGAAATGTACCTGTTTGAGCAGTAGTATCTGAACAAAGTTAGACATTCGAATAGCACTAAAAAAAATTAACAAGAGGAGACATGAACATTGCTGCGTGGAATCACAACTTCACATATCTTGCATCGCTACACTATCTTCTCCTGCAATTTTTTATGTTCCATAAATTAGGACCTTTTGAAACATTACATGTTAAATACCATAAATGGAGTGAAAGCCCTTTCTGCGTATGTAAGACAGAGTCACTTGAAAACTTAAAATTTAAAGAAAATTAAACAATATTGCTGTCAGTCTTGGGGAAATGTTAAGTGTTACAGGAAAATGACACGAAAGCACAAGAATTTTTTCTGTACCTAACTGACCTCAAAATACAATAAAATAATAAAAAAGCGCACACCTTCATAATCAAAGTTTGTACTGGAGGGGCTGAAGACGTCATTTCTCACATCATTATGCAAGAGTACTGGCATTTAGTCTCATTACTGGTGATATAGGCAGTTAAAATACTGTGCCTTAGAATGGAATTATGATTTACCTGGAATTATGGAGGGGGTTTTGGTTGAATATTGCTATAATGTTAGTTTATTGTGTTCAGTCCTTACCTCCTTACTTCATTTTATTACTTCACTTTGACTGTTTCTTTCATGTATTTTTTTTGATGAGTATTTCTTGACTGTGTGTGCTGCTTTTGTTCTCACCACTGCTCTTTTATTCTCTGACTTGCAGAGCTCAACACAATTAAGACAGCTAAATCAACATTACCAACCTACTCAAATTCTCTTGGCACAGTAACTATCATTTAAGATTTGTATGTCCTACACAGCTTTGGGCTTTTTTATTCTGGAAGGTCACTTCAAAGTCATCTCAGAATTACTGAACTGTTTATTGATCTCCTAATTATTCTGTGTTTGCAATTCTTCAGCAATCTCTCTTTGTGTTATTTTGTTACATTAGCTTAGCAATTTAATAAACAAAATAATATTTATAAAAAAGGAAGATTTTATAAAATGGAATAAAACCCCTAAGTTGTTCAAATGAAGATGAGGACAGTTCATTTCCGCTGAACTCTGAGGATGTAGATAAAAATAAGAAGCAAAGCAGAATTTTGATCTACATGATGGTGCTTCCCTATACAAAAACAAAACAAAGAAATAACAGATTTAGTTTTTGAGTAACGTGGCTGCAAAAGGCATACTGATACTGCAAGAATCTCAGATGGGTTTTGCTGACTATATTTTGCAGCAGCATTTCAGACTTGTTTTTTGTATATATCCTTGTTCCCCACAAAATGCTCCTAATGATGAATTTAGAGACACCAACAAAGAAAGAGAAAAATATTTTCTTAGTGAGGCAGTAACACTGCTTACATTACAGCAACGTTTGATCTCTTGGTATTTATCCTTAAAGGTATTTCTATGCTATTGTGATTAAATGCATTCAACAAACTGAATGAGACTCAAGTTAGCTTCACAATGCAAATATTTAAAGTTTTTTTACTAGAATTTACCATATGGTTCATACAGTTCAACACTGCTTTTAAACAAGCAAGAGTTCTGTGCTGTAATACAGACAAGATCTGAAGAGTAGCTGTTATTTTAAAGATGCACTGAGTGACCCCACAAATTAAAGTTAAAATGAATGTCCCTGTCCTCATTTGTGGTCTCTAGCTAGCTGCTAGCTATAACTTTCTGCAGTCTCAGCAATCAATAAAAATCACCCAGATTTTCAATATTCCTCTAAAGGGAGGGAACACACCTTTCTTGCTCACCTGAGCAGCTTTCCTTCACAAAAGAGAGAAGATATTGTGCTTTATATTTGGTAACCGTGGTTCATTGCTGGATTTGACTTCATTTTTACACAGAGAGACTATTCAATACAAAGTTCACTGTAGGACATGACCTAAAATTGCATGCAGACCTTTTCTTCTCAAAGGGTAATCAAAGAATCAAAAGGCACCTAAACAATCCACAGTCCATTTTCCCTGCACCAGCGCAGCAAACTGCGCTCCCCGCCTGCTTGGTGTCTTTACAGATTTAGCAAACATAATTTATATATCTCTATTTGATCCACAACTTTACTGCAATTAACAAATAATACTGTATGCAGAATAGCTACCCATGGAAATGCCTCTCAGCACCTCCTTCTGTTTTAACATTGATAAATTATGATTTTCTAAGCAATTTTGCATGACCCCATGCTGGTTTAATCTTGATAATTTGCCCAAACTTGCTTCAAATGTTACTTATCTCTTTGTGGTCTCAAATGTTTAGTTTGGCTATTTGTAGCATTTTCAATTTTTATTGTTTATAAACTAATAGGCAGTCTTACAGAGCAGCTCAGGAGAAAAAAAAAAAAAAAAAAGCTTTAAGGATGGGAGCCTGAGGAGTCCAAGAAAGCTGCAAAGGACTCCTTTGGGAGCACCAAAGCAATCCTTTGAGGTAAGAAAATTAAAAGCCTCCACATTTGTTTGGCAGTGATTTGGAAAAACAATGAAAGTGTTTAATTATTAATTGACCCAGCTAAACATAATAGTCTTCCCAATAAATCAAGATAACACTATTGTAAAAATTAATCTATGAACACATTTGCTGTTATCTTGTATTAGCATTTAGTAGCCATGTATTGGGTCTGGCTGAGATGGAGTTAATACTCCCCATAGCAGCCCTCATAGCGCTGTGCTCTGCATCAGTAGCTAGAAAGGTGTTGATAACACACCAGTGTTTTGGCTACTGCTGAGCAGTGCTGGCACAGCATCAAGGCTGTCTCCCCAACATTTTTGCCCCCCCCTCAATGGCAGGCTGGGGCAGGGCAAGATCTTGGGAGGGGACATAACCAGGACAGCTGACCTAAACTAACCAAAGAGATATTCCATACCATATGACGTCAGCTCAGATATAAAAGCTAAGTAAAGGGAGACGGAAGGGGGGCATTTTTGTCTTCCGGAGCAACCACTACGCGTACTGAAGCCCTGCTTCCCAGGAAGTGGCTAGTCATCGCCTGCTGATGGGAAGTAGAGAATAAAATCATTTGTTTTTCTTTGCTTTCACTTTATTAAACTGTCCCTATCTTGACCCACGAGCCTTTTGTTATATTTTCTCCCCCCTGTCCAGCTGAGAAGGGGGAGTGATAGAGCGGCTTTGGTGGGCACCTGGCATCCAGCCAGGGTCAACCCACTACAAGCCATTTCCACACACTGTGATATTAAAAAGTGACAAACTGGAGGGTGCTATGGTGGTATGTAGAGTGCTGCAATTTTGGGGTTTTTTTTCCCCACCCCATGAGAACAACATGGGCTTCACACACTGGCTTTGGTTTAGGGAAACCTTGCCAAAGTCCCTGTAGAGCATCATTTACATCATGATCAAACAAAACCATTTTGTTTTTCTAATGAGCTCACTGAGCCAGGATGACTACCATGTGCAGATAGCAAAAGAGTAGCCTTTTTTTTTTTCATGTTCATAATAATTACTAATGGGCTTTTCTGTAGCTTTCGTGGTAGTTATGTGCACAGCCATGTATTTTATAGTACAGTTGTTCATTATTACTGGTAAAAAGGACTACAGTGTTACATGAAACAATCACCTGGGTTGCAGGGCAGTGTAAAAACCTCTATATTAAGAGTTTCGTTTCTCCTTACTCTTTTTTTATTCACTCCATTCTATTCAATATTTTTATCTTAACAATACTGGGCTCAGTTTATTTGTTTCCATTCCTTACTTCATTAATACTCATTAGACAAATGCACTTGAAACTACCCAAAATGTCACTGATATTTCCCTTTGAAATCATGCAAGAATTTATACAGAGATTATTTTTCTGCATTGTTATTTTACTGGTTTGAACAGAGCATTAGAGGGAACCGAATACACTTTAGGTTGTTGGAAATACATTCTGTACCCACAGCCCTCCCCCGTCGACCTGACTCACAGTAGTAATCCTCCTTCATGTGGAAGTATCTGATTCCTTTGAGCTTGATTGAGAGCACTGACTCTGATGCACTTACTCAAGTGCTTAAACTTAAGCATTCATTTGTTTTCTTTCAGATCTGGAGCAAGAGCATTCGTAGACACAACAAACAGGATACAGAAGGGTGAGAGCGCCCTATTCTGGGTCTGAAGTTCGCAGAATGAGTCAAAGATTTCTGAAAGGCTGACACAAAGTTTTCTGCAGTCAGTGGAAAGACAAGTATTCTCTGCAATGGTCTTTGGATCATAGCACAAACAAATACTTAAACACTTACCTCGGATGTGAAGAAAACAAAATATCCCAACAGTATAATAGCAACTGTAAACTGTTCTAAGTTTTACAGCTTTTTGAAAACCTCCCTAATTCACATTGACAAAAGGCAGTGATACAAATAAGTGAATCTACAGACACACATCTTATTTCAAATCAAAGCAGATGAGTCATCTGACAATCTAGCTGTTGTGAAACAAAAAGAGAAATGAGAAAATTGTGTCAGTTCATTACTTGATGAGATTTTGTTTCATGTATTTTATTTTTGGTATCTGATTACCACTGTTATTTATGTTTTTATAGAGTGCTTTCATTGGCTCACTTGCTGATTTTTGATGATAAAAATCCAAATTACAATTAAGTTGAAACTGGATTTACTTAAAAACAAACAAGAGAAAGAGGAAGAATTTCTTGTGTAATGGCTGACAGTAAAATTGTTTGAAGTAACGGGGTCCCATTTAAATACCAAGAACTTGGCAGACCTAGCAGCACTGCATTTGCATAGGCTGTAAAATCTTAGGCATACTGTGGAAGCTTGCTGGAGTGCTTCACAGAATATAAAACTTCTTGGCATTCTTACAAATCTTGATAAATTAATAGGAGAAAGCAAAACACTGATTACAGCTAATTTTGTTTTCCAGGTATGAGGTTTTTCTTCTTTCTCCATCTCCCTCTGCTTCAAATTTGTCTGCCAAATCTTCCCTCTGTACCCCTCTACACCTCACAATAAGTAATTCCCACTGATTCAGAAGATGCCTGCTAGTGAAGGCACAGCTGATCAACATGGCTTTTTCTGCTGCCAGACTTCCGCCAATGAGCTATTCACGGCTCCAGTCTCCGTTTCTGCTCATTAGGCCACTGGGAATTTTATGAATAATTTTCATTCCCTGCCAGAAAGCAACGCCAGTGTTTACTATTACTTATGCAAAATAATTTTCCAGAATCACTTTAAAAATGCTGAATGCTCAGTTGACTTATAAAGACTGAAATGAATTAATAAGAAATAAATAAGCAGTCCCAACTGCATGGGTTATCAGTTTTATGCACAAGATGAGTAAAAGCCTCACATATTTCCACTAAACTGGAATTACAATAACCCCTTTTCTCTTGGGAGAAACAATGGCTGAAGTACAAAATTAAGATGTGCGTTATTTTTCTTTCATAACAACAGGGAGTGGACTCAGTTGAACTGAGTTTTATGGGGTATGCAAATGATACTAGGCTATAGGTTGCCCTTACCCTTCTCTTATTTGCCTTCCTCCTGAATAGTTTCTAATTCCTTTTTCCTCACACAGAATGATAGGACACAGCAGGGAAATTATACCCCTAAAATGTAAAACTGCAACTAGCCTGGAATGGGGAAAGGAAAAGCTCTTGCAACTGGATTGCACAAGCTACTAAGGAGAAAATTGAATAGGCAGCCAAACAACAAAATAAATATCGACATAATTGAAATATATAAATCAGGACAATAATTGTTTATAATAATTTGCCTGTCAGTTAACTTGACTGCATTTGATCAGCTATAAAGACATTACTGTTAACCCAATAGAAAGGAAATTCTATTGAGAAACAGAAAGAAGTCTTTGTTGGAAAACCAGCAGAAAATTGTGCATAAAACCTGATGGGAGCCTCAGAATAATCTCATTAAAGTGGAACACACTTATTCAAGACAGACAAAAAGGGTTCACAGCAGTCTTAAAATCTGTTTTAGGAATTTCACTTTATCTCCTTCTCAAGTAGAATTCTCTCCAATTACTCTATATTAAACTCTATGACATTTTAATGTTCTCAGCAGGGTAAGGATTTGTCCAGAGCTAGTCATTTTAATACTCAATCTACAAAACAGATCAACCTGATAAAGACAGACCCCAAACCATAAATCTGTCTTTCTGTAACACAGAACGGTACATTGGCCCTAACTTTTCCTCTGTGCTCACCCTCTCCTCACAGCTGGCTTTCTGCAGACTTGTTAGAAAAGCCACTCTTTAAAGGAACAAGGTCAGACTAAAAATACAGATGAAGAAAGGAGAGGTTTGTTCAGATTTCCTTACTACATTACTAGTCATAACTCATTGCATTATTGATGCAGCAATTTTTTTTTCCCTTGAAGATATTACTATTTGGGTGTTTTTATTTTTCAGTCTCTTGAAAAACAAATCAGTCAGTTTTAGTTTCAGGACTTAAAAGCTAGTTGAACATGTTTATATTCAAACATAGGAGTATTGTTTCTCAGTGTTTATATAAGAATTTATTTCTATTTCACTTGTGAAACCTCACTTCTGTAGATTTGTGTCTGAAATCCCCACACTTCCCTACTTTTAACAGTAGGCCCTGTTTATACCCAGGAATCCATCTTTCTCCTGGTCTTCACCAAGTTCCCATCTCAATACCCCTACGTCCTCCAAAGCCTATCAGTATCCTCAGCTTCTTTTCTGCTTGTCCCTCTGCCTGCTCTGCACCATGCCGGACCAGGCAGTGAGTACACGTGCTCACCAGCCTGCGGACAGGCCACGAACAATACCTGACTGTTGAACTCCTGTCATAGCATTGCTTTTACTGTCTCTTTGTCCTCAATGTAACTATTACTTTAAAATACTATACTACTGTCAAACGTGGTTGTAACAAGTTATTGGGCACAGGATGGACAAAATTTCATGTTATTAATCTCTTCTGTTAGGAAAACTAGGCTAAAATAAAATGCAAATCTTTTTCTTTAGTCTACAATACTTGAAACCAGATTTAAACTGTATTTTAAACCTCCTTCAACCTCCCTGCAAATAGAAAACATCTAGTGATTTTTATAAAATCTTAAATTAAATCCTGTTAAGCAAGACAGCTAAAGACTTAAGACTTTTTAATCCTTGATGTTATGCCCTCAATACAATGTTTCCTATAATTCAACTACAATTTGCGGACTTTGGACAAATTTGCCAATGATATAAATGCTGCCTTTCAATAGATACTTATGGTAATACATTATTTGCTCTTCTCTGATAGATCAATGACTGCTGCCAGTCAACACTGCCAAACTGCCCTCTGTTGTATAGCAAAGAACAAGAAGTCTATGGGGCTGCTACCATCCTTCCTTACCACCCACAGCTACTTAGTTTGCTAAGGTAAAACACAATTTTTGGTGTCCTCTAAGCAATTGGTTCTAAGATCATCTATCACAGATTCTCCCTCCTTTAGCAATGGAAACAGCTGGAAACATTTCCCTCTTTCTTGTCTCTGTGAACATCTCCTCACTTGGTACCTTCCACATCTTCAGTCTTTTCCCCAAGGCACCCACATTTTGTCTCCCAATCAATTCAGGGATTAGCTCAGCAGACCCATTAACAAAAAAAGTACCTGTTTTACTAGCAACTATCTAAGGCACAAAAGGATATAGCCCAAGACTGCCATGCCATGTAGAGGAACATGACTGCACTCTATGAACACTGCAAATTAAAGTTGGAGAGGGGAAGAAAAAGAGAGGAAAATTAAATCTAAACCTCTCAGTCAGATTATTCAAGCTTTAAGGAGTAGATAACCCGTGTTAACTGGCTTTCAGAACCTGCCCTATGCATCATGTACAGTTCAAGACAATATTTTCTGCTTTTACACTTCAAGTGACTTTTTCTACATGGTTTCAGACTACAATTTTAATGAGGCAGGAAGAAAAATCCCTTAAGCTCTTTTTGAAGTTATATTTTATAGATGCCCTTCTATTTGAGAAAACAGAGCTTCTAAAAAACTAACAAGTATAGTCAAAAATAATGTGAGGTGCAGGTCTCTCCTGGAGGAGTCTTTCTGGGGGTATATTTAAGAATAATTGGTCTTAGGAATGATTTGCAAGGCACATGGCAGGAAGTAGTACATAAAATCATATAATGCAGATCTAAATTCAAAAGAATAAAATGTACTTCAAGAAGATGTCCCAAAACAATTTAAGGAATAGGAGAATGTTTTCTTACTTTGCTTTGCTTATTTGTAAATAAAAAATAAATAACAATTTATGTTCTTCCCCTCCCCACTTATTCAGTCCTTCCTATATCTTGCAGCCCCTCCTAAGGAGGATGTAAATCCAGTAACAACTGAATCAAGCATAAATCCCACAATGTTCAGCAAAATTTGAAGAAGGAAAAATGAATATGTCCATTCCTACTTACCACCTGACTTGTATAACTTCATTTACTATTGACTGGATAGATTGGGAAAAATTGGGCAGCATCCAGAGGATCTCATTTACAGCTCAGATCAGAGTCACAATGCTTTTCAGTATTCAACTATGAGTTGATATCCAATCAGCATCGTAGACTAAACGTTCTTTATAAAAACAGGGCCTATGTTAGCTCTTATTTAAAAGCTGCTTCATATCCAAGGTATCTATATTGATTATTGTGCAAAGAACCAAATGTCCTTTCTTACTATTTCTTCCAATTTTTCTTCTTCTAAAGCATGATGCGCAGAATGAGATACATACTGGTATCAACAAGTTTGCCTGGAATTTAAGATGAACGTGGAATATTTGTGCACAAATAACATCCAAAGAGAAATAAGTAGTTTTATAAGAAGCAAAACAAGTGAAGGTTGATTGAATTTGCTAAGAATGTGCAACCAATTGGTAAAAGCTCCAACAGATCCCATTGTTTAGACATCAGTATAGATTGTCTCAAGCCCAGTAAGGGCCTAACTCATTTGTTGAGTTTCTGAGACCAGATTGTCTGGGTTCAACTAAAGAGGGGCAATAGTTCTTAAGGAAATACAAAAATACCCAAGACATCTCTACCCATATACATTCATAAATATCACAATCTCATAAATCTTAATTTCTCTGGAAAAATTGCCACAAGACTGATGATTTGCTTATATTTATCATTTGTAAAAGTGCATCACTTATGTAAACTACAGTTCATTTTTAGGCCTCTAAGTACCAATCTGAGTGAAAAGTAACACTACATTCCTCTTGTTGAACAGCACATACTGGCAGAGTTGAACTATTCTGATATGCAATTTTATTCATATCTTATATATAAGATACTCTACCCATTCCAAGAGCTAGAATTTGAAAAATAATTAGGAAATAAGCCACTTTGCTCTGACATATTCCCACACATCAACAGAACAAAGGCCAGTGGTCATGAAGTAAACATTGAAACATTTTAAAATCACGTTATACACTTACCTCAGGCTATACTCATCCTATCTAGCAGAAATACTCTCATACGAATTGAAGCTTCCCGTTTAAAACCTATAAAGAGGTAAAGTATCCAAAATATTTGAAAACTAATAATTAGTAAACCACACAATATTTTCAGAGAAGAGGTGAGCTATTGTTTGCTGTACAAAAACTCTAGGCATTCTGCACATTTTCTATGGTGGAACAATTCTGTCTTTCAAAGAACACTTGGTTCAATGAAATATTTCTTCTCTGTTAAGAAAAAGCTAAAACAAAAGTAGTATCTTGTGTATATTTAAAAATATATGAGTAAAACAATATAGCCAAAATGCCTGACTACACTTGATCTTCTTTGAAATGCTTTCTTTTCTCACTTGAAACCCAGTCCTGACCCAGAGTCAACTGCAGTAATTCGTGAATGCGCTTTTGATTTAAATGGGTATCTAACTAAGTTTTTACTTTCTTTGTAAGCCAGGAACAAAGATAGATATTCTCAGAACTCCACAAAATCTTTAGTTGGTAAGAAACAGATTTAATAGCTGCTTCCAAAATAATTTTTCTCTCCCTCCACCCCATGAGGTAAAATGTGAGAAAACAAAACCAGAATAATGCAAAGAGAGAATAAAACTTTAACTATGCCCAAGGCTACGATATCTGAGGCTTGGTTCACTGAGCTAAATTCAAAATACTTTGTCTCCTATTCCACATTGTAACTAAATTAACGAGATTCATTCTGTCTACTAGCTTTTCCTCCTATAAATCTCCTGAGAAAAGGCTTCTCCCAAGATATCCCAGGATTTCTTCCTATAAGAGTAAAAAGTGGTAAGGGTAAAGTCACCAACATCAAGCTAATCAATTTGAATAGATTTTCTCAAAAAGTTTTTAAGTTATTTTCAAATCCAAACTTGGTTATTAAATAGCAGTAATTGTTCATAGAAATTCCTTTATAGTGAACTGCTCAATGCCAAAATGAATTTGAACTCTAATTTCTAGTTTCCTGGGTTTGTTGCTTTTTCTTGTCATACAAGTCTGTTCTAGGTTTGACATCTTAGCTCTGAAGATCCTTTAGCTTGCAGAATATTGAATAATCCCTTGAATAAAAGGACCTTCTACAAAGTGTTAGAAGTTAATTTGACTTGGTTAAGCATTATATGACAATTGTACTGACCCCCATGTGAACCTTCCCATATTAATTTATATTCCCATAGTGAGATTTAACATTTTTAACACCAGAAGATATTATACTAAACTCACACTAACTATAATTTTCTAATATAGGTGACAAATCATGCTGCTACTAAGCAACAAAGGTAATTTCAATAAATGATACTCATCCAAACTATTGATGTTTCATCCAGGATTAACTAGGTCCAGAAAAATAGAACTGGGTGTTCTTTACTATCAAGTGACATTTCTGATGATTATTCAGAATCTGATGTATTAGGGGTAGCTGTACATTCTGTTCACAGAGGTGCATGTGAAAATCCTGAACATCTATAGAATTAGCTATTGCTTTGTGTTAATAAATTAGTGCCACTGCTCCTATTGGGTTTTTTTTGGTAATACTCTGCAAAAGCTGTCCGTGTCAATCTTGATCAGATCTGTATTAATATATTAATGAGCTAAGTTTTCATATGTTATGAAAAGAAATGATCCAATATTTGAGCAGCTCAGATATTATATTCGTACACAGGTATACCACAACATTCAGCCTGTTACATTTATATAGCCAGTTAAAGAAGCCCCTATGAACACATTTTTTATTCAAGGGTATGAAAGTGTTAAAATGAATACTGTGATACACGCCACTGCCCTACACTGTGGTGCCGATATTCCTAAATATATTGGGGTACTGTGAAGGAAACACTCAATTCTGTAGGGCCAGATCCTTAATCCACCTATGCCAAAATAATCAGAAGAACACAGTTAGGAATAATGCCACAGGGCATACATTTAAGCACCCAATGTACATGATGAGATTTACTTCTCTAGGATCATGACATAGTCAACTTTGAAACATAAGCCTCCACAGAGAATGACTTCCTGGATCTGCCTATTTAATTATACTGGGGGGGGGGGGGAACAGTCTTCTAATTTAGTTAGAAGCCCAAAATGATGTAGCTGAGTGTACCAGTGCAAGCATATGTAATTGTAGCATCCTTTTATCATCTGTTAGAGGTTGCATTGATCTGCTCATGGGGCTAAAGCAGCTTTGAAGTGTTCTTTATTAGGGTACAAGGCACCATGGATTCAAACACTAACTGCAGCATGAGTTGATATAGCAAATAATCTCCAATATCTGGAAAGAATCACCCACCATTTAGACACCTGAAATCTCTAGATTCAGATGAAAACAAAAGCACTTTCCATGATATTGGACATATACAATAAATTCAAGTGCCATACATCACACTTTAACAAATCAGTAAGTCCAAAAGAACAGCAGACCTGTCAGCACCACTATCATTGTCTCCATATATTACACAGTCACACCTCCATGGTGAATAATAGCCCATGACTTACTCCACAGTCAATTGCTTACTCTGTACAATGAGATGTATATTATCTCTCAGCTTCAAAACATCAAAACTGGCATTAGTCAAGACCCAAGACAGAGAATAGTGAGATACTAGACAAGTGTCATCTAAGAAACTGCCTATCAGATATCTAGAAGGTATCTGCCAGGTAATTTTCTTTCAGTGTATCTGAGTAGTACCCATTCAACCTAGATGAAAGGGAAACTAGGTAATGCCATTTACTCTCCTTGTGACTATAGTGTATAGCAAGTAGGTACCAGAGGGTAGGAGGCTTCCCAGTGCCTGTCAGTCAGCAGAGACACATCAGATGTCAGCAAGTGACGTATGGGACATTCAAAGGCTGTCTGAGAAGCTTTGCCTAATTCAGGACAGAAAACATGAAGAGTTGTTCTCATCTAGGGAAAACCCATTTGGATTCTCAGTAAATACTTCTACTTTCAAGGCAACCAGTATTCCAGGATACCTAGCTGTAAAATGGCCATAACAGATTTCTTTCTCCTAGATGAGTGCATAGATCAAGCTGCCTCCACACAAGGGTAGAAATCGAAAAGCAGCAGAATGCCTCCAAAGCACAATAAACAATACCAACTCTTCCAACCTGAAAGATATCCACATATTTTTCCACAGACAGCTTGATCATCCTTCACATTCACTCAAAACAAGTCTATAAATGAGGAGGTATGCATATATCTTACGGTCACAGAAATTAACAGAAACATTGCTTTAACTTTGCTCACTGAAGGAATGACACAGAGTTATTGGAACTCTTTTTTTGGTAGCACTTGATGAATCTATGATCTTTGTTTTGGTTTCTCAAATACATAACATACACCAATTATCAGATTTCATTCTAAAGGGAATAATTCTTGATGTAATAAATTTACCTGTAAATATATACTTCATAATGAAATTGGATGAACAGAAAAGCAGTCATTCAGACTTGCTGTCATCCAACTGCCAAATAAAAATTAACTGTTTGAGGAAGGTCTTCCTTGCATTTTGAGCAGTCCGCCCTCAAGAAGTGAAAAAACTCAAGTAAGAAGGTACTATTTTTAAGGACACCCACAAGTATAGAATCCTTGAAAATTGTTCCTGTCCTCAAAAATTTCAATTTTGACAATAATTTTGATGAAATAAACACCACTTTTCTCCCCAACACCCAAAACCAGACATTAAAGCAAACACTGCCAAACAGAAGCCAAAAATCTGTGGGAATGCCATAATTATGCTTTCAAAATTTTCATGAGTCTACCATACCCTCCCCAAGACTGATGATAAAACCTCTACTGCCATCAGTAGGAGCTGAGTGGTGGTTTGGGGCTCTGGAGCTTGAGAAGTATCTAAAGCAAAATCAAACTGGATTCACTTAAGGCATCCACCCAACAGATTTGTCTTCTACCCCCAATTCACCATGAGCTTCATGTGTGACCTCCAACAAGTCACTTTCCTTCTCTGTGCTTCATCTGCTCATCTTTCAAACAGGGATAATAGCACTTCCTTACCTTCCAGTACATGCATGTTAAGTGTGTTAGAGATCATATATACTAGACTGATAAGGCAGAATTATCTACATAATATTATTCTAGATACACAGATTAGATCTATGATAAGAATCTAGGTAAGATTTCAACACCAAGAAGAGAGAAATAGATACATTTTGGCATTTATTTCCATTATTCCCCTTTCCTTATATCCCATGTACTAAGAGTCAGAACCAACAAAGTAGCTGCAAACAAAGCAAGCAGCTTGTATTCTGGCATATTTCCTCATATCTGGAATTGGAAACAGCACAGCAAGAACTATTCATGCTTGGATGAAAAGTACATAAATATAACAGATGAGCCCTTTTAGTAACTCACTAACAGCAACTGCCTACTGACTGGACGTGTTTGGAGTATTCAGACTGGATGGAGGAGAAATAAAGAGCCCTAGGACTTGGAATGTGTGCAAACATCTGGAGTACATACAACCAATACCTGTAAACTTAACCAAACAAATCAGCTTGCTCTGCTCCTTATTTAAAACACTTTCCTTTTACAATGCATGGGAAAACTATAGCAATATCTGTTATAACATTTACGATTAAGAAAATCAGCAGGTAGACAGCTTAGATCTATAAAAGGATTTGACATATTTGGCAATCCAACTTGGCCTGCCTGCAATGAGCTGTTAAATGAAATTTTGTACAGCCATGCCACCAGGCTTTGCCACATTTTATTCTGAAGGGTAAAACTGATGGCTAGTACTAATCACCTCAATTATTGCCAGAATTGTGTCAAATTTCGGGATGAGATCAATCCCAGCGATCCCTGGGGGGAAGTGATTTATAAATAAATAAATCAGAAATCACCAACCAAACTGAAGAGAGAGATGGCCTAAACTACTAACAACTTCCCCTTTCTTAGGGGTACAGTAGATCAGCAGACATTTTGAAAAATTCCAGGTGAGATCTTTCAAGGTTTTCTTTAAAAATAAATAATAAAATAAATAAAAATAAAAATAAATTAAAAAACCCAACAACATAGTTGGTTTTTTCCCCCCCTGCAATAATTGCTTGAACAAGTCTTCATACTTTAGCGGAAAGTTCTTCAAATGATAGAGAGAAATGCCCTAAATCGCTCTCCGTGGGAACAACAGCAAGGGCACCTAGAGCAGTGCTGGAATAAAGGACATTAAAAGCCTCAAATCTATCACTGGTTCTGCCCATGAGTTTCTGTACTTGGACATGCGGCTGACTTTCTCTCACTTCAGTTTCCCTATTAGTTTCATAGATAATAGAAGAAATGTAGCTCCTCCTCCAATACTTATAGATGAGAAGTAGGCATCAGAGTAACAGTAATTCCAGCATTTTCAGCTGCAGTTATATATATTTGTTGCACACAACTGATTGAAGTGAATGTAACGGTGGGATTCCTCAGTACCATGTATATGACCACATCACTACCTGTTTTGTGCCCTCAAGTGCAAAGTAGAAAAACAATAAAAAATTTAATAAAATATATAAATTATTAGTTATTAAAAGGGAAGGGAGAAGAGATTTCTTGTTCTGGATGCTGTAGAGTTTTCTTTTTACAGAACCCAGAAAGGACATCAGTGCCAGAACATGGTCTGTTTCACCCAAACTCCTGGCATTGTTTAAACAATTTGTTTCATCATTTCTTGTAGCCAACACTTGGATGCATTTCTGTTTACATACCTTGCAAGGGCCACCACCTATGGGAAGAAAGAGGAGAATGTACTCACAGTATGGTACCTGTAAGACTCATTGAGTCATTGCAGAGTCTTGCTGTGAAAGCGATGCACAAAGTCAACAAAGGGTCCAGGTACAATATTCTTGTAATAAAAATAAAATTACTAAAATAAACTTGTAGGTGTCTGACAAAGAATTTAAAAATACAACATATCTATATATAATGTATCAACTGACACCAGATGCAGCACATGTGAACAAGGCTGGACTCAGTGAAAGCAGGCTGCGCAAATTGATATAGACTCTAAGTGTGTGGCATGCGGATGGTTCCTGTTCCATGAACATATTTTCTTTTCCCAACTTGTGGTTTTAATGACAACAATACTCTAGACCCAGGCATGAAAAAAGAAATATTGTTCTGTTTGAGAGTCCTTAAAAACTCCTGGTTTTAGCCACAGTAGTGAATAAAACATAGTACTTTTTTTTAAAATAGAAATTTAGAGATAGCAAGAAATTCATTAAATTATATATACACAGACAACCTGAATCCATGATAAGTGCTTAATTCTAAGTGACTTTTCAATGCATATTGGTATATGGATGTTTTTACTTCAAAATAAAACTTAACTTTTAAGATTTATTACTTTTTGAATTTTTGGCTGACTCACATAAATCAAAACAGTATACACGTGGATTTGTTTCTAAATAGTTCAAGTGTTTATAATCCAATTGGTTGATTTTACTCTTGATAAATTTACTGAAAAGAAAGAGAATGCCACAAAACCCCTACCAAGCTGTACTTGGTTGTATTGTGATGATTTCTATTACAGTGGCGACTGCAGAATCAATCTATCTATCAATCAGCACCAGGAAAGAGGATAATAAAAGTAGAAATTTTAGGATGTGTGCAACTGCTTTGCATCGTCAAGAAACAGACTCTGGAAGTTCAATTAGGGATTACTTGATGTTGTTCAGGTAAATGTTCTCCCAAGTGCATCCATTTTACAGAACTCTTGAAAGGCATTTCCAGATGAGTGTATGGCACTCCACTCTACGTTCTCATTCATTTGCAGTTTTGCTGGACTCTATGTAGGCATGAAGTTTCTCTTCATTTTTTTCCTGCTTCTTTGGCAGACAATCCTCAGTTCAATCTCTTCTGCACCAAATAGTTGGCAGAGTGTCCTTCCTCATAAAGCCAGATAATTATGTTTCCTTTAGTAATTTCATTTCTCTTCCACTGGTCATGAGCAGTTTAGGGTTCTTTTCCTTTCATGATAGAGCCTGGACCCTTTTAATCTATTGCATATTATTTGTTTTGCAGTACTACTTTTTTACTCTGTCGCATCAAAGTTCAATGATGCTTGTCAAGTCAACAGTGCAAAACTTATTTCTATGAAGTCAGCAACAAAAATGCAACAGCCTCATGCAGTGTTCAGTGTCAGGAACACAACATCAATGGATAGCTCTGTAATTAAAAGTGGATGCTGTCAGGGAGAGAGAACTATACTTCTGAACTCTGGAAGAAAAGAATCTTGCCCTCCTTTTACATGTTTACCCAGAAGTTACTCCTGTTTCTCAAAATCTAGACTTTAATAGAATATGATCTTTACCGGGTATGGAAACTTTTCAGTGTGACAATATAGGCAAAAATACGACAATAATTGGCATTTCTATCCCTTTCCCCCACAAATTTGAAAACAAACATTTCTATGAATTTTCTCAGAATGTCGCTTGTTGATCCACCAACAATTTGGAAGCTGTAATTCATATAGCCAAATAAAACACAGCAGAATGGCAAGAATCAGACAATTTCAGCAATACAAAAGCATTCCTAATCAGCAACCAAGAACTCACCGAGTTTGGTGATACAATGAAAACATTAACAATTCAGCATGGGTTATTTTTAACTGAAATTTTCCACGATGTTGACTGTAAACCACAGATCTGCATACACATCTACATGATTGGATTAAAAAGCCAAGGAAAGGTGTAGTGTTTTTACTAGTAAAATCATCAGAGGAACAAACATAAAGCAGCTACATGCCTTTCACTTTCCTAAACACAGCAAAAGAAAAAGCAGGGAAAATAGGTATATGCATATATACTTATATAGAAAGTTATACCTACACTTACATTTAGGCCATGATACTACAATATTACTGCTGCACTAGCACTTACATGCTCTCCCAATCTCTTTGTAATGGCGTTAAGTATTCCTTGACAGCACCTATTTATTTTCTTTTATTATAAAATATAAATTGTCAAATAAAAAAATCTACACTTTAGTCACCTAAATTGGGATAGATTAATCCTACCCTAAAACTGCTAGAATGTGTGGGACAGTAGGGTTTTTAGTTGTCATTGGTGGTGTTTTGTTTATTTGGGGACGGGGGGGGGGTGTCTTCTCATTTTAGCGATCCCTTTTTTTCTCCCTTGTAGCTACTACCAGACCCTGGCTTCTTAACTTCATCCCACTCATTTTTGTATTCTACCTTTTCCCCAAATCCATCTTTGTCTTCGTTTTTCAGCCGTTAAAGAAGGGGGCCTCTTTAACCCCACCTCACCTGACAAACAGAGACACATTCATATGTGACCAGATCTTTTCTTTCACAAAACAGAAAGGAAAACACGTGACACTAATGTGATATTCAGAAAGCAGCACTATTTATTTTGTTTGTCTCTTACTATCGATTCCTTTATCCTTGGTCTGATTTGGTTAAGCTCTTCAGGCCTATTGCTAAGCACAGTGTAACCCACCTCCTTCATGTCCTGACCCTGCATAGAATAAAAATGAGTACATCCCTGAAGGAACAGAGACTGAGAGTGGCTTTGATCACATTTTACTTTTGAAGAAACAAAGAAAGAAAGAGAGAAAAAAAAAATCTTTTGGGTCTCTTACTTGTAGTTGCCATACCTATGTTGATTTTCTGAGCGAGGTAGTGACTCATTTCCCAAATCTGAGATTTCTGCTAACTCCCAAGCCAAGTGAGATGCATTTAGTGTACCTCCACTTGCCAGCTGCAGGCCTCTTACCTTGCTAGCCACATAATTTTTATAGCTTGTGCTCAAAGTCACTTGGTGAATTATTAAAGAAGACTAAACTAGATGTATTTTAGCTCAAGTGCTATGGACACATTACTCTTTTAAACATCCAATGACACACTAAGATATCTGTTTTTTTAAACAAAGCAGTGACTGATTAAGATAACTAATTTGTGTTTAAAAAGACTGGTACAGGCACTTGCCACATATTTAGTCCAGTCTACAAATAAAAAGTCCATCACAGATTTAAGCATTGAATCACAGATTGAATTAAAAAAAAAATAATATCAATTATCTACACTCTCTGTAATCTCTATCATATGGCACTTACCTATATTCTCTATAAATAAGAGCAAATCAGCTAAAGCTGGGAAAGCACTGCAGTAAAGCATGTTAAAAAAAATGAAGTACAAGAAGTTGCTGTGCAGGTTTAATGCACTGCTGTAATCCAACCCTCTTCAGAAAACATGACACCACCTGTTGCTCAGAAGATTAAGCTACAGCAGTCTAAGGCTACTTGACTTCTGTATGAGAGCATCCAGAAACAGATTCTAATATTTTCTGCTGTTGAGCACATTGACTTCACTCCACTTAGGGGATTGACTTCACTTTTCTCGAGTACTGCATGTGGATAAGTCCCAGCGAAGGCAAAGAGAGTAACTCGAGCAAGGGAACTGTCACCTGGCTTTTGTATTCATCACTTCATCGATGAATTCACATTGCAGTCATTAAAAAGGTACTCCAGCAACAAAAGATTTAAAAAGTGCCAACAAACTCATCACAAATGGCTCTCCAGCTGTTAGATTCACTGAATTTGGGAAGGGTCTCTTAGGTTTCAAAAATGCAGACTGAGTACAGCAACTGCCATGTTAGTGCAGTAACAGAACAAGGGGATGAGTGGGGAGGCAACTTAGAGAAGGAAAGTTTTGTATGGGCCAGACTGGTCAAAGACTAAACTAGGAAATCAAATTCCAAGCAAGTCTGAATTTCGGAAAATTGAATCCAAATTTGGACATAATGATATGGGCCTTTGAAAGCTGGCAGAGAAGTTTAATTTTGATTTAGTTATACTTAAACTACCTGCATAAAAATTATTGCTTGGCTGTTTAAGTCCCTGCCTCCCACAACATTTGTCAGAACAAACTGAAAAAAACAAAATAGCAACTTAACCAACTCATAAAAGGTCCATTTGAGGAAGACAATTTTGTGAAGTCTAACGATGCCTATAAAGTGTGTTTAATTGAACAACACAATACAAAATTACCTTTGAAAGAAGAAAGCTCTGATAGAAAAAAATGTGCCCATATGCTCACGTAAATGCTAGCAATCTTACCTAAATGAATGCAATTCTCTATGCCTACAGGCAGTGTCCTTAAAACAATTATTTCAATGAAGGCATCATTACTGACCCAGAGAGTCATTGTATGATCTGTGTAAGACACACTTGCCCTCCTATGAATGCCTCTTTCCAAAGAGACAAAGTTATTTCATAAAGAAATGAAGAATAAATAAGACATTTGGCCAAAATACAAGATAGTAGTCCCTTCCCTTATTAAATCATAATATTAATAGCAAGGCAACTGTTTAGTACCTGGTCAGAAGCACCTTTAAAATGCAAGCAGCTGCTTCAAGTAAGAGAGACAGTTGTTTAGACTGGAGAACAGAACGATGAACTTGAGAAAAGAGCATGCATTGTGGTTTGCAGAATGGCTACCGTATTGGTTGAGTCTGAAAATGTAACTCTAGATTGAAAGGAAGAACTATAACACCTGAAGCTAAAAAAAAAAAAATTTAAAAAAAATTAAGCCTCCCAAACAAAGTCCACAATTCTGCACAGTGAAAACATCGGAAAGACTTCCAACACCAATGGCTGTGTTTGCACTGCAAGCTGGCCAGGCACAAACCTGAACTACCGTGCCTGCCTGCACGAGCAGGAGTTTGCGACTCAGCAGGAGTCCCAAGTTTGGTTCTTGGAAATGGGCATACTCTCTTCTGTGCTTTTAAACCACTTTTCCAGTTAAGTCTGTAGTTTATTAGAAATCTTCATTCTTATTCCTATGGAAGACCTATCATATTTATAAGGTTGTAATTTAAGCAGTTTTGCCTCTCAAAGGAAGTTTTATGTCCAACATTAATTCCACTGAATCCATTTAACTAAGAAAATGAGTGATACAGCTGCCAACTTCCATCAGCAAAAGAATTACTTTTTTCATTCTCCTTCTTTAATATAATTTGTGGTAGTCAGTTATAGAGTTATGGGTCTTCAAATACTTCATAAGTATTTTCAGCAATATCTTAGGGATATTTTTCATAGCATATGTTATACGAAGTATTTATTCGTAAGATGTGAAACTGCTTCATTTCCCAGCAACACAGGACATCAGCAGTCACACCAAACTAACCCTTTTATAAGCTTGTTTAGTAGAGAGATAAAAGGATACAAATTTCTCATAATGTGAATCACATCGTAATCAGCAAGTAAAGAAAGGATATTTTCAAAAAATGTTTATAAATAATATCATGATGCAAATAAATGGCATTTGAACCCTTTGAAATCTGTGTTGCCCTTCAACCTTATACACTGGTATCAACAAGTGCTTTTCACATGCACAGGGCTTTTTTTGAAATAAAAACACCACCATGAGCTGTGGTAAAATTACATTATAATTCTAGCTAGCTTATGTGAACATCATGTAAGTAACCAGCAGGGATGGTTGAAATGAAAACAAAACCCCAAACAAAAATATTATTTGTTATATAATATTTGATATATTTCAAACAGTTTTCCAACTTCTGTAGTTACTCACTTTTTTCAAAGGGGAAAAAAGTTGTTTATATTTTCACTTGTAAAGATGGTATTTTATTTCCTATTCATTTTATATGAATTATTCATTGCTAGGTAAAATATCAGTGTATGTTGCATTTCATTTCGTCACAAGATACTTTAGCTTTAAGAAAATGAGACTCTCTCTCATTCAAGTAAACTTCGAAGTACCAGTCTCTTTACCATGTCTTCTCAATCTACAGAAAACAGAAGAAAAAGACTAGTATTTTTATCAGCAGATAAAGAGAGATTTTATATACTTATCTAGTCCTACACACTATTAACAGTAATATTTCAGTATCTTATTTAACTTATGTCCCAAACAACATTCTTCCATACTAACTACAAAGCAGTAAAAGGATAAATTTGGAGCATAAAAAATTTCAAGAGGAGTAATACAGCATTTTCCTCCTTTTTTTTATGGAAAAGCCTAGAACATCACATGTAGAAAATTACCAGAAAATATTAACCAACTTTTGCAATTGATTTAATTATGTTGTAATTTAATAATACGAACTACATGAGTAGGTACGAAGAATTATAATACTGTTCTGAGTATTGTCAGAAAAGATTCATTTTCTTTGCTTTTTTTTATTGTTGTCTTATAAAACCGTCAGAAATGTTAAATCTGGCAGCACTTCTAGGCTTATTTGCTAGATTCATTTGCCTTGAAAGACATTACATGTGTTGCTTAGAGTTGCACTGAAATGCTCTGCTTCTCAAGTCAGCCCTTTCATTCCACAATGGCCAATTTCATGTCCTCTGTCCTTTAGCATACTGTATTTGCTTTCATTTGCCCATTAGCTTTCAAGTAACAGGTTTTTTAGTACCAGTTTGGACATCAAACAATTATATAGAATGAACATTTATTTTATGCCTAGATCTTGCTTTCCTTAGAAAAATCATTCTAGCAAGACCATCCCTATTAGCAGTATTTGTAAGAGTCCAATACTCACTGACCAGGTTCTTTTAGATATTCCACACGTGGATGGTGTAATATTTAATACCAAATTTACATATTTGAAGATGGCTGATGTTACATTGGATTTCTGATTTAGTGGAGTGATACAAAATATATTGCATAACACAATATAAGTGTAAGTTACACTTGGCAATATATATATATAGCAATTGCAACACACAGTTCAGTCACAATCCCAATGTGATTCCCATTACCAGTCTCCAGAACATGCTCACCGTCAGGATGCTGGGTATCCCACATCACTGGGAAAGAGTACATGGATTGAAGCCAGCTCAAGCCCATTGCACTCTTCAGTTTTTATACTCTTATGTTGGGCTGAGCCCCACCACCTATTCGCTCCCCCCATGCTGGTCTGGCAAACTCACGGAGACATTCACACTCTTTTAATGAACTTGGGGAGAAACATTGACACCACCAGTTGATCCACTCAACTGTTAAAAGCTGTTTATCTAAAACAGAGGCCACCCTCCGGACCCCTTTGTGCTGAGATAAAGTCAGTTCATTGCAAGAACTGTGGTCAGTCATATCCTGCATTATTTCCTGAGCTTCATTCAGATCACCCTGGCCCATCACCTCTGAGCCTTCTTCCATTTTAGGGGTCTATTGGCCAATCACAGTATATCCAGCTTTTTCTTTTGTATTTTGACAATATTTAGCTTCTCATGTAGAGGAAGTGAAATCCTTTGTCAATCATTCAAAAGCAGCATTCCCTACCCATATATTTCTGTGGTGTCAGATCGCTAGGGTAGGAACCACAAGGCAAGCCACAGTAATTTTGATTTCTGACTACTTGAATTATTTATATAGTGGTCATATCTAAGAGAAATATCTTCGTATATTCATTATACACTGATAATGTGTGCCTAATAAATCAGATTGAAGACAGATTGAAACATATAGCAGAGCACACGTTATTTAGCAAAGAAAACTAATGTGTATCATTCAATTTTGCTGTGCAGAAAACTTCAAACTCCTCTGGCACCCAGCACAGTTTAACTCAGGGAACCAAAACCTAGCTTTTTGTTAAGAATAGTAGGGAGCAACAAGGGACTAGGAAACTTGATAGCAAAGAAAAAATCTGTTGCTTTAAGAAATGCTTTGCCTAAGAGCTATTTCCGAGAGTAAAATCAACCCCTCTCTCACTCTGCACGCTCCACTCTCTTGTGAAGTTGGGGTTAGTACCCCAGAGCTAACAGGTGATTAATGAATTTCAGGGTCTGTATAGCAAATCTGGAGAAAAAAATCTAGGGCCTAGTGAAAACAAATCAAGCTCTACAAATGGAAGTGCACATAGTATAGCAATATTTTCTTGAAATACTTATGCAGATCTGTACTTCCAATGTAAACACAGCCACCACCAGCCTTAACAATAACTAGATGTACTTTGCACTGAAAGAAGATTTATAACAGACAAACTGATCAAGTCATGGGGCATATTCCTGAAAACCTTTGTATATGCAGGTAACAAGAGAAGAAGAATTAAACCTTACACTGCACAACTGAAAGAAGCAACACAAGAATTGTTTCTTTTTTCAGTTGAACAACAAGGAGTTGGACTTGGACTTCTCATTATAAATAAGCTATCCTGTATCAGTAGCAGCGAACAATGCATCCTGATCTCAGCTGGCCCCAGCCAGCTCAGACTGTGTCTCATTATTACAGGAACTGCGTTCCCTCAGGAAGAAAAGTGTGTTCAATTCAGTGGGACAATTCACACCCAAGATAGTACAATTTGTTTTAGAATGATACCTAAAGGTTTGAAGATCACCTATGGCTACTTTCTTTTTTCCCCCATTAACTCCAGTTCACCACACTATCTGAAATATCACCCAAAAGCGTTGGATAAATGCATTCAAAGCATCATTTTCAATATTTAAAGTATGGCTTTCTAGAAGACATGAAACACCTGTTAACTCTTTACTGAGGTCCTTTTATTTTACTCTGGTTCTGTAATTGTTTATTAAATCAAGAGCAAATTTCTTTAAACCTGCCTTAGAGCCTCTTTATGTTGCCAGAAGGACATAAAGATGATGATGATCAGGCAACCACAAGCAAAAGATTCAGCGCATCTTAACAAGTTGCTAAGCCTTAGTTGAGACAAGTTAGCTGCACCAGCCACCTTCCCAGGCCAATGCAAATGCAAAGCAGAGTGAGTCAGATCAAACCACCACCACAGAAGTTCTTAAGGACGTCTGTTCAGCTTTGTGTTTTCACTGGACTAGGAACAATCCATGGTGCCTGCCATTACCGGATCACAGCTGGGGAGTGCTAACTTTTGAAGAGGTCGTGAGACAACTGCTTGTGATCCTTTGCCCACACACATTTGTCCAGAGACTCAAAGGCCTGGTATTCCCCTGACATTAAGCTAGGAAAAAAATATTTTCTTAAGTTGCTTTGTAATTAATTGGATATAAAAATTGATGTAAAATAATTTGTTGAAAGGAGATTCAGAGAATGACAGTGCATTCATGAAAGCATTCGAAAGAGAAGTTATTGCATGTAAGGAGCATCCCTGCTCTGTGTCACCTTTCAGCAGATCTCAAAAGTATTGCATCAGAAAAGAAAAAAAAAAAGATGGTTTTCTATACTACAGATATATTGAAACTACCTAACATATTTCCACGTTTTTCCAATTATCCTAGTCCAACATTTCTGTAATTCTATTAACTCTCAAGATAATTTTTCTGTTTTATTATTTACATTTACCACTTGTTAAAGGGGGAAAAAGAAAGGAAAAGCAAACCTTCTTTCATATGGAAAAAAGGCATCAGCACTTCTGATTTAATGATGCCTTTAGTGCACAAATTACAGAAAGCATATATGGAAATGTATAATTCATATACTTGCATTCATGTATCTCTGTATTTCATATTGCACAAGCATACATTTTTGGCCTCAGCTATATGTCCATTACCACTGAAAATTGTTTTTCTCTTGACTTACAGACAACCATCCAACAACCAACCCTCCACATACAGCTATGGAATTGTCACACTTTTTTTTAATGCTAAATTTCAGAGGAAAAGGGTTCTCTAAAGGACTTACCTATTAGATGATTGCATTACTTGCAATTTTTTGCTGTTTAAAAGCTATCTGACAGGTAAGTCCTAAAAATGCTTGTTCTGCTACCCATTTTTCACTAATCTTTGTAAATATTCAAAACATGCTGATTTCTTTAACCATGCAGATCACAGAGTATCAAGGTGATGACTTTCTACTGAATGTTCCTACTCCAACTGTGCAACATAGTTCCCACAAACGCTCTCTACTGTCAATTTAAAATTTGCTCTGTCAGTAACAATTCCTGCCAGCAATTTTCTGCTACTAAATATTCAGAAAGTAAACATCAAACAATTGACCTATACAAGTGAACTAATTTTTTAAATTAGCATCAGGAGGAATTCTTATGGTCCTCTCCTAACAAGAGGAAATTAAAGTGTTACAAGTACATGTCATTTCTTACATAACTATGAATAAATAAAATTCTAACACACCATTTTGAAGGCACAGATTTTGAGTGCTGGGAAAAGTCAGTGAAGAGGGAAATCCACATAGACTGGAAGGAAGTCCAGGAAAGTGGGTAGCGTAGCTTTTGTTGGAGTCCTGATACAAACCAACTTGGAACTTTTGGAGATTACAATATCTTAAAGTCAAGTCATTCACATGCCCCCATTATGCATTCAAAGAGGCAAAACAGATATTTCTCATTAGCCAGATGAAAAAGTTCTGGGCAAAACATTTTTTTAGAGTATTAAATTAGCTTAGCATGCTGAACCATTGATTGGTAAGTTTATCTAAATTTCATCTTTACATTTACATTATAGTATATTTAAAAGTGTTAGTGATTTTTTTCCCCAGAATTAAATACTTTGATCTATTTTGTTAAAGAGCCCATCAATATTATCTTAAAAACATAAAATTAAACATTGATAGTTCAATAGGTTATGAATTATTTAGTGACTCCATACACCAACCATTTTTTACTTTTTCCTCGCCCCCCCTAAAAAAAATGTTTTTGAACCACCAAAAGGATAAGAGAGTGAAAGCAAAAAACTATTTTTGAAATCTTTTTTGGTAGTTCATCTAGGCTCTGTGAACAAATATCCACTTAACAAATTACAATTCCTAATTATGAGCTTCATTCTTTGGTGTTATCAAAGTGATCAAGACATGAATTAGCATTATCAGCCTAATTATCTGCTCAGTCATACTAATGAACATCACCCTGCTGTTAACCAGGATGTGTAACTCTGAGAATCTCTCCAGAAATCCAGATCTCCATTCAGCACCTTTCAGGAAGCATTAAATAAGTTCATCCCAAAAAAGGCATCAGTATCAGGAAAAAAGTTTTTAAAAATTTAGATTCTAGTTGTACTTGACAGCTTGATGAGGAAATGAGTTTGGTTTCATTCCTTTAGAGATTCTAGTTTTAGAGCAATATATTTCGGTCCTGGCAGAATTAATAGATGGCTCACTCGTTTGTCAGGATGAATTTTCCATTTCAATACGACTCTATTGCAACAGCAGCACAAAAAGACCAGCACATATATATAATTTCCAATACTATTTTGCAGCATCATTCTTCAGAGGGCAAAGTACTTAATCAGATACAATGGGGCTTAATGGAGTATCACAACTGTCCAGCTACTCCTAGTTACTAAACCTGCATGGCTATAAATCAAAATTTGCCAAGATTTTGAACCTACGATCAGGTGCGTGCAGTTCAAAACCACAGCGATTCCAACCTGCCTGCCCTTAGTACACTCTACCAAGGCAAGAAGCAAGTCATTACATCTCAAGGTTTTCAAGCGACAACAATTGCATTACCCTCTCAGGAATTACAGTCCATTGCTTTAGTATAAAATCATTTCCTTCCTGTCTTTATAAACATTGTACTACAACAGTTCTCTACATCTAAATTTATCAGGAGATCCCATGAAAAAAAGTAGAGAAGTAATTGATCTGTTAGGTAATATATACAACTACCTATTCTCAGAATAGGATCAGTTCAGTTTTGGTGTTTGTTGAAAAGGATTTATTCTATGCTGTATACAGAGAATAAAATTAATTTTGATCTCTGACCTCTTATTTCAGATATTTTATAAAGTCCACCAAGGATACATATAGAAAAATAGTTATATACATTGAGAAAATGTCATACCTATAGGATAGCCAAAGTAAGTTAAGTTCAGAGTTTTCAAACCTGACTGAACATATTCAAGTGCAACTCTTTGCGATTTGTGACTTTGATACGAAGGACTAACAGGATTTCCATTTTAATAAGATCACGCTGTACTTGCTAACAAAAGAACTAAGGAAAAATAACTGTAGATCTAAGGTGTGAGACAAAGTGACTTCATTTTATAATATAATGATTAACTTGGAACAAATACTACAAAAATACTTTCCTTATATGCCATGCACAGTGACATGTTTGTAACATTCTCTCTCACGTTTTAGTTATCGAAGAACACTGACATTCGAACAACATATTTCCATGTAGCATGCAGATTTTTTTCTTAAGTACCTCATTCCTTAAGTAGTTATAAGATTTTAGAGAGTTAATTATAAGTGGAAAGATAACAAATTCTGTTTATAAATGTGACGTGATCATTTATAAACTACTGAGAGAGCTGAGACATAAAATTAAGATCAACACTTATATTTGTCCATCTTCCCTTGTACATGAAGGATATAGACAGATTTGGTCTTGCAGAGTAGCCTAAAGTATTGCAGCCCCACAAATGAAATGCTGTAGAAGACTGTGTGAGCTTGCTTCAGAGCAAAACATCAACTTAAACCTATTCTAAAGACAGAAAGAAGACTTATCATGCCTAGCTGCCCAAATAACCTTTTAAAGCCACGTCTGTTTGCATACCTCTGACATTCCAGATAAAATGAGTTTATGCTGACAAAGCTAGCTATGCGCTGTGAGAGACCAGGAGTGCTCACCTAGGAGCTGGTATATGTTTGCAGTGGGACAATGGATAACTACAATAATCTTTCTTTGCAGTTACAGAGGGGAGAAAAAAAACCACCCCCCCCCCAAAAAAAACCCCCAAACCCAAAAAAACAAAAATCCCCAAAGAAAACCCAAAGTTTAATTTAAGAGACACCCATGCAACTGTCTTGTGAGCATTAACTCTCTTTTATCCTTCCCAAAATTCTTAGAAGTTACTTGAAAGATTACCCCCAATATTTTGGATAACTGCATTTCAGGTGTTTGGGGGATTTTTTTGTGGTTTTTTTTCTTTTTCTTTTTTTTCCCCCCAAATGCTTGATACTCATTGTTTCATGATTCTGTAGGCCATAAGGTGGTGTTCTTCCACTGTGACTGAATGATAGAGACAAAAAGGACAAAAACACACAGGATACGGGAAAGCACCATAAATCACGCTCCTGTGCATATCTTTGAAGCACTAAGGATTTGCAAAAGAACAGTCAGCAGCCACCCAAATTTTTATGAATAGTGAATATCACTAGCTTCAGAAATAGTAACAAACAAAAACTTGGATTGTTTATGAACACTTTTTTTTGTCATCAAATGGACTTTGTTCATTTGGAACCCTCAGAATACAAAAGAGGAAGATATATAATAGTACACTAATTAAGCCAGCTCTATGGGATTATTTCAATTGAAACCAAATATTAATTATTGTTTCATTATTCATCTATAATAATGGAATGTAATGTTTGAGTTTACAATGTGTATGTGAAGTTAAATATGTAAGCATTGACTCACATATACTAAGATCCACAAATTGAAGATTCTATAGAAACCCAATTCATTTTTGTGATAGTAAACACAGTATGTACAAGAGTTAAATTGCTAAGTAGAAGCAAGAGTACTACTGAATGCGGAGAAACAAGAACCTCTTCATACTGGAGAGCATCTCAAAGCAACACATGACTGAGCACCATGCTATATTGATTCAGAGAAAGGGATTTTATAGGGTGCTTAAACATCAATTGTGGGTTTTAAAGTCTTGCCCCACGTCCACTAAATGCTGTATAAGCACCTATATGGCAGATCACCTCACTAGGACAAGAAAACATAGCTGTTTTGTTGCACAGAGATTCACTGAATATTTTCTTTTGGATTTTTGCAAGTGAATTTGCATCTTCAAGTTTTACTATAAAGCCTCAGGTTAAAATAAACAAAAAAAATTTAAAAAGCAATCCCATCAATTATACTGACATTCTTCGCATGTTTATATAATGCCACAGAGGTTTCTTGATTTGAACACAAACCCCTTCAACCCAGTCATACTTTGAACTGAGGAAACACGCTTTATTTTTTGTTAACACTGATTTACAAAAAAATTCAATTAGCATTGTATGTTTATACATAGTAGAAATCAGGAAATGAGATTGTTTTTGCATGTCCTCATTAAATATACATTCAGTTCAGAAAGCGGGGGGGGAGAGGTGATTTCTGAGGAGTTTGAAAGGACTAAGTAAGAGAGAAAATTAACTTCAGCACAGCTCGAAGACTGCAAGGAGCTTACCCAAGAGAATGAGATGACTGCAACACTTTCCTCTGGTTGTTTCTAATGGTTGTTTTAATTTCTTTTGTCTTCCATGACCTTTCACAGTTATTAAGAGAAGTCGTTGTTGTTGTTTTGTTTCCCATCTCACACATACAAGTGAGTGAATTTCTGAGAAGGACTGAGTCCTGTGCACCAAACTGCTATGTGGCATCACCAGTAAATGAAGGGGTACCATCCCTACAACACCAAGCTGAAAAACTTACTAAACTCACAAAACTATAAAAAGTAGTGGAAGGCAGCTCAGCAGGATCCCACAGAAATCCAATAAATATTTCTGCAGGGTTCTAACAATTTTTAGCAAGGGACACTGAAAACGGACTTTCTGAAATTTGTTTGGAACAAAAGAAGGATCCAATGGTTTGATTTCAAAAGTGGTTGCCCTGCATTTATTGCCTCCTAAGCTGAGCCTGGAACAGTTCAAAACCTTCCACTGACAAGACAGAGCAATTTTCAGCTGACCATTTATTGCTGAGACTGAAGATAAATGACAACAGGCTTGCAGACTTCGATGGTTTTGTCATCCAGAGCAAAAATTTCAAGCAAACACATCTGTGCAATAGTTCTAATGCAAATATTACCCAGTCCTCTCCAGCTGAAGTGCCTATTGGCAATTCTGTGAGTATTTCTCCACAACCTTTTTATACACAGCCTAAGGACTCCGACAAACTCTCTCTTTCCCTTCAAAGGCTTGTTAAGTATGTGATGAATAAATCTGTCACTTCCAATTCTAAACTTACTTTCTGTTTTGACTGCTGCAGGATCTTGTATCCATGGCAACTTTTCACCACTCAGAATCGATTAAAGAAGTGATCGGTTTATCTAAATAGCCGTGCTGATGGAGATGATTGTTTTTTCTGAAATAGCAACCGTGACAGGTACTGTAAGTCTCCTTGACCAGTTAGTTTTCCAACACAGCAAGTAATAAATTCTCAAAAAACACATTGTGGTCAGCTGAATGCTCAGTTCATTTCTCCTCTCTAAAACAGGTCTCTATTTAAATACCCCTGCAAATCAGTATCTACATTTCTGGTTAATATGTCCTGCTCTTTTTTTTTTTTTTTTTTTTTAAGCAGATGTCCTGGTTTCAGCTGGGATAGAGTTAACTGTCTTCCTAGTAGCTGGTACAGTGCTGTGTTTTGAGTTCAGTATATGAAGAATGTTGATAACACTGATGTTTTCAGTTGTTGCTCAGTAGTGTTTAGACTAATGTCAAGGATTTTTCAGCTTCTCATGCCCAGCCAGTGAGAAAGCTGGAGGGGCACAAGAAGTTGGCACAGGACACAGCCAGGGCACCTGACCCAAACTGGCCAACGGTGTATTCCATACCATGTGACGTCCCATCTAGTATAGGAACGGGGAAGTGGGGGCAGGGATTCGCCGCTCGGGGACTGGCGGGGTGTCGGTCGGCGGGTGGTGAGCAATTGCACTGCGCATCATTTGTACATTCCAATCCTTTCATTATTGCTGTTGTCATTTTATTAGTGTTATCATTATCATTATTAGTTTCTTCTTTTTCTGTTCTATTAAACCGTTCTTATCTCAACCCACGGGTTTTGCTTCTTTTCCTGATTTTCTCCCCCATCCCACTGGGTGGGGGGGAGTGAGTGAGCGGCTGCGTGGTGTTTAGTTGCTGGCTGGGGTTAAACCACGACAGCAGAGCACCATAGTGTACAGATCTTGTTGAAGGTCTAACCTGCATTTGTCTCCAAATACAAATATATTTTTTATTTGCTTTGGAGTTTTGGACAACCAGATTTATTTAGTAAAAGATGAAACCATCAAAAGTTTTCAGTCAGGCATAGATGACTGTTCAAATTAATTCCACAGCATGGAGGCCCAACGTACCAAAAGTGTGACAAAAGCACTGCTACAGGTAGAGGAATGTGAGGCAGAGCAATGCTTGCAAAGGACAAACCACTTCACAAAGTGTTTCAAGTTCTACAGAACATTTTTATTCTGCACATTTGTCAAACTGTAAGGAGTTCCTAACTCATGTATTATATGTGAAGGCTCTTGGGACCAAACATTAAAGACCTTAAGCATACGTTGGAATTTATAGTGATTAATGTGGTAACGCATCTTGTAAAGTCTACAAAGGCACATGTTCAAAAAATAAGGAAATGCTTGAGGGGACGGAATCAACTTTTAATGCTTAAGAGCCATAAATGGGCATGAAACAGCTTAGTGGGCTTTACATGACAATATATTTAGATGTGAAAATGGCACCCAGAGAAACACTGCAACTTCAAAGTAAAATGTTATAAATTAAAGCACAGAGGAGGACTTCAACCATAATTAAACTTATCTTGCTTTGAAGACAGAAGCTTAATTTGTGATCAATATTAATTATATCAATATTAGCATGAAACAAGCAGGATGCAAGCCATTTTAGTAACACAGGGATTTTGTGCAGATTTCCTAGGTAAAAGCTCAGGATTCCAGGTGCGAGATCATTCACTTTGCAGTGAGTCTTGCCGACTTCACCCAGGGAACAAATTAAACAAGCATAAGCATGAAGTAGCTGCAAGTGTAACAGGGTGCCTGACACTAAGCCATCTTCATTCGGATAATTTGACAGCTGAACAAAAGGTTAGCAATCCAGTCTGATCATCTCTGCTGTATGCCACTCTTCTGTGCTCTCAAGCTTAGTAGTATTTATAATGTATATACGATGAATGCTGAGAGATCATTTAGGTTAGTTAAGCTGCAAAAGGAAATACTATTTCTGGTCTGAAGAATAGAGAAGTTTTTTCCTTTTGTTTCACCTACAGAGAGCTCTTTTGGGCGATAACACATACAGCACCTCTACGGCCATGTTATAAAGCATCAGGCTATTAAGATTATGCTGACAGGGTGCTGAAAATATGAAGTCTCCAAGAGCAGGAACTGTGTTGCGAAGGTTTCGAATCCTGTCCTTGAAGTCACAGCAGATGGGAAAAAGAGAGGACAGAACAAAAAAAATTCAAAGAATGAATGTCAGGTGAAGAACAAATGCTGAAATGGTCTGAGTGCCCTTCGCTGTTCCAGGTCTTCTGCAGGAGGAGAGGCAGCTCGGAGGAATCAGATTCTTTACTTCTACATTGTGCAGTATGAGGTCCCCATAAGAGTGTAATACAAGGTTAGTTAGTTATAATGTAAAAGAGATAATAGACTCAGATTTTGGTGAATGACACCGCGTTTTTGGTTCTGGTATAACTGTCTCCGCCTGATGGATAAGCAGGAAGAATGAAGAATAGCATTGCAACCATGGTGTTGACAAGTGAGCACCAGGCACCTGGGGTTCCTCTTTGCTGGCTTCAGACCTCCATACCTGAGCCAGTCACGTGAGAGCCATAAGCAAATCAGAGAAACAGCAGGACTGCTCTGACTGTTTTTTAACCCTACCTGAAACCAGGAAACACCAACGATATTTCTCCCTGTGGACTATAAACTAGTTTAAACCAGGAACTGTCCTCCTTTAAACCAGAGATGAAGACGGTATATCAAGTTGAAGTTCAAGCTCATTTCATGAGGCATAGTGAGTGTGAATGTGTGTTAGACATACAAAATCTTAGGAATATCAGCACACGCTCAATTGACATCTTGTGGTGGTGCAGTGGCTGACAGTGACCTGTGACTCGCATGAGGAGCAGCAGTTCCTTCCTCTGCTGGCTGCACCAACCTGCTGGATTGTGCAGGTCGATGGTGTACAGCACCGGCCATTGGATTCAGGACAGGGAACGAAGACTCTGCCAGGCTTGTTGTCTGCTCTGAGACATCTCTGAACAGCAGGACTAACACAACTCAAGGAAAGTTACCTTGGGCTGATCCATGACACTTTCACTCTACAGACACTGATATATAAACAGTGATTGCAAACAGAGCTTACTCACAGGACCTGCTCCTTTGCACGCTTTGGCCATTACTGCTGTCCCCAGGACTGTCAATGCAACAGTTTGAACTGTCTGTCGTGTTTAGGCAAAATTTGTGTTTTGATGATATACCTCCAAAACCAAAAAGTTTTGAAGCCCTTTTAGTAGAGAAAGCTGTCAGAACTTAAAAAACACACCCACAAAACATTCCCTACATTTCTTTGTTGTTTGCCCAAACTGTTGTTTTCGGTGGGATTTCATGACAATATATGGATGTTAACCACCTAAAAGTTTTCATACCTCCAGTTTTTCCTGCCCAGGCCAGTCAGAGCTCAGAAGGTTCATTCAGGACACCATACATTTGTTTCAACAGCCACTTGTTATTACAGTGGGGCTGCAAGAGCTGACAGTGAAGAGATTTGCTAGGAAGGAAAGCACCTGAGTGACAATTAATTACCTTTGCTTCTGTCTCACAGTACTATACTTTCTTAATACCTTTTTCATTTTATCACTGCTATAGCGTACTGTTCTTTTTTATTAAAAGACCATGTTGGTCAGTGGATGGAAGTTATTTCTTTTTCTTTGCTCTTAAGTGCCAGTCTCTGCATGGTCAACTGCCAAATTTTGATATTTTTCCTCCCAAAACACAGAGACCGTTCATTCAGCCATCAATACCACAAACTGAAAAGCACAGTCCTGATTGGGCAGAAATAGCTGCCGAGAAAAAACTTGAAAACCACAAAGAATTAGAAATAAAACTGTTAAACCTAGTATATATCCTGTTCATAGTGCAAGATACATTATTTTAATATATATAGATACCCAGACTTCTCAGTTAGGTTTTCCAAACTTAAAATATACACTAAGAATGAGGATCACAAGACTTCTGAGCAACCCTTTTTTTTTTTTTTTTTTTACAGACTTCCATTTGACTGTCTGAACTTGAAGCATTATCGTCACATCAGCTGACATAAGGGCAGGACAATTACAATGCTTCAGCAATTAATAGATTTTAGTTCAGTGTGTGAAAGGTTATCCACATTTTAAAAATCAAAGACACTAGAAAGGGAAGAAAAAAAATATCAGTAGTATGATACTAAGCACATCAACACTAAATTAGACTTTAGGAAAATTAAAGGAAAAATACTGATGCCTATTAATGCCTCCTGTGATGTTTGCTGTTTAATTTTATTCTGATAATTAAAAAGTAGTATTTGGATTGTTAATTCACACTCTCCAGTATTTCAGGATTTTTCCACACGTACTGTTTTGCACTGAATATAGCCAAGCAAGCATGAACCCATTTTTTATACATTGCTGGAGAGAGAAACAACCTTCTTTGCCAACAAAGGTTTGTCAGTGTGGATGTACGCTCCTTTCCTAATCATTTGGCATTGGTTTCCTCTCTGCTTTGAGGTTTTTAGACACAGATGACTAGATCCACCTAATTTAAGCATTTGGCACTGGTGTGCCTGTTTGGAGGACAGCTGCCCTAGGCTCCCTCCACAGTCAACACATAGAGAGGCCCTTCTGAGGACAGCAGGCCCTGGGAGAACATCTAGGGTTAACTGAACTCTTAATCTCAGCAATTTAATTGTATGGTGAGCTGGGATTAAGCTAAATTTTTGCAGAACATGCTTGTCCTTTAATCACTCTACCTGTATCGTGTGCAACATCAGTGATGCTTTGTTCACCCTCACAAGGGGAAGATGACTGAATTTGCTTCCAGCTTATATTGAACTTTACCTGTGAAAAAGAAGAAAACCCAAACTCTTGTCCCTCAACCCCATAAAAACTTGAATGCCCGCTAGCTCCATTTGAATTTAAAAATAAAAAGTTCTAATAGCCCCATATGAAACTTTCCACACATTTGCTTTTATCTGCTAACTTTAACATTATATAAAGTTTGGATAACAAACTTTTTCCTCATGATACAAGATAGGCCTGTTAAAGAGGAGATGTAATTGTAGTTTTATGTCATATGTAATGCTATTCATTCTGGTTAACAAAACCTAAGGTGCCTCCGGGGCTATTGAATCAGTCTTCTACATGCAGCTGTTCAGAGATCCTGGATGTGCATCAGGGAGCTAAACTTTAAAGCTGACGTAGTCAGAGCTCCAAGCCTCTGCCCTGCAGACCTGGGGCTCCAAGACCATAATAAAGAGTGTGGAAACCTTTAACTACCAAAAATCCAGAGTGCAAATCTTCCTCGGATCAGTAAGACAACCTGGCAAACTGCCGCACAGATGAACAGGTAACACACGTCATGAATAACATTCTTTGCAAAACATACTACTTTTGACAAATTTCCATTTTCATAGAAACAAAAAACATTGGCCAAATTACTCAGGAAAAGGCCTACCCAGAATGAGGCATAAAAATTTTTCCCTAGTACATAACAACATCCTTCAATGAGTTTATTAAGTAAGCCTGGAGGAGACGACAGCAGAGGCAATGAGAAGCCTTTTCCCTGACTATTCTCTTTGCCCCTGGATCAGTAAGACAACAGAACCAAGGCAGAATCTGAATTATTTCCCTCAACCTACAACACAATGTTTAATCCAGAGAATCTAGTATCGATGCAGGAATTATATTCAGTAATTTGAGATTACCTATATATGTCCACAGCCCACCAAAAATAAAGGGAATCAGGCAGGATTTCTCTGTGTGTGTTTGGAAAAGGTTAAAAACCCCACAAACTGATCCAGTTAGCATATGGGTGGCAGAGAGAGAAGTTGTGTTTTAAGACCGAGAACAAAAGCAGCTCTACTAAATCCAAATGCTTTCCATATTCCAAGGATATTAAGAGGAAGAAAAAGAATGAATGGCAGGAAGAAGCAAGAGGAAAAAATGAGCAACAAGAATCGTTTGAGTTTATGGGGCAATAGAATCTATTACGTGAAGGTGGAAAAAAAAGCTACTTGGCTTAGCTTGTGTTATTCCAAATTTAGGTCCTTTTCATATTAGCTACAGCCTTCACAACAAAAAAGCCTTCAACTTTTAATAGCCTAGGTGTAAACTAGCTCATTAATGAAAAAGAACAAAGCCTTTGAGTAACATGGCTTCCCACCCGTCTCCCTCACTACTATTCATCAATGAAACTATGCCTCCACCTGGCAAATGGACACAATAGCAAATTCCTAATGCACTGAAAATAATCTGCACATCTAACATACCGTAAAGTTTTGGCACATATGCTATTGGCTTCAGTAAATGAAGGATTTTTAGTAAATGAAAGACTTTACACATGGAATTTGTTGCAAACTCACATAAACATTGTACCTACTTGATGAGTTCAGATGAAATGTGTGGTTTAGTACTTAGAAAGCTCAGTGTGGTTTAGTACTTAGTAAAATTACATAGGTCTACAGCTGCCTGTTTTTTGAGCTAGACTAATGGTATTGGGAAAAAAAAAACAGTATTAAGAGAAGTTTGTTGACCTAAGAGAAGGCACAGACCATTTTACGGGCTACTCAAAATCAAATCTGGCCCAGCAGGTTGGGACTGTGTTGGTATAACATGAGCTGCAAATATTCAGTTTTATTGAAAGTAATTGAAGAAGACAGTGCACACAATTATCTCAAGTAAATTTTTGTGCTGTTGTTCTGAGCTAAAAACCATGTTTTATGGAAGGCTTCATATTCATAATTTTGTTCTCAGACAGAACAGGGTTAATTTTACAAGACACTTTCAACTGAACAAACAGTAAAATCCTAGGTGACATTTCAAGAGAAAACGGTCCTTCCTGACCCTTGTAATTTTATTTAATAAAACACCTTAGAGCTGGATTTAGGACAGGTGGAAGGAAGGAGAAACATTCTTCATAGCACTTTGCACATATAGGTGGCCTTTTCTCATTCCACCTCAAGGACCTCTACCTCCATTTTATGCACTGGGCAACTGAAGCTCCTCCAGTCCCGTAACACAGCAGAGTCAGGGCCATCTGACCCTGGGGCTCTGCCTGCTGAGCCCAAGGCCCTGCACTAGCACTTCTGCTTAATGAAGAAGTCAATGTACTAAATTTGAATTTGCAAGTTTTGGGGACAATTGGTCTAACCCAGCAAGATATGCAAGAACATGTCCAACTAGTTATGAGAGTAGTCCTAATTACTCTAACTCTAATTGGGATTATTAGCGGCTATACCCACTACTTAAATGCAAGCCTTTTCCTGTTTGTGCTGCTCACAGTCCTGTGACCAAAAAGACTTCAATAATTTACACCCATTTGTGGGTAAATTGAACCCAGAAATTATACCTAGGACTGGAAGAAGTTTAACCCTCAGCATTCATTCTTTCTCCACTCTTAGTGGTACTAGGCAGAATACTGTAAAATATATTTACTCCCAAATTAGTAACAGCACAGCATTCATATATTTGGAGATTTCTGAATCCCAAATAACCAGAAGAATCAAGGAAATAACCTCACACTGACATGACTTCTTTTAGACATTTTTCTTCACTCGTATTTGAAAAATCCAGGAGTCATTTTTTACAGCTTTCCTATTTGCCATGCTTCTGTGACTGCTAACACTGGCACAACAGGGATATTTTCCATTAATCTGTTATTACAGTACAAAGTTATCTGGTTATCAATCAACATCTCAAAATTTCAGTTACCATTGTTCTGGTTTATTTAAATTTCTCAATCTGTTACCTAAAATACCTTTATATATTGCTTTTATCTCACAAATTTCTTAAAAGTAATAGCAAAAATGTAAAATAGATATTGTCATTCTTAAAAAGCCTCAACAGTCAGTAATGAAACTTCAGAGAACTGGTTAAGTTATAATACCAATAAAACAGTGATCAGTAAATTCTCTATAGCTTTACTAAGCAGTTAAAGACCTATAACCCTCTAAAGATTATAAGCCATAAATAAGTATAAAGTTACTTACTATATTTTTAACCACTATCCATTAATAATAAATCTGTCTGATTAACCATATAAATATTTTCATAACTCATTGGTCCTAAAATATAATTAGACATTAACTGCAAATGGTTAGCTTCTAACAAACCAATTCTAAGGAAATTTTTAAAAATAGTTCCCTAAAATTAAAAAAGCAATAAAATCCAAAGTTAACTGTTTTCCTTCTTTTAATTTGTCAGACTGGATAATTTTCAACAAGAATGAACCATCTCAAAACATTTTAGGCAAGTTTGATTAATTCAAAGTTCCTATTTCCCTGAAAAAAGAACAAATTAAGGTGGTGCAGTTTATGGTATGAGCAACAGCAAGTCTAGACATGATCAAGGTTAGCATTAGGTTAATTGAAAAAGTTATTATTTAGTAACAACATCTGACAGAGGGAACACTTGTGTTTAGACTCTTCACAAGAGATCCCCATATTAGATCCCAATATACAGAACAGGGCTTGGATTGGACTTAAATGATGCACCAGCACAAGGTCTGCATAATACTATGCTCATGGTCAAAATGAAACACACACAATTGTTCACCCATTTTGGGTGCATGCAAACCCTCAACATATAGAAGTCCTTACTATATTAAGTTGAATTTACCTGAACCTATGCCTACCTTAATTTTCTAGACTCTCCTTATGATCAGAAGTTAACACTGTCCTTTGCTTCTTGAGGGAGAGTGAACAGTTTCTACAAACTTCTGGCATTAGCCCTCATTCTTTGACTGTGCAAACAAAAGCAATCAGACCCTCAGCTAGTATAAACAGAAAGCAGATCCACACAGTCATACCAATGGAGCATGTAACCTACACCAGGATTAGCAATTTTTTTTTTCTTTTGACAGCTAGGACAGTCATGTAGCATATTGGAATTGCAGTTGTTCATAGAAAAAAAAAAAACCCACAAACCCCAACCACAAAAAAACCCCAACCAAAAATTATGCTTGTAAACCATGCTTGCTTTACTTCTACAGGTAAATCTATCATGCTATTCATAGTCATCTGTATCAGTGCATTTACAAATTACTTATTTTTCAGCAAACTTATTGCTTGCATACATTTCCTCACATCTTTTATCCTTGAGTTTTTTTTCTTTTATGGCATCTAATACTTCTTTCCCTTCCCCCATAGAAAAAAATTAATCAAAATAACCTGAAACACAAATACAAGAAGTTTTAAACAGCCACAATGGGGAAAAGAGTCTTATAGAAAGCCTGCCAAAATTATCAGAGATAGAAACCGTCATTCACAAGGTAATACATAGTTACTTCTAAAAAGGAAGGAAAAGATAACTCTGGAAATATGATACTATGTGGCAAAAAGTCTCCATCAAGTTAAGAAGTATCCCCTATGGAACAATAGTCAAATAGAAAAAACAGGGATATGGGCAGATGTTTTAAATCACTGCTTTTAATTACATAAAAGACTTCACATTCCACATCAGCTGGCACAGAATCCCTCACTGGACAGCCGCTCATGTTCTGCTTTCTCTTAAAGGTGAGCTACAAAGCTAAAAAGAAAATCAAGCTCATTTTAGATGTGTGAGCCGAATTCCCTCCTCCCCCATAACTGTCAAATGCTTTTCTGCTAGCCTCGTACAGGCACCAGTCGCATGCACATGCACTCCAACCTGATTCAGTGAATATATTTTCCAGTGTACGGTGAATTAGCATACCTCCCCCCTCAGAAGTGTAACTATTAACTAGGCTGGGCACGTTCTCCACGTCAGGCTTCAAGTGGCTTCCAGTCCACACCTCTTCCCATTGAGGCAGAGGGCCTGTGCTATGGGCTTGGATAATAATGTGCCACCTCACTGGCTATGGCCCTCAATCTCATTGAAGTAACTGTTGTTACATGATAGAACATTATCACATCAACATTATAATTTTCCAGAGTATTTTCAGCAAGCCTTGGATGCCTAGACACTCTCTGAAATTTCTACTGATACTGAAAAAAAATTTATTTCAAAAGTTTGTGAACATGTCCTCCAAATTCAATTAATTACGCAACTGTTGTTTTGCAGTTCACATTAAGAACAAAAAAGAAAGAGAAACCTGAAAAAATCCCCCACACATTCAAGTCTTAAATTAGGGAAATATCTATCTTCTTAATATCTTCTCAAGGACTTTCCAGGTCTCTAGCCATAAAATAAAGTTCTAAATGAAGTGAAGAAATGGAAAATCACATAATCTGCAGCCACAGATGCAGTAGGTCCACACTGCATATACTCTGCCATTTCAAGAAATGCATTTCCTCTAACTATCTATGTATAAATTGTGCTGATTGACACTTAGAGCACCAGCTTTTAATTCTGTTCACATTCATAAATACGCATCATATCACAGATTAGAACATGCAGCTACCTACAATGCATGTTCTATTTATCACTGCCTTTAGTTACATGGGTAAAATTGCACCAACTTAATTTGTATCGGAACCAGACACCCACCCTCCAAAGTACCACTTACATTTTCTCCATTTTCTTCCAAGCACAAAGCATAATGAGTTCCTTGTGGGAACTTAAGCAGACTTAAAATGTTTAAAAATAAAGACTTTGTAATTCATTAACAAGTAGGCTGCTATGAATTTTGTCTTTGAGACTAATTCACTCTCAAGGCCAAATTCTTCCCTTAGATCTCTGTTCAGATATTCTACTCCAGTTGTAAACAAACCCTTTTAGAGATTCGCACATGTACAGAAGATAGTCATTCAGAACCCAGATCTAGCATCTGGTCCCAAAGGAAAGGGCTCATTTGCAGTGTCACAGCTAAGTAGGAAAGAACCACTCCCACACAGCTCTGGTAGATTTTCCATACAATTCACAGCCTATGTGAGAGTGAAACCAAGACCTCTGGAGGATTTTCACCTCCAGACAAAGTATGAGAGTCAGCCCCCCAAAAATCATTATCCCTTGCAAAATGAGAGGTTCGAATCTTTGAGTGATAATTTGGAACCTAAGTCCCACATCACAGCCCACCAGCCCAGCTGATGTTTAGCTCATCAGCTATTTTAGGGTATTTCTTTTACCTTTCTCCATTTTGACCACCATTTTCCACTTTGCATAGGAAGCACCTGCCCTGATAAAAGATTCGTCAGAAGTGCTGGCTTGCATACCTGCAATTCTGCTTAGAAACCACTTCCTCTGCTCACGTTGATATAATTGTAGCAGAGGGGTGACCACAAGAAATTCACACTCTCCAGTACTGCTGTTAAAGAGCAGAATGTATTTGAAAAGGAGTCTAAAGAGTATACTTCGTGACATGCAAACCAGATACCACATATCACTTCTGTGGTTTTAGTGGAATACAAAGAGAAGGCAACCAGACCTAACTCCTCCTATAAAAACACATGGTCCATAGACAGGAACAGACAGGGTCTATTGATCCATCTATCCAGTGGTGGAGCTACTGCCAAAATTTGCTCATGGAATAGATGGCAGATGTTTGCGTTCTTGGCCAAAATTAACAATTTCTACCCTATAAACTACTCGCAACTTTTGTGTTCATGTACACATCAAACTCTTATTACTCTTTCCAGTTACTGAATGCAATACAAAATTGTATTGGGTTTGTGTGGCAAGGTTTTGGTAGTGGGGGGGGTTACAGGGGTGGCTTCTGTGAGAAGCTGCTGGAAGCTTCCCCTATATCTGACAGAGCCAATACCAGCCAGCTTTAAGACGGACCTGCCGCCAGCCAAGGCTGAGCCAATCAGCGATAGTGGTAGCGCCTCTGTGATAACAGATTTAAGAAGGAAAAAAAGTTGCAGGGCACACACAGAAAATGCAGCCGGAGAGAGGAGTGTGAACATGTAAGAGAAACAACCCTGCAGACCCCCAGGTCAGTGATGAAGGAGGGGGAGGAGGTGCTGCAGGCGCCGGAGCAGAGATTCCCCTGCAGCCAGTGGGGAAGACCATGGTGAGGCAGGCTGTCCCCCTGCAGCCCAGGGAGGTCCATGGTGGAGCAGGGGGATGCCCCAAGGAGGCTGTGACCCCATGGGAAGCCCATGCTGGAGCAGGCCCCTGGCAGGACCTGCCAATCTGTGGAGAGACGAGCCCACATTGGAGCAGGTTTTCTGGCAGGACTTGTGACCCCATGGGGGACCCACACTGGAGCAGTGTGCTCCTGAAGGACTGCAGTCTGTGGGAAGGACCCACGTTGGAGAACTTTGTGGAGGACTGTCTCCCATGGGAGGGACCCCACACTGGAGCAGGGGAAGAGTGTGATGAGTCCTGCCCCTGAAGAGGATGAAGCGGCAGAGACAACGTGTGAACTGACCATAAACCCCATTCCCCGTCCCCCTGCACCACTGATGGGGTAGGTAGAGAATCCAGGAGTGAAGTTGTGCCCAGGAAGAAGGGAGGGGTGGGGGGAAGGTGTTTTGAGATTTGGGTTTATTTCTCATTACCCTACTCTGGTTGATTGGCAATAAATTAAGTTAATTTTCCCCAAGTTGAGTCTGTTTTGCCCATGACGGTAATTGGTTGAATGATCTTTCCCTGTCCTTATCTCGACCCACAAGCCCTTTGATATATTTTCTCTCCCCTGTCCGGGGGGGGAGGGGGGGGCGGGGAGTGATAGAACAGCTTTGGTGGGCACCTGGCATCCAGCCAGGGTTAATCCACCACAAAAATATACCACCCTCTGCTCACCTTATAAATGCAGACTCTCATGGATGGTACCTTTGTGTTTCCCAAGTTTTAAGGGCTTCAGCATCCACCGAGTTGTGCAGAAAGAGCATTTATAAAGTTACTCACTTTGTTCTAGGTGTTTTCCTAGTTACTACTGGTCTTGAACAGAAGCAAAAGGAGGCCTTCAGCTTACCACTTATATTGGAATATATTAATTAAAACCAGAGAGGCAGAACTGAAAACTTACCCTGCTGTTCAGATCCACAGAGTACGTGGCTGCTCTTCCGCTTTCAAGATCAGCCAAGAACTCTGTGCCTCTATTTTATTATGCTTCTGGTTTCTCCCATTCATTCAGTCTGGAGATAGAGGTCTGCTTAATGAAGTTTGTGAGAAATATCTTAGATGGGAAAAAACCCCACATCAAAGAAAAGGCAGAAGTGTTTGAAATTATGAAGAAACAGAAGGTGGACATCTATATAAGAAAGAAACAAGGATATAAGCATAGAAGGTGAGGAAAAAAGGAAGATGAAACCTCTTCTGACTGCAAATATACTTCACAGAAATGCAGTTTCTTTTCACCACAAAAAAACCCCACCAACATGGTACATTTGGATACTTGAGTAAAACACTGGGATTTATTTTGCACTTGACAGAAATATTTTGATTTTGACTGAAATATTGTTTTGCTAAACAAAATTTTCTTGGAATGCCTTCAAGAAGAACTTAGAATTGTTGTGATTTTCTTATGAAGTGGGATGAAAATTAAATTTGAAATCATACAATAGTGTGATTAAACAGAAATTTTATCTTAAACAATTTCCATCCTCCACAGAGCTTTGATGGCAAAATAGTTCCTGGCTTCTAGTCCTATGACAACTGTGCTGGTTTTGACTGGGATAGAGTTAATTTTCTTCATAGTAGCTACTATAGAGCTATGCTTTGGATTTGTGCTGAAAACAGTGTTGATAAGACAGGGATGTTTTAGCTGTTGCTGAGCAGTGCTCACACAGAGCCAAGGCCTTTTCTGCTTTCCACCCCACCCCACCAGCGAGCAGGCTGGGGAGGGGCACAAGAAGTTGGGAGGGGACACAGCTGGGACAGCTGAACCCAGCTGACCAAAGGGATATTCCAGACCATATGATGTCATGCTCAGCATATAAAGCTGGGGGAAGAAGAAGGAAGGGGGGACATCAGAGTTATGGTATTTGTTTTCCCAAGTAACTGTTACACATGATGGAGCCCTGCTTTCGTGGAGATGGCTGAACACCTGCCTGCTGATGGGAAGTGGTGAATGAATTCCTTGTTTTGCTTCGCTTGCACGTGCAGCTTTTGCTTTACCTATTAAACTGTCTTTATCTCAGCCCACTAGTTTTCTGTCTTTTACTCTTCCAATTCTCTGCCACATCCCACGGGTGGGAGCAAGCGAGTGGCTGCGTGGTGCTTAGTTGCCAGCTGGGGTTAAACCATGACACAACACAATAAGATTATGCATCCGTTATCTTTCTGTTATCGCATGTTACAGATGGCAGAAGCAGGTGAAAGGGATTGGTTACATGTCTACTAAAAATTCTGTTTTCTAGATACATAGGGTCTTTTGCTGATAAGTTTTTACCTGACACTGAAAATGGTCAAACGTGAAAAACCATGAAAAACCATATCTGAAATAAAGTTTACCAACACTGAGCAAGAGAGTCACACATACATCTTCATCATGAGACCTTCCCCTGTAAGATCATGTTTAATTAATGATTCTGCAGGTCTCATTCTTTCTGAGATAACTCTGTTAAAGTGAATGGTTGTATCTTGCCTTATATATTTTAACCTCTAGAGAGTATGCTGCTGGGGAGGCTAAACAGATAAGCAGATCCATGTATCACACTTTAAAAAGATGAATGAAACACTTAGGATTTAGCAAGGTATTTATCAGATAAATTCCACTAAGAATGTAGGTTTCTGATTGCTTTTATGGTCCATTTTACTGATGGTGTCTGGCAAGCTCTCCAGGTATATCAGTGTGCATAAGGGAATGGTCTCATGAGCTACTATTTTTAAAGGCTTACCGTAAACAGCCTATTGCATATAAACACTATTCCACATAGCATTTGGTGGATAAGCGTGATGAAGTCTCAAACGTTATTATTCTCACCAAAAGACAATAGCTGATTTTTCATTTCCTCAAAGCTTTGAATAAATGTTGTTGTGAGACTGTCAAAGCACTTCACACTTGGCATCTGAATGTAATTATGCCATTCAAAGAAAGTCATGCAACATTAATTACACTTGGGTTTACAACTCCAAACTGCTTTATGAAAGCACACGAAACAAACACAAACAAATCTTACATGTCTTAGTGTCTCCAGAAGCAGAATCTTCCAGAATAGGAGAGAACAGATATGTATATTAATAACAGGAAGCTCCAGTCAGGGAGGTACCACTATTCACCAATAGCACTGTCTCATTGTTACCACTAACAACAAAATCATTCAGAATTTTTTTTTTTTGCCTCCAATCCTACAAGCTAATTAAAAAAAAACCAAACCAAACAACCCACACACACACACAAAACCAAAAAACCACAAGGTTGAAGAATAGAGGCCATGATAGTAAGACATGTCTTTCTAGAAATACATGGAACTCTGCTATAACAATTATGATTCTTCTATCTGACCTTCCTGCATTTGGATCCTGCCAAAAAAAAAAAAAAAAAAAAACAACCAAAAAAAACCCCAAACCATCACCTAAACATAGAATATTCATTCTACTCCTCAGAATTACAGTGTCTACCTCTTAAAAAGATGGAGCAAACCTTCTTGAGCATGCAGTGCTGTTGTTTATGCTGACTTTGGCAGGGTTCCCATGCAAACCAGCTCAGTATAGAAAGATTTTTAACATCAAGTGGGAGGAGAATCAACAAGTCATACAATAACAGACAAAGGGTACCATCTGCAACAAAGACAGAGAAGGCGACACTTTGAAAATAAATCCGTCTTTAATATTTGAGAAGATGGGAGTACACCTCCTGTTCAATTATATCATATACAGTTGAAATGCTCCCAGTCTCTCAGCCTGTAAATCAGTGTTTCTTCACAGCCTTCCATTCAAACACAGGAGGAATACAAAGACAGATTTATTTGTCCTCAAACAATGTTCTTATTCATCAAGAGATAAAATAAATCCAAAGCCATAAAAAGTTTTCTTAACAAAAAATGGTATGCCAGACTGAAATCATGATGTCATAGCCAAAAGTGGTTGGCAATGTTTGACTGCAGAAAGAAATAAAATAAAATTTCAAAGTGTCCTGGGTTCAGCTGGGATAGAGTTAATTTTCACAGGAACCTGGGAGGGGGCACAGCCAGGACAGCTGACCTGAACTAGCCAAGGAGCTATTCCATACCATGTGACATCATGCTCAGTATATAACTGGGGAGCAGGCTGGGGGGGATTGCTCTGCTTTTGGTGGGGGAAGTGGTGGAATGTCGGGTTCCAGGTGGTGAGCAGTTGTACTGTGCATCACTCGTTTTGTACATTGTTTTATTAGTACTGTTGTTGTTATTGTAACTTCTCTTTTTGTTGTCCCAGTAAATTGTCCTTATCTCAACCCACAAGGTTCTGGGTTTTTTTTGTTTTGGGTTTTTTTTTTTTTTTTCTTCTTTTCTCCTTTCTGATTCTCCTCCCCATCCCACCGGAGCAGGGCAGGGAGGAGTGAGCAAGCAGCTGCGTGGTCCTTTGTTACCAGCTGGGCTGAAACCACAACACAAAGAGAAAACCATCTCTACAGAGAGAGCAAATAGATGTAAAAACAACAAATACCTTCATTTACTGCCCAGTCTTCTACCTAGAAGTGTGAGAACATGGTGGCACTAGGCAGAAACTTACTTTTACAAACCAGAGGACAACCGCCCAAGCGCTGGCTACTGGAAATAACTTTATGAATACAACACCTCTTAATTCACCTAAATCTTTATGGTCCTCTCCAGTGTTTTTATTATAAAGCAATTAACTCTTACTTCAAATGGCAGGGGCAAAGTAAGGTGTTAAGTTTTCCAAATCAGGAAATGGAGAGAAAGAGGGAATGGGCAGACTAAGGTAGGTCTCCTCTTTTAAGGCGTAATCCAGAGCCCATTAAAGACTTCTTTTAAACTTAATGGATTTTGGATCAGGCCCCTGGAACTTTTTCAAACTGTTGGGTAGATAATTGTATCTCCGATCTAAGCACATTTAAATTTTAGCTTCATTACATGTCAAGTCCTTTCCTTCCTCTTAGCTATTACAGGATTCCAACGGGTAATTAGATAGGGTACCAGGTCCAAAGAGCTTTCCCTTCCCCCCTAAAAAAAAAAGCTTCAGAAGCTTTCTTCTGGTACAGGGATTCAAGAGACTCAAAAGGAATTTATGCACTTGTCATCAGCAGACTCACAGATGTTCTGACTCCTCTCTCCTCATATGCCTTAAGTATTTTTCACTCAATGCATTTCAAAAGCCACCTTTCTCACACCCAGTGGTCCCTATTGCTTTTATGCATAACGTTTTCCAGAGTTATTAGCATTTCTTCAAGTAGTCAGATTCCTGTCAGTTCCAAAGGCTGTACCCACAGTAGACAGGGAAGATGGCGGAAGTTTGGGGAGAAAAGCCCTTCAGTATTCGGGTTCTGCACCTAACCCTGATTTTGCAATGAGCTCTGCACAGGCAGATTTTTGCTCTCAGAAGCTGAGCATTCCTGATACAGCAAATGCCTCCCAGTGTTTCTTTATGAATGATGCCAAATAGAGGTTTTTTCCTCAGTGATCCCCAAACCTTCCTCCCAAGAAATCTTACCGCTGCCAAAAAAACAGGCTGTTGACAATCAAAGCTGTACTGATGAGAAGAATAGAGCAGAAGGAACACAGTCTTCTCCAATTCAAGCAACAGGTATCTCCTCTTACAGTTTAAAAAATTTAAAACTGGATTTTATCTATATATTATGATTCAGATCATGCAATGAAGACACTTCTCAAACTCTTTGAAGTCGTTCTTTAGCAAAAATCTCCATAATGATCAGCTTACAGCCCAAAATACCGATGCTACATGAGAAGAATTTCCTCTTGCCACCTCCAGTTGCAGACCCTGGCGCAAATGCTTAACCTCAGCTGTGACAGGTTTTTAAAGCAGCAAACATCAACCAGGTCCAAAATCAGAACCTGACCTGTGCGATCTAGTAACCTCTAGTTTACTGTAGACCAAGAGCCAGTTACCTCCCACAGCAAAGCAGACAGAGGCAGGAGATTCCAGATTCTCACTCCCACTGAGCCCTGCATATTGCAGGACTCAAGACCTTGTATAATGGCTGACCATCAGCTTTTTGTCTTGAGATAGGCAATATCTACCAGATACTGCAGAGTTTGATTTAGGAAAGAAAAATGGCATGACACACAGCTGGTAGAAGACTACTGAACCCTTGGATAAGACTACCACTGGGGAGATTCCCTGGATTAGTTCAAGAGACGCATCCCTACACAAAGGGATTATTTCACATTTTTGTAGCTCTGCTAGTATTTTTAAACTGTATTTGAACTCCACATATTATGGATCAATTTCTCATTATGCTCCGTTAGAATTTCTATTTGCTGATATAAACAACAAAATTCTAACATGAAACCCAAGCAGGCCCACGCTGTTTATCTGGCGGAATGACCCAAACGCTAAGTTTAAGTATACATTATTTAGCACATGACAACTTCAACTTCACATAGATGTTCCACAGTTGAGTTTTCACCCATCAACTCAGGTAGAGGTTTCTAACTTACATTTTAGTAAGTCCTTTGTTTGCCATTTGTTAAAATAGCTTGTACAAAATCTCCAAAAAATTGACTTCCAAGAGGCAGTTTGGTGGATGTGCTGATTGATATCAATCTTGAATAAAGCCAAGCAGAAAAAAATAATACACAATTAAAGTCTGATAACCAGATTTGATGCCTCTTGCCTCAAGATTTGGACTTGACTTGTTAACAGGCTGCCAGAGATAATTGTGGTAAACATGTCCATAACAGAGACCAAACTACCACAGCCACAAGCAGTCAAAGCTGTAGTAAAATACTTCTAGAATAATTCACTCAATTTTTCAACCTGTTATTTCCACATGCTCCACCCAAGGCAAAAAAGCATGCAAAAACCTACAAGAACACGTTTTCACAAACATTCCTTCAATTTCTTCCTAATTCCTCATGAAGGAGTGGACTTCATTGCTAGAGAGAATTCTGCAATTCTACTTATCTTCAGTTTAAGACAAGGTAATTGTGCTTGAAGTAGTACCGCAATCACATTACTAATACACTTCAGGCTTCTTTTATCATTTGTATGAGAAAGGGTACCAATTAATCCACAAATAGAGCTCATTTTGTATTTTTAAGGTAGGGATGCATTCAAGATTTATAGAGAAACATTTTTCCTTACAGACAATATGAAGATTAATTGACATAGGACTAGTACCACAAGAATTTAACCAGAACGGTACTCAGCTCCAAAAAGAAGGGGAAAAAAAAAAATCATACATAACTGATGAGGATAAGGTTAGTTAAAAATAATTTCAGAATAACTGACACAAATAGAAAAATGTAATCAAATATAAAATGCTAATTTGTCCCCCTCACAAATTCAAGAAAGTATTGAGTGGAGTTTTAACTTGGAAAAAAAAAATAAATCTAGAGTTCTGGTCTTATCTATAACTCTCAGTGGTGTATATCTTTTTATGAAACTGATTTGATTTAGAAAAGAAGCTAAGTTTCATTTTCAAATTAATCAAGCAGATGTGCTCTGCTAGGAATTCACCAGCCCACAAAATAGAACTCATTTGAAAGAAAACGTCTGTACTCCATGAATCTCTAACACATTCAAGCATTCTGGATAAGACTCAACAGGAAAAAACAAAACAAATCAAAACCTCATAAGAGTACTGCGCACACAGAACAGAAACCAGAGATGCAGAGGACTGAAAATGGTAAACTTACTTTTTTTTCTGAATCCACAGGTTTTGGACTTACAATACGTTTAAATTGTATATTATGTAAGCATTAGGCACACTTAGTTTGATAACATTGCAATCTTTTAATTTAAGTTTTATAACAATGCGGTATTATTTTCTATTCAGAATTATTTTCTATTAAATGTTCTAATCTCACATGCCAGTACTCCTGTGCACTCAGGAATTGATGACCCATATGTTACCCATCCCCTCCAACCCCAAAGAACAAATCAAAAAACCCCATACATCAACTTTGTTTCATAGACTTAGCATATGCGCTGCAAAACTAAAGGAAAAGGAAGAACACACCATTTTGTTTCCTTAATAAGTTTCAAGCCATATAAGGTTGTATGATTAAGATTTAGCATGATGTATAGATTTCTGGATTCTCTTAACATCTTAATGTACAGCAATATATTTCATTATATTCATATTTATACTTACAACAATCAGCAGAAAGGTCAAGAATGGGCACAAAGATCCCATTTGTTGTGACATCTTCCCAAGGTTATAGAGTTTTAACTGCCTTCTTCACACAGAAACTAGAGCTCAGAAAAGCAGGGTGGGTTTTCTGGGAAACATTGTCATCCTTCAACTTGAAGCGTTGCTTTAGGATGCTCCCCAAGGAAGAGGGAGAAGACAGGGATACAAAGTCACAAACTGGAACTGAAATCTTTGTTCCAAAGTGTTCCACTTCTACAGCCAGTGCCTTATTTCCAAAAAAAAAAAAAAAAAAGCAACTTTATTGTAAGGTAAAATAAGAGGAAACAATAAAATCCCAGTATTTCCAAAAAACCAGTGCTGCTCCTGTGCCTTGGCGAATAGGCAGATGGTACCCATGTTTTCAAAGACAGCAGACTGTGCTGTATAAGTAAAGATGGTTTAATTAGTCTTGATGGCCCAGGTTTAGACTAGTTTTAAAGGGAACTGTAATTGGTATCAAGAATAATGAAATAAAAATCACTTTTCTAGTACAGCAATGATTTGACATATTATTACAACTTTAACAACAGTTTTCTCCCAAATAAGTGAAGTGTTTAATATAATATTCTCAGCTGCTAAGAAGAGGGAAGACTTCTCTCTTGCTACCTCCATGGCACCAGCAAAGCTATGTTACACCCAGCCCTCCTCTCCCTGACCTCTCTCACATTCCAAGATAAAATTTTAGGTTTCTTGTTAGCTCCACAACTCACATCCCAGAGGCACAAGTAATTTCAATAGTTAAACTTCAGAGACTGAACCCAAGCAATCATAGTTACACATCCATAATGGAAATGCCACTAGGAAAGCAGGGAAACATGACAGAAACACTGCTGCACTGGAACAGAAAGGCTTCACTTCACTCACACCTGGGCCACAAGCCGGGGATATGGGCAACACCTGCAGCTAACTTTCTCTTTGAGGCAGAAACACTTTTAGCGGCTGCAACTCAATACCCTGATCACCACATCTGGGGGGGATGCCATTCCCAGGCTATGTGTTTCTGTTTGTATAACAGCAGACCTGGAGAGCTACTGAGACTTCTTTATCAACTTGCCCTGTCTCCGAAACCCTTAGCAAGCTCTGAACACACACAGTGAAGCTCGTTGCTCTCGTAGCTGAGCCTAAACACATGAGATAGTGCTCGTCTAAAATTCACACCAGATGTTACATAGGGTAACTAAGTCCCAGGCATTTGCTGGACAGCAGGTTACTTAGCTGTTATCCAGTAGTCAGGCAGGTACATTATCCATTGAGTTACTTACATTTAGGATGCTCAGCCACCAGCTGTCCCTGCATTATTCTTGGTTTGGTGAATGCTGTCCTCTGCTGAAAGGAAGATGGAAGCCACATTCAATTCCTTCCACATCTCCCATTTCAAAAAACTGTTTTAAACACCCAGTAGTCAAGTGATTAATATCCTATCAAGAAATATTAATGTTGTAATACTAAAATTAATTCATTTTTCCTAAAATATACCATAATTACAGCATTCATATTTCACTAAATGCTTTGATAACTGCTAGAACTGCAAGAAACAGCTCTGTTAAAAGACAAAATTACCTTTCCTAACATCTTTAGGAGCATATGATTTGTCTACAACATACCCTAGAAATAACCAGTGGTTAAGCACATACGATTGTATTGGTCCTCTTCCCAGAAAACAGTGATTCATTTAAAACCCATAGATATGCACAGTTTCCTTTTCTTTATGCCACTATGAAAGCACTGTATTTTCATTCTATTGTTACAACACCATCATCATCTATAGCTAGTAGCATTGATGTTGTTAATAAGGATTACAGCAATACAAAATATCCCCATCAGTGCACCCACACTAATAGCTGAGATCAGCATAAATCCCGAGCTGATGTTCAGGCTTTAAACATATCACCATTACCTACCTACCAAATAAGTAAAAGATATTATTTCATTACAGTATAATATTGAAAGCTGTAACATTCATACTTAAGAAAATAGAACAAATATCCAAGTATTAACACCCCTGTTTTTGTGAAACATATTTACCTAGATACATTTCAACAGGTCACACCACCTACATCTGGTGAGAAGGAAGCAGAGCAATAACACACCTCCTAAATGCTTTCTGCAGTGCTTTTATACCTTCTGCACATTCCCAGTCACTAACTAATTAATTACAACTCACTGATGCAGGCAATCACTCAAGCACGCACATGAAGACCAGAACTAGGGCTAGAACTTAGGAGCATCTCGTTCTCAATTATGGGGCTGCTCTGTGAGAGCACAACACTCATCTGCCTGTTATGCATACAGCAGCAGAGACTTATTTATAGTTGCTCCTCAGGAAGCTGTAATTTGTATTAAAATATGTAATGACTGAATTACTCTTCAATGCCTGTACTTGAGAATAACAAAGTGTTCCCACCAATCCCCATACCATCTAAAGCTGTAGCTAATACCAAGGATTTGTTCAAAAGGCAGTGTAAATTGGAATGAAACCTGACCTTTATACAGCAGAAAACAACTGTTATGGTTTTTTTCAAGGATATTTCACCAATACCACAAAGTGGAATTCTTGTTCATACTGATATACAGGCATCTGCTGAGTATTAATGGGGCACACATTAGGCAATGGTCAAATGTAACACAGCAGCTTGAAGTCTTGCTTGAAAAGCAACATGTAAAAACACAACCACCTTCTTTCACTACTAGTTTGTCCTTCCCTCTCACTCACAAACTGCCTTGAACAAAGTACTAACCAGAGCTATGCTGACTCGGTGCTTTAAAGCACACCTAAAAGTTCTTCCTTGCTTACTCCCCACCAGCTACCCCTTTGCCCCACCTGGCTGTGCATCTTGCACACCTGGCAGTCAATTGCTAATTTCACATAATTAGTCTGTAATCTCTACCAGTTACATTATCACCTGCACTGCCTGCAAATCCAGGGCCCTCCCACCTTCTCCAATTAGCGGGTTCTTACTTAATCCATTCTAGCATGGAGTTGGGAAACATGATTTCTATTAAGAAATTAACTCTTTCCTGAAACTCTTTTCAGTTTGTTACATCCAGGTTGTACTTCCAGATAAAACAACAGACGTCCACAGCAAATCCTCACAGTAGGAGATCAAATGTTGCACTCGCTTTAGCGAACAAGTGACTCTTGCGCCTTAAGCAGGGATGCACCCTACTCCACTTGTGCATTACAATGCCTAAGCCTTAATAAATCCAGTTTTAAAAGGTTCTGTAAATTAAAATTAGATTACATGAAATGTCCTTGTTAACTGGTTTGTAACAGATCTGCACAACACAGCGTCCCAAGGACATTCAGTTTCCCCCAGCAAAATCCGTAAGTGATGTGATTGAATAAAGGGATGATTCCCGTCATAATTTAAAGACTTGAGAGTTTTGCAAAGATGTTTCTTCTACCTAAATCCCCAGAAAGTGTATGATTCATATACAAGTTCAATGGGTGCAATAACAGAAAGCATAGTTATATAACCCCCCAAAAAATTTGGAGTACAGATTGAGCAAACAGGCTTGTTTTACCTAAGAAAAATGACAATGAATGTAAGTCATCAAGTATGTGAAAGTCTGGTGCAAAAAGATAGGAACAGTCTGCCTTGGTCTCAAAGTACACAGAGCAGCGGGCTTAAAATGCAGAAAATAAAGATTTGACTTCAGGAAAAACAAAAGCAAAAAGCAACTTTCTGATGGAAAAAGTAGTGAGATACAGGTAGGGAAACCAGGAAGTTTCTGTCATAGGAAGTTTTGGAGAAAGTTTAAAGGAGTGTCAGTCAGGGAAATCCTTGCTTAGAAGAGGATTTACGATCCGGTAGTGGTACCATGCAAATCAAAAGAAATTAGAAGAGGCAGTACAGTGGGTTATGCCAGCAGCCTTGTTACTATAGCTATGGTTCTAAATCCCTTGCCTAGCACAATTTTTGGGATTCCCAGAGAGGTGCAAAACCTTCGGAGAAACTCAAAACAAGTTTGCATCTGATTATTTTCCCTTGCAGTTAATTACAAGGTGTGATGATGGTGGTTTCTCCAGGGCCTTGCAATTTGCACTATTACTCTGGAAAAAGCAGTAATCCTTTCAGAAAGGCTGTTACAGGCTCTACTGAAATTAAAGTGCATCTTTCTATACAGATCATTAGGTGTTTTCCTACTCTGTTCTCCCACAGAAAATAAGAGGGAATATGCAATAAAAGGAAAATGTGATCCTGAGGGGAGAACATGTCCATTAGAAAAGAGAATTACTGAATCTAAAATATGCTGACATATTAATTAAATTAAATTGAATTAAATATGTCACTCTAGATATTCAAACAGAGTTTTTAAAAAAAACACCACAGAAGCAGAAGTTTTTTCTCTGGTAGATTTTAAGCATGTGACTTAGTAATTTACATCATCGATCAATTTGCAGAGTTCACTCAGAATACATCCCAAGCCTCCTAAACTTTTCACTAGCAAAAGCACAGATATACCCTGTTTTACCTCATTCTCTTGGTCTTATACAGCTGCACTTCCCAGAGTGTCCTGGTTTTGGCTGGGATAGAGTTAATTTTCTTTCTAGTAGCTGGTATAGTGTTATGTTTTGGATTTAGTATGAGAAGAATGTTGATAACACACTGATGTTTTCAGTTGTTGCTAAGTAATGTTTAGACTAAGTCAAGGATTTTTCAGCTCCTCGTGCCTAGCCAGCAAAAAGGTTCTTAGTTGCTGGCTGGGGTTAAACCATGACACAGAGCATCAACAGTTGTAAAATTCAGGTTCTACATAACAAAGACAGACCTTACCTAATTCTAGAAATAATCTGAATTTACAAGATCAAGGATTAATTGTGTAGTTCATGTAGAGTATAGTTTGAATATAATTACAATAAGTAGGATTAGAAGAAAGTAAATCTTTCTGATGGCCCATTTTTGTATTTTGTTTTTTTGATCATGTATCTTAGGTGTCTGTTATGTTCATGTATCTCCAGAAATCTGCTCTGGATGCCTTGATCAGAGCCAGAATGAAAGTTTATGGTGAAATCAAAACTGGAGACAAGTTTCCCCACATTTTAGTCAAAGTTAAGTAACTTTGTCATTCCTTATAGGTGTGCACATCCACTTCTTGCTGAAATAATCCGAGGCCCATGTCTTGCACATGAAAGCCAAGCAGAACTGGAAACCATCCACTGAGATCACCAAGTCCATATTCCTATTTCCTTCTGGTTTATTCCCTACACTACCATCTCAGATACCATTCTCTTAACTAATGTCAAATATCTTTATGGGCAATTTTCAGATTTTAAAAGTCCTTTATTTTCTGAATTATTTCCAATACTGTTCACATATCTCCTGGCTAAATGATTCTTTTACCCACGATTGCTGTTATCTTGTCTTAAACATCAAGGATATAGATACTGAAAGAGAAGTCACAGGCCTGAATCCAACAAAAGGACTGGCATACAATTCACCTATTATTTAAATGTCCTTAAGAGTTCCTTTTCATCTCAGTATTTAAAAACTATAAAACAAAGATCAAAAAAACCCATTACTGCCATGCAAAACTCACTAAAGATATCTTTAATATCAGCATTCCTCTTCTATCCCTTGTCAAAACCACTTAGAGAAAATAAGAATGGAAAAAATTATATTCAAAAAGACTGTGAGATTTTGTTGCTGATCCTATTAAGTTGTGAGTTTAGGACTACTTATTCATTTTCATATGGATTGTAGGAAAAACAGATGCACCTTACTTTGCAGAAACAGTAACAGACAGAGGTGTTGGGAAGTTATTGCCATTATATTTCAAGTACAATCATGAAAAGCATGACAACAGTGACATCTTTGTTTTACTGGGTTACCTCTATCAACTCTCAGGCAAATATGGGAAAACCTGATTTGCAGTCCTGGGTAGAAAATTCCCGAAACTTTTTCCATCCACGGTTGTGAAGTGTTGACGCTGACCCAGGGGCGAGTTCTAGTAGCACTTGTCCAAACAAACACTGCATGCTCACTAGGGCTCTTTTGCACACAAACTATAAATATTACACCCGTGTTACAGATTTCTCATTTGTTCATCTACTTAAACAAGCTTAGGATACATATTTGAACTGAATCAACTTTCAGCCATATTGCAAACTTCCATCACAGTTTATAGTTTTATGGGATAGAATATCACAACATTACTTACTGAATCAATAATATTAATACAAGAGAAAACATATTTTTCTTCAAAAAGAGAACAGCAGCACTCCAGACTACTGAATCAATTTAACTTTCCTGAACTGCATACCAATTTTGTCAACATAGCCTCATGGTAACTTTGTTTCAGTTTTTGTGATTTGTTTTCCTTGTTTCCATGTATTTAGTGCCTGAAAAAAAAGAACACAGCCCACATACTTTCTTTTCTGTCTTAGGGCTTCTTAGCCATTGGAGATGAACCTGAACAGCCCCTGATGAAACAAGCTCTCCTCCTCAGTGGTTGCCATTACTCAGGTCCCCGTTTGGTCCACAAGGCTGGAAATTCAGAGTTCGGTCATAATTACCTCCTGAGGCATTGGAACAGGGATTTTAATTTTAGTTTAGAGACATGATCAATTGGACCAAGAACAGTATTTTGTTGCATATTGATGGATGCAGAAATTTTCCTAAAATCATGCAACTACTGTAGCAATAATATTGTTTCCTTTGTTTACATGTAAGTTGTAGAAATCTCTAACAGGTATGTAATTCTCTCATAAATGCCACAGAATTGTTCACAATGACTATAGAGGTATTATAACTTTGTCATAACATTTTTATTTTATTCTAATACATTTTCCATATGGCTAACTTGTAATCTTTTCTTACACACAAGAGTAACATCCTATAAATGTATCTGTGGCAATTTTAGAAACATAATAGTTTTCAATAAAAGTCTTTCCCTGCAAAAAGTTAAATTCATGTATATAAATGAGTGTGGGATAAGGACCTGAAGGCCTAACCCTGCCAGATGCTGATTCCAGCAGGGACTTTAGCACTACATTGCTGCTCTCAAGAGAAATTTAAGAGAAAAGTTAATTTTAAGGGTTCAAGTCTATTTTCATAAAAGCCATAGACATTTTTGTAATAAATTTCAGAATTGCGCTTTACTTGAACTTTGAATGACAGGTAACAAATGCTTCAGTTTGCATGATATAACACTCACCTGATCTGAGGCAATAAAAAGGAGACAGAAGATGAGGCAACTGTTCTCTCTGATTAATCTACGCAGATAAAACCATGCATCCTCCCCATGCAAGCTACCTTCACTCCAGTGGCTTCAAATACTCCTATTTCTGCCAGTCATGCTTAGTAGTGTTATATTTAACCTGAGTCAAACTATGCAGTTCTATAATAATGCAAAACAAAAAAATGCCATTTCTCCCTACTTCTGGAAGATGTTACAAATCAGGTTTTCTAAAAGGAAGGAAAGGGGGATGAACAGGACCTTATCCCAAAAGCCCTGCAGTTTTCCTTCTACCTTGGAAAAAGCTGCCTTTATGTTTTCTTAGGGTAGAAGTATGTTAGTTTAACATGATGTCAGTCAAACTCTACAGGTTAAAAGGCCATAGTTTGTTTATCTTCAGTTCTGATATTAACCAGTGAAGAGATTGAAAAGCAGCTATCTAGACTTCAGGGACAGTATTTGAGGTATAACAAATGCAGTATTTGGAAAATTAAAACACATGCCCTACAATTATTTATTATCTGCCATTTATTTTGACAATATTGTTAAATTTCAAATGGATTAAAGGCATCTATAAATCCTCCTAAAATTTAAAGATTCAGAAGTCCATACCTTAAAGCAGAAAGAGTTTAGTTTTAGCTCCAGTCCTCTCTCATTTTCGAATTTGAGAATTCATTGGAACTGGCTTTGCTAACCACAAAATACGGTAGGAAAATTGTAGACTATGCAAGAAAAATCTGAATCTGATCTGCAAAGCATCAGCATTTTGTCACTAGTTTTTATTATACCATCCATTCTAGACAAATAGTGCATTCATAAATTACTATGTTTTAGAAATACTGGGGGCTAACTTTCCTCCCCTCTCTAGATCAAAAGCATGTGCAGGTGGAAAAAAAAAAAATGCTTATGTTGAGTGTGCCATTTCTTCTAATAGTTACCCAGGAAGACTTAGGTTAGTTTTGTGTTGGGTTTTTTTTTCCTTTTTCCTTTATGAAATTAACTAGGATTTATGAACTCCTGTTCCAGAGCTCTATGTGAAATCCCATCTTGGTTTTAATCAAGATTACACTGCCAAACTGACTAGGTAGAGTTTACTAGCTCCTCAGTCATGTTACCAACTTTACTGGAGTCAGGAGTAGGTTAAAGATGAAATGATACCAGAGTATATTGGCACAATTACCATCTTTGATCACATACCTAGGGCCAAATCCACTGTGGATGTAAATCATCAGATCTCTGTGGAAGCCATTTACATTTTCTAGGGCTAAATTAATATCAAGACAGGTTTCTTTTTCAGGTATCAAAAAGGATGGCACCTATATGCTGAGTTCTCCTAGTTTGTCTCAGCTCCCAAACTGGAAGAAAACTATACTAAGTGTATTTAACCTCAATTATAAAACAACCTCTAACTTCGCCAACAAATGGCAGTAATTGGAGAATTAAATATATATCAGAGAAGATAGTTATTTCATTATGTAAGACCCTAATAACAGTGCTGTAGATAGAGCTTCAGATTTTAAAATGATATCAAAGTCATGGCAAGGGTTTTGACCTCCCACTCTGATGATTGCAACACAGTACAGTTGATTGTATCCTCTTGAATTTTTAAACAGCGTCCCATTTGACTCAAAATACAGCAGTTATCCTGACTATTTGTAAATGAAGCTAAATGCTCTATCAAAGTTACAATACAATAAGCAGCTGATGTAGTGATTCACGGCCAGCTTCAAAATTTCCATCCTAATCTTCCAAGTCTCCTAAATTGCTTTAGAGACTGACCTGCTGAGATTTTTCAGGAGCAGCTAGAGGTATGGCTCAGTTAGTGGTTTGGTGCATATGGTTGTTTCTTCAGCTGCAAATTTGCGTGTTGGCTATACCCGGGTGTCAGGCAGTCTGCATGCAAGCATGCCAACAGTAAACTTATATCAGTTTCCTTCCTGGTAGAACCAAAGTTGAAATCACCTGTAAGGGCACTATCTGGAGCACTCCACTTGCCACATCAACCCAAGGTTTACCCATAGTCAACTCTACACATTTGTATGGTATGTGCCTAGGACCAGACACTGGGCAGGAACTCCACCGATGGTAAGGACACAATGTGTATGCATGGTCCTGGAACCAGAACAGCTTGTGGACAACCATACCCTGGCCCCTCCTTGTACTTCACTACTGAATAACATAGACACACCATATGTCCTCCTTCAGAATGGTTTTCTATTTACAGTCCCCAAACCCCACACAATCAGAAAACTTATATTTGATATACAGGAGTCTGCATCATGGACCAAAAATTACAGATGCACAGTTGGTTGAAAACATTGCAGTAAATAATTAAAACAACAAGAACCTTTGGCTATATTCCAGCAATAGAGTTATGGTGCTGGGCAATGAACACAGAGCTGGTCCAGCAACTGTGTCACCAAGAATCTCATTCCTGTAATGATCGTGACCATCCATTTCAAAGCATTTGAAGGTTTGCTAAATGTCATATTTCTTTAGTGAGTGACCAAGGTGTTTGCTAAAGTTCACCAAGTGCTTCTGCAGGTTTGGATGAAACTCTCAGATGGAGCTTTATAAAACAGCAAAATTTGCCATTCAGTCATAACTTTGCTAAGGGATCAGCTCTCCAGAGGGTCTGATCAAGTTTTGTGTTGAATCTGTTTGAAACCTGCTCAGAGGCCAAGCTTCTCAGTCCTAATATAATCTCAAAATCTGAATGCCTTTAAAGGAAAGCCTCTGACATTTTCATAACTTCACCTTTGGGGGGGGGGGGGGGAGCAGCTACCATATTTTAAAACCCCTGAAAACTCAGCTTTCTAGGTCTTGTTGAAAAGTGTCCACATAGAATTTTATGCAATAGTTGTTATGTTATTGACAGCCACTGGGATAAGGGATTTGGGGTCCAAAGGAAAAAGCAAAAGTTATTGACAAAAAATTCCCCCCTTCTTCCTTTCAGATTTAGAGCCATTTGATAATTAAGTATTAACTAGTAACTGCATACTACTTTCAATTTTGTTGTACAGGTGTTTCATGACATTTAGAACAAATTATAAAGAAAAATAGCAAATCTTTCAAAAAGCACACTGAACTGAAATCATAGGATTCTTCAAACAAATGTGTCATATACAGCATAGTTTGGAAAATTAAGTATGTGACAAAACTAGAACACATAATGGAGTGGGATGTATAGATGGACGGAGCTGAAGCAGCACTGTGTCAGTATGGAGATGGCAGGCTGGCCCTGGGTTTTTGGCTTAAGACAAGGGGAGCTTCCAGAAAAATAAAACAAAATTCTGTTGGCGGAAAGACAAGAAAGAAGTTAATAAAGCCAGAGAGAAATTAAAACCTGGTCTTTCTTCTTTCTCTACAAAGAAATTTAAGAGATTCATATATAGACTAGAGTAACTATTTCCGACCAAAGTCCCTGCTTTGAATAGCAACACCCATAACTTAACTTGTCCCTCACTTTTGAATTGTCCCCCCACAAAGCTTGTGCCAGGTCTGATACTGGTCCATGCCCCTAGACCATGGCATGATCTGCTGCATTCCACCATGTGGGAAACAACCCATTGCTTCCTCTCTGGCCTCTGATCAAGACTGAGACTTACAAGGAGGTTGCTATGGTTCATCAGCTGCTCCATGTGCACTCTCCTTCTCTCAAACAATTTTGAGTGGGCCTCACAGCCCCTTTAACAGCAACAGCTGAACTCATCCTGGCTAAGAAAACACGTTTATCAACTCGGTTGCCATGCAGAAATTTGTTTGTGAATCCTTAGCTACTGCGATGCTCGGTACCCTGGAATGGAAATGTTACAACTCTAAATTCATTGTAGTGAAGATGAAAGTTTCAGATCAAGAAAACCTTTTCACCATTGACGCGGCTTCATTAACAAAGCTAAATAACCAGTCTGTGTTAACCATAACAGTTTGAAAACTGGGGGCCAGCCACATTCAGAGGAAAATGAGTTCACTGACCTGGCTAGTTCATTGAAGCATTTCTTCCCCCTTCATGATGACTATTAGTTTGTTAGTGCCTGAGTTTAGTTGAAACCAGATGTTTCTGATTTTTTGAAGACAACCTCACTGTGATGGCTCTGGCAGCCTCTATTTCCCTTCAGCCCCAGGTGTATGTGCAGTTTGGGAGTCAATTAAGCTACAGATCAGCTAGTAAAATTGTTCATAATTCACGATCTACACTATTTGCTAAGCATAAGATGACATCACTCATTTGAGACACTGGAGATTGCAATGTCTTCCTACAATATCAAACCTCTACTACCTAAGAGCTCTTGACCTTTTTGCTTGTCTGTAGCGGAAGGGGCTGTTGCCTCATAGAGGGGGCACGTTTCCTACCTGTGAGAGAAACTATGAAGTCAGTTAAACCAGCATAAACCTACCATAATTCCTTTACGTTAATAGGACCTTCACATTTACACTGTTGTAGCAGAGAGACAGAACTAAGTTAATGACACCTCAAAACTAAGCAAATCAAATGTGTAGCTTTCATTCCCAAATACCAGACTGCATCACACTGGAGGAGACTCTCCTACTCTGACTAGATGCTGCTGGATGTTTTGATGCTGCAGGACAAGACATGAGATAAAGATGTACATTTTTTTCCTCCTTGTTGCTGTATGCTTGCCTCATGCTGACCAGAGAGGAAATGACAACCAGATGCCCCTGTGACCCACCATTCCCCTGAGGTGACCAATCCAAGTGTAACATGTGGTCACCTTATTTGGGAAGGAGCCAAAGTCTGTTCTCTTTAATTGGCCGAATGGTCCCCTACAGCTGCAACAGATTAGGGACAAATTCTCTTCAAATAAAGCTGTGCTTTTTCTCCCCCCTACTTTTATCTGGGGGGCGTTGGGAAGAAATCATGCCTGGAGAAACATGTGCACATACACACAAAAGTGAAGTTAATAAAAGTGTCAGATAAGCAAACAAAATACCATTTATTATTAAACAGCAATAAAAGACCACATTGATGTGTATAAGGAATCAGGCAACCAGGGAGCTCAGGAGAGAGGGAGGGTAGTAGTATCTCATGAATCATTACAAAAGTTTGCTCTGATCTTTAATACCAGACTCAGTGACTTTGGGAATGGGGGAAGGGGGCAAATATTTGTAATTTCAAGTCCTAAGCCCTTTCCAATTCTACAGCAATTCATGTCTGAAAGAGAATGAAACTAGCACGGCTAGAACAATTTGCTGCAAAGAGAAGCCTAAGCTGTGAGAGCCATCTCACAGGGGACTTTCATTTGGCCTGGTCTGGCCTGGCCTGCCAGTGAGCTCTGTTAGCAGTTATTTTAAAGAATAAAAAGAATAGAATTTTAAAGATAAAGGAATCTTCAGGGCAGAAGCAGGTTGTTCATTTATCTAGAGATCCACTATCTGAGAAACTTCTGATGGAAGGGCTATATTTAGCAGCCACTCAGCTGGCAAATAAGTGCTCTGCTATTCATTATAATCTCAAATTTTCATGAAGCAAAGCTCATTTTCTTAGAATTTGCAGAAGCTGTATGCTAATGTGGGGGGGGGGTCCATCTCTGACACTTCTTACTGTGTTTTTCTTTCATTGCTTGGTCTTCATCTTGGGTGTGGAAGTTAACTCTTTAGGAGACATATGTAGAACATACTAAGGACATACCTTGGGGGAAGGAGTTGCCAAGAGTTCTGTACCAACAGTTCTGGAGCCCCAGACACCAAACTGTTCTTGCTGCATAGACTCCTTTGGATCATCACAAAAAGCTTGTCAGTTTTTGGAGATCTGTTCATGAAGTCTGATGTAACATAAAGGTCATTGTTTCTACTCAAGGCTAAGGAGAGGTTATCTTCCTTTACCGAAGGCCTATTAGGAAATGGAGTGCAACACCAATGCAGGGTGTGAGAATGACTGTATATCTAACATTCATTCTACTCCTTTTGGAAAAAAGTAAAATACATTACTCTTGCCACATGCGCTGTTGTATTTAGTTAGGAAAAACTGTTTGTTACTAAATTTAGAGACTGATTTGATAACCCAGTGCCATCCAGGCACATTTTTTTTATAGTCATTACTTTAAATATATCCACATACTATACGGTCAAAATAGTTATACAATTATAGCAAACATTCCAACTGAATTTTTCTAGATATCTTCCACACCTACTTCATGAGTAGAGCCCCTGAAGACAGGATCATTCATTCATAAGAAATAACTAAACTGGAGCTGTTGCTGTGCCTTAAATAATCATATATTAAAAAAATAAATAAATCTGCAGATAGGTCTGTTGTTCATTTAACTGAAAGGAGGAATCTTAGTAAGAAGTTGAAAACTCTGAAGTTGAGAACAAATACTTGTATGTGGGTCAGCAATATGAATATGTTCAGCTCCTAGTAAGATTTGAAAGTGCTCAGAGCTACAGACTTTGCTTGAAGACCTTTTCTACCCTCAAAAGATTAGACAGAATGAGAAATCTCCTCTTGCTTTGGGGTATCAGAGTGTTTAATCCTCCCAATTCTTATTACTTATCTGATTTGTTCATTACCCCCAAAAATATCTTTTGAGGAGGAAGGGAATCAAAGAACATCAAAGGATGAAATAAGTCATTGTGGAGATAGGATATTTTAGAAGATTTGAAATACTTTCAAGAAACCCCTCTAGTTCTCTCTGTCCACACACAGAGGTATTTTATTTTCCCTTCACTGCATATATTAGCACTAACTGGTTTTGCATGTATCCATTATAAGTACAAATATATATATACTAATAAACATTTTGAATTGTTTCCTCCATTTATTTTAGAACAATGCAGTTTCCTCAGCCTGAGAATTCATAGGTATTTACTGTGTATTCATCGCATAAAAAACCAAATGTAATGTGTTGTATCACTAAATACAGCCTTTTCCTCAGGCAGAAAAATGGTTTTACACCACTTTTCAAATAGGATACCAAAGGGGTGGGAACAGGATGAGCCCAGCACAAGCTCACATCATTCTCAGGTTGCTATCATTCGCTAAGCAGACAGAGGAACAAAAAGGGCACTCTGTGCCAGAAACATTTGCCTCAATGATTCAAACATGGTGAGACCCTTTGGACAAAACCCATAGGCTCATGTATGCTGATGTTTTCTTGTACTCTGCTAAACTTGAAGTATTTTACATGGGGAACAATTACACCGAGGAATTCTTTGGTGGACACCTGTTTATCAAATCTACCATCTTTCCTCCACTGTTACCAAGCAGAATGTGTTCACATAGGCATTTATCTCATTAAAATGTTAATTATATTCACTCTATATGCCTATCAGCATTTTGTCAAATGCAGGACTGCATCATCCAGAAGCAAACCATCAAAGGCAAAAGCAAAATTCACAAATGTGTACAATGCAGAAGGGTTTTTCCCTTCCTACTCCTGGTCTTAATGTACAGAACTGTTTGCAAAATCCAATTTGAAACATGGGCAATTGAAAATCTGGCTTTAAAGCTGCTTTGACAAACCTATTTCATACTGGTGTATAATCACAGTTTTCACAAAAGATTACATGATAACACACTATCAGTTTATCGTTTCATTACACATCATAAATATATATCTCAAGTTTTTCCCACATTGATATCCAAGTTGAATAACAAAAAATAGTGTAGCTTTGTGCTAACCCTTGTCTTTTTTTTTTTTTTTTCCCCTGTCCTGCAGCCCTGGCCACAAAATTCACACTGTTCTGGTGTGACATTGATTGGATCAATTTGGTCAAACCACAGGACCACAGAAGAAACAGCAGACTCCATCTGCTTTCTGCTCTCAGGAGGCAGTACGAGTTTCATGCATGCCTTCACTCCACCTGCAGCAGCTGTGTTTCTGCAGTCAGAGAGGTGAGGCTGACATCCTCCCCATGACATATGCTATGTCTATTTTTCATACCTCATTCTTACCTCCTCACCTTGTCTGGAGCTTTTTCAATACTTTTGTGTCACAGTACCATACAGAGTGACTGTATGTTTTTGTTTTTTTCTTTTTTAGTCCAGAACAGTAAGAGCTTTTCTACAAATGGTTATCTTGGACACATATGATTCTTGACCCATTTTTTATTACAAATAAAATCAATTTTATGCAAATGCAATCTCACATTGAAAACACAATACATTTATATTTTTGGATTCTTTGAATGTAAAAATAGCCAACTTTTTGCTGACATTATTGTACAAAATATGCTTTGGGTAGCAATTCATTTTGAATAATTCAGAGCATGTGAAAACTGACCTGTATTTGTGGATGAGACTCTAGTTCTGACTATTGGTATCTTTATTTTTAAATATTTTTTAAAACATATTTTTATAAAACTGCTGATTTTTTAATATTGGGTACAAGTACGGTGCAGAGATGGATTTGTGATGCTTTTTGGCTGATTAAGTCCATACTTAAAAATTTGGCTCTGCAGTGCTGCATGTTAAGGTGCTTGTCTTAATAAATTGATAAATATGCTACCACAGTTATCAATACAGTCCTTACATTGCTATCAATAATATCCAGTCTGTGAAATTCCTGAGATGTTTTTCAGCCTGCCTCATTCGATGGGCACTGTTAATAATAATTCTACCGTGAAAAAAAGGGGGTTGGTCCTGCCACCACTCAGTTCCATGCTAGCTGTGCAATCCCTTTCAGCAGGAGTCACACAGGACTTAGCCATGCAGGCTGAGCTTCAAGTCAAAGGCAGCTCCATAGTTCATTTTAGTATACACAGAATTGGCCTTCATTCTTTTCTGGATAGACCCAGTCATGCAGACAGGTTCCTCAGGTGATTAGGGGTGTCAGCATGGGCAGCTATGAGGTAAGGGTTATCTATCTACTTCATTCCTCAGAATGAAGGATAAGCCAATAACCATTTGTTAAAGCACAGTTAATAGATTTTATAGAGTGAGCTGCTCATTGCAATTGTTCTTCTTACAAAAGCATCACAAAGCAAGACAGCATATAACTGAGGATAACTAGTGCTTTGTAGAAAAGTATGGGAAAACTGAGCAAATCCAACAGGCCAAAACCTATACCAGAACTCATACAATTATTTCATGCCTTCTCAAAAAACTAGTGAATTCTGCCCAGTTCTGCTCACTCTTACCAGTGTCATATGATGTAAGACCCATCCTTCAAGCAGGTTACTGTATCAATGTGGTTTCTCACAGAAAATGTGACAAAAATCTCTCTATAGAATGTCATTACTTTTTGCAAATTCACCAGTCTATAACACTATATGGCCATGAAGTTTTGCAGTGAACTCCAGATCAATTGCAGCTCTTGATATCTAACTTGAATGCTAGAGAATACACTTTTTTGTTTGATTCATATCTGTTACCTGCTAAATAGATCAATAAGGCTTTTTTTTCTTTTTTCAGTGAGAGAGGGTCTACACTTGACATCTTTTAAAGCTGGGCAGACAGTTTCATTCAAACTGCAATGCTCAGCAACCTCTGATATTCTAGCAGTACCCAGCTGCTCTTCTATTGTTAAGGGATGGTTCAAATCTCTATTATAAACCCTTCTTTTTTTTTCTTTTTTTTTTTTTTTTTAAATGAGTTTAAAATGCAGCTGTAAAAATTGCTTTGGGATGAACCTTGGCATGCTGAGCTGACTGCTAGCCTCTCTTTCTCTTGTCTGCCCCGCACGCCTCTTTAAAATTTGAATTTAGATTTATTCTGCCTGGAGATAGAGGAAGGAGAGTGAGTAATAAAAATAACCTATTCCAAAACTAATAGGCATACACCAAGCTATCAGATATCAGGTATCTGGCTTCACTGTATATTAAAAACCCATATTATATAACATCTATTTGCAAGTGTCAGACCCCAAAATCTTCACAGCATTAAAAGAAAAGATGTAACAGGTAAGTTGATGTTAAAGGTCATACATCTGAAAAAATCCTCCATCATCCAGTCAGGATTCTCCTTCAGGCCACCTCTACAGTAGTCCATGGAGCCACTCTAGGGACTGAGGAGGTAATCAGGACTGAAAAGTACTGTATCAGTGTACTTTAATCTATTGCTTTTATCAGCAGCAGATCAATACAATTATGTATACTGTACATGTTATGTTTCAATAGATCAGAACATACCATCGTATGACTGTTTCAGTGTCCCTGCTTCCTCAACAGTGAGTTTATTCTCCACAGTAATGCAAAACAGAGCTATTAAGAGGTAGACAGTTAATTGTCATGGATATATTTTAGAAAAAGGATAATAATATGTGCTGTCAGTGTGATGTATTCTCAATGGCTACAGTGCTGATATAATCAGCAAACTACATACAGTTCAGAGTTAGCTTTCACTAGCGCTGGAAGTAATTAGCTATCAAATTGATCTCCAACTATTAGAGCCCATGGACAGGATGCCTTCTGTCAAGTATACAACTATTCCAGGAGCCTTTCTTTATGCCTGAAGCATTAGAATGCACTGAAAAGGACCGTCAGCTTTAATCCAGAATTTCCATGCTTTTGTAGATTTAATTAAGATTGTGCTTGGTCTGAAGAGAAATGCAAAGTTTTGTACTTGCTATTCACACCCATATTTGTTAGCACCTATTAGGATTATGAGTATCAAATAACAAATGCTAAATGGTGATATCTTAAGTCTTAAAACTTTCATAGAAAAAAAATGCCTTGTTTTGTTTCTGAAAGAAAATTCTAGAAGTTTTATTTGCCACTGTTTGAGGCCTCCAAGGATGTTCTGAAATTTCAAAGCAAGTAGCTGTTTTCACCTGACACACACACATTACATACCTCAGGAAAAGAAGCTCTTTGTGAAACTTCCTTAGAAGCAGGTGGCATGGTGTCCTCTCTCTGACAGCAGCAGCATGGTTTACATCAGGGTGATACAGGTAACAATACAACAGGCAATTGTAAAATAGTCTGCCAAACAACAAATTCAATCATAATCAGCATATGCTTTGTCACAGACGGATCTCAAGCCCTTTGTCTCACCTATCATATCTCTGTTCACTGATAAAAATGATTTGGCCTTTTACAAACTATTACTATGCTCTGCCTTGAATGATATCTTGCAGCAGTGAGTTTCACAAGTTAATTTAAGAAGACATACTTCCTTTCGTATATCACCATTTTGCACACATTAAAGAAAACCAGAAGCATTCTCAGTAATATTCACTTCACATTTCTTCATAAATAGATATATAAATCTGTTCATATCACTTCAACCACTCTTGTTTAGCAGACTTAATCATTCCCTTCCTTCTTTGTATGTATAACTCTTCACATCTTTCATCGTTATTTACTCCTAAACTTCAAAGTTATATTTTTAAAACATATTTTCTTTCTTAGAGAATTTTCTTGTAACTTGTTCTTATGTGATGGAATTATCAGTATTTTGCTAATAGAAGTTAAATGCTGAAGTATCAAAGTTAATAAAATGACAGTCCTACAGTGAAGTAACTCCTTAATTGTTTTTTTAACTGTTTCTGTACTCTTTATTAAGCTATTCTGAGCTATGCACCTGAACTTATGTCTTACATCAAGGGTCCAGAGAACTATGATATTGTGGTGCTTCTGCTATGAAAATCTTATCCAAGAATTTTAATGGCCTGAAGGGATAGAAACATATTCCCATTCCTTTTCATTTCAGGGAGCTAATCTAGGACAAATTCCAGTGGCTTTCATCTTCTATGTAAAATATATAAACTGTGGAATCCAGGAAGTACAGTGTTTTATGTTCTGTGCAAAGGAAAAAGACTACAGTGCTGCAGCATGGCAGCAGCCAGAGCTGCAGGCAGTGCATACCAAAATCAGCTACAAGGGCATCTCTGCTTTTCTCTTTGTGCTAGAATGTATGAACAGTGCACTCTATTGCGAAGCCCCAAGATGAAAGTTATAGTTAAAAAAAGGGGGAAACCATTACTTCAAACTTGGTGAAAATATATAATATATGTATATATATTTAGTTGATAAAGTAATAATGTGAAAGCTTATAAATGACCACAGTGGATTTATGTAAAACTTAGCAGCCTTTGAGCCAAAGCTTTGCAGAATAGGTATTCCTCAGAGCAGTAATATAGCATGAGAAGAAACACAACAAGCCGAAGTTGCTAATTAAGTTCACTTTAACTTTCCATTAGGAAGCTTGGGTCAGGTACTACAATCTAAAGGCTTGCCACTATTTGGGTTAAATGAAGTGTTCCTTACAGCTGTAATCATGATGTACAACACAATTTTGGCCATGGCCATTTCCTCTCCATCAGAAATCCATCCATAGCTACAGTTGGAACCCATGTGCACGAGAGGATTGATTTCTTGACTTTTTGTCAGTGCCACTTCTCCCTGCATGACTGCTGATCTGATTAGAAAAAGAAATTTGCCTTGGTGGAAGGCATGTGTTCCATTTCCTGCCCCTGGCAGCGACCCGCTCCACAGGGTTCCACCAGCAGCTCATGTTCAGCAAGTCCCTCCTCCGCCTTGCCCTCACCCAGAGCAGGGAAAGAGGAAGAAAAAGTTGTTAAAAAAACAAATAAAAAGAGAGAGAGAGAGAGAGGGAAATTCAAGTAAACAGCCTAAGAAATTAATAGAGGGTGAGAATAAATGCCTATCCCTAATCCCTTTTCACTTTTTTTAGAGCAGATCAGATTAGATTAGCCTGATTTTAACACTTTTTGGTGCAGAATGGCATATAACAACAAAATTTAAATGGCAGGAGAGAGAGGAGCTCCCACACTAAAATTTTAGCAACATTGTGAATAGAAAGCAACGCTTTCTCAGAGTTTGGTTATTGTGCATTGTAAGTGATACTATCTCAATTTCACTTGCTGAGTGGCTGTAGAACAGCCTGCAGAAAACTGGAATGAGCCTCCAAGCAACTGCCCCAGTGACAGTCATCATAAAGCTAGGAAAGCAAAGCCACTTCCAAGCTAGCCCTCATTAATTGTTCCCACACCATCTTTGCTGCTTAACACAAGCTGTTGGAACCAGCAGCTTATTCCATTATGTTCTGAGAGTACAAATTAACCCTGAAAAAGAAAGACACTGAGAACAGTAAAAGATGGAAGAGGAGGAGGGAAAGAAAAAAGGGAAACAGGGACTGAGAGACAAGGAGGCCCTTGAATTAGCTGGATTTACCATTCAGTCTTATATTCTTTAAAATAAGTGCCCATATTCATTGCTATGAAGAAAGGGAAAAGGAGGAGGTGGCATACAAACATCATCTAACTTAATGGGTTTTTTTCAGAGGCGTTTTTAATTAAAATGAAAAAAAGCAGCAACTTTGTTACATTTGTACATTCATATGTTTAAAATCTGCTTTGTATTAGTACAGAAGGTTTAGAAGTTTTTTATATAAACAGGCATTAAACAGAAGTCTAAGAACTTGTAAATTTTTGATGGCAGGAGGACACAGCAGATGGCAGGTGTCCTAAAATGTTCTTCCAGTCCAAAGATGTAACTCGTTTAAAGCCAATCTGCAGGCTTCTGAAACAGAGAACCATTGGGCTGGATTCTGATATATTAGACACCTCTTTCGTGGGATCTAGGCTTTGTAACTAGGGATATACTGTTCTGGAGAGCATTCCCAGGCAGGTGTCTGAGACTGAGCAAAACACAGTATTTGGAGCTATAAAGGTCTAATTCATATCTTGAAAAGAGACACAGGGTTTATTATCCACAGGCTTATTTAGTCTTTAATGTACATTATTGGCAGGATTCTTTGCCTGCGCTTAATATATCAGCTGTATCTGAGATCAAGGCTACATTGCTTTGTTCAGTCAGAGAATGAAGAAAAAACCAACAGCAACCACAACAAAAGGAATCAAATCACATAATCTGCTTATAAGTAGTAACTACTTTCATGGAAGTGAGAGGGGAAGTTCTTTGCATCATCAGATCACAAACCAAATTACAAAATCCCAAATGAACACCCACTGGCACATAAAGTTAAGAGAGAATACCGTTTTGAATTCATCCCCAAAACCCAATTCCATCATTAGTCTCCATCTCCCACTACAGTTTTCCTCAGGTGTGGCAAATTGGATGGGGTCCACAAGAGCCGAAAACAAGGCCGAGAATACCAACCCTTTTCATTTAAAATGAAAATATTTTTACTTATAGTCAAGTCTGGACTGAACGCAAAAGGTGGAAGTTTTCATACCTCACTGAGAATGCAATGAGCCTTGTAAATCCATCTTTAGCCTGGCAAGAAAAGGGGGGGCGGGGGGGGGGGTGGAGGAAAAAATATTGTTCATCAAGCTAAGGTCAGAACAATACAGCATTAATAAAGAAAAGGAAAAACATTTGCTTGAGCTGCACTCTGAACAAAAGAAGATGCCAAGACTGTTATGTTACATCACAACTCAATGACTTGCATGCATTGACTTGCTGGTTTCAGTCTGGTTCCTAGAGGAGAGTTGTTTTGTTTGGTGGACACCTACTGCCAACAGCAACATCAGGAGCTTTGAGTGGATGGAAAGACTACGCTTCCTCCACCTCAGAGATGGCCCTTTTCATGATATTTGAAGGACACAGATGAGGTACTTTAAGCAAACTTTTGCATTTATTTATTCTATAGCGAAATCAATATTTGTAGCTTCTGATACTTTTCATGAATATTTAATCACTTTGAGAAGAAGACTATTTATATAGAACTATATATGAAAATTAAGAGAGCCACTGATGAGTAACTGAAACAAGATTACATGTTCATAATTTGGAAGCAATGATCGTGCTGAATTAAAATAATTCTAACTGGTTTAAAGACTTTCAGAATGAATGGCAAATTGATAATAAGCAATTTCGCTTTGATAGCATTACAATGCCAGGGATTCTTTCAAATCAATTCCTATTTCCTCCACAAAAGAGGTTTGCAGATAGTAATTGCAGAAAACACATCTTCACTGTCAGAGCAGATCAGCTTTTGTCTCTGAAATTGGATCGGCTCACCTTCTTCAATTGCTATTTTCCATTGAACTATAAAGCAGTGCAAGTGTTACATAGCTGCATGGTGGGATTGTACCGGGGCCCCTGGGAAGAAACAATGGGACTGCTGTACAATCTGTGCACGCAAAGTGCACAATACATGATCTGGAACCCTGTTGTTCTTAAGGACAATGGTGACCGAACCAGGTATTTTAGACAAGCCTGGAAAATAAGCCAAAAGTAAACCAACTTTTATCCGTGGAGGTCAAAAGCTTAACAGACAGTGTTATCCTTCAGCACGACTCCTAAAGAAGCAAGACTATAATATTACTATCAATCTGTCAGGCATCTTATTGCTTTCCAAACTACATTTGTTAGAGACTGAAGTTTTCCAGGGGTGAATTGTTTAAAAGCTCTGACACAGCCCTTCATATGCTAACACTAACCATGCAATATCACCAGCGCTGTCTTTGGTGCGATGATAGCAATATATCATTTGTGACTTAAGAAGCTGTTGTATGTCAGAGAGGAGGCAACACAACAAAGTCATGTCACGTAAGAAGGCAACATTAGCAGCTAAACAAGAGTAAAAGCAAACAGCAAAAGGCGTCAAGAGAAAAAGAATAAGCAATAGTAAGCACCACAGAGGAAAGAGCATGGCCAAAACAAGTTTCTGGTGACTACATGGGCACATGAATATTTCCAAGATTACAGCAGGAGCCCTCCTACATTTACCAAAAATCGACAACAGATCTTTTTCCCATACCTCTCCTTGCATTTGAGAGAAATCAAAATGCTTAAAATCAGGTACTTCACAATCTTTCAGATCCCTGGGGGGTTGAATGATCCAAGATCATGGCAAGTACAGAGTTCAATGTACAAAATAGGAAATCAAGAGCTGTCATTATTTCACTACCTCTTAAAGATAAGTGTGAGTCAGCTTCTCAGCACACTAAGCGACTGCACCAGCTGCTAGCTTGAAAGGGTGCTGGCTTTGCAGAAAGAGAAAACACCGATTGCATATAATGTTTTGGGATTTTGACTGAAAAACAGGAATGTCAATGAAGCTTTTAGGACATACTGCAGTATGGCTGCTAATGTGAACCTCTCATGTCCACCTTTGGCACTGAATGTTTTGCAGTAATGTGGGAGCTGATCTATCCCACCTAGACAATGAGTGATTTCTTCTCATCACCAGCTATGCAGGTTGGCCATGACTGAAACTCTCCCCAGATACTCCTTATACACAGTTCTCTGTTTACAGCATTTACAAAAAGACTAGTTTCACCCATAATCCTCTGAGTTCTTGCTTCCTACAGATTTCCATAAGTGCTGCGGCAAAGGAAGTTTCCTTTAAATTGGCCTTCATGAATGACCCAAACAAGCCTTTAGTGGTTACTATGCCGTGCTGTTCACAGACAGTCTCACTCCAGCTGAACTACTCACAAGTACGTTCCTTTGCACTGCAGTTTCAGCAACTTTACTGCAGCATAAACCACACATCCCCAGCAGCCACTCTTCAAGAAAGGAAAGGCAATTGATTAGAACAACATAATGAAAACGATATTGGACATCAAAGACTGAGAGAACTTCCTGAGTCCTATGTAGGGCCATCAGTGGGAGGTCTTATGGTCTGGTAAGGGGAATCACTGCTCTCCAAGATCCTGTGTTGCTAAATCATCACCTAATACAAACTGTAAATATTTTCCTAGAATGACAAGTGATTGAGGAGACAAAGTAGCTGCTCAGACAACTGCTTCAGCACTCTGAAATCAGCTCTCTGTTCAATTCCTGAGTTTGTGGATCTTGTGGCATGTCTAGCAGCAACACTACTCAGGCTTTGCTCTTCTACTACAAGATGAACAAGGAACATCATTTACGAAAGTCAGATTATTAAAACCACTTTTTATTCCTTTCAAATTGAAAGGTGGTTTGTCAAGGGCAATGTGATAGAATGAGAGGAATGGATACGTAGTAATGGACACTAAGCACTCCCACCCAACAGCAATGCAGGAAGAGTTTCTGGTTGGTGAGTTTAGGGGGATAAGTTGTTCTTCTGTAGGTTCCATTTGCCTTGAAGGGAGCAAAATAAGCCTCATACATTGCAGATTCTAGCACAACTTAAATAACAGTACTGCATGGGGCAGAATGTTTTGGTTTAGTAATATAAATATTTTTCTGACAGCAAAAAATCCCTGGAAGATTCTGGCCATCTCTGCTCATGACTTTCATCCCTTCCACATAAAGTTTAGGCTAAGCAAAATATTGAAGATTTGTGTTTCACTGCTGAAATGAATAACACTTATTAAATGCACTTCACCATGCTTTCCCACTATTGGGCTTGGCAACAGCAGAGAGGCAAACTGAAGATCCCTACACTACTTAAGTGCACAGTGAAGATTTCTCGAAGTGAGAAGAGAATGAGGAGTCCAAAGTACAGCACTTAACTGGCAGTGGTGCTCAGTAAGTTAACTGCAGTTCTCTCCCAGCTATACCACTGACTTACCCTGCGTGGTCAAGTTGGTTAACTCTTCACTCTCCCTTTTCTGTCTTGTCAATTTATATTGTCATGCTTTGGGCCACCAAATCCTGCATTCTGTGACGGTGTAACTATAGACAAGATCAGTCAGGGCCTGTTGGTGGTACTGTAATAGATACAATAGGTAATAATGACTTTGCAGGCTACAGGTAAGCATGGATGGTACAGGAAAGAGTAAATGATGCACAAAAAGGAATTCTCTTCCTTAGAAGTCTGTCTGTCTGGTCAGTATATCTGAAAGTAGAGAAGGATAGATTTTGTTTCACACATCCCCATTCGTTCTTTTGCTTGGAAATCCAGAAGGAGTGTTATTGCAGTATCATGCCATCACAAACACAAAGTAAACCCACTGAAGTAAATGACATCAGAGTAGACCAAAATGACAATACTTACTAGCTACCATTGAAAGAAGGTAACATTTTTATCAACATATAATCCCAACTCCTAATGGTGCTGGTATATTATGATAAAAGGAGGCTTTGAAATCATATTTTGAGCAACAAAAATGCATATGCTGTTGAGATTGAAATACAACATTTCTTCTTTCCCTGTGCAGAAAGCAGTTTAGGAAGGTCTCCCACAGGCTCCAGTGAGAGGGGATGGTAAAGGCAGCAGTGCCATGGGTTTTACTTACCTGGCTTGACCCATGATTTGTGAACAGTTACTTCCTCAGTATGGTTCTGCTACAGTGCTGGGAGCGCTGAATAATAACTTAAGAAGAAAAAAGAAATCCAAGGGTGAAACATAGTGAAGGAGAACACTTGGGATGTTATATTGAAGGGCTGGTGAAAGAGGAGGAGAGAAAGAAGTGTTGTGTGAAAAATTTAAAAGCTAACAATACAAAAAGGTCTGTTAACTTCTCAATGAACAAGAAATTAATGTGCAGTATTCTTATTGGAGCTAATAAGAATGACAGACAAAGAGAGAAAACAGCAGACTTCACACTGCTTACCAGTTACCACTGTTTCTTCCCAAAGTCTGTAAACTAGTTGTGCTTAGAAAGTTAAAGATAAATGGTATTGATTTAGGCATATTACTAAATAGTACCTTCGCTGCAGCAATTGGATTTCACCCAAAACTCTGTTGCACCTAAATTACACTGTCATACTAGCTGCTCCTGTAAAAAATGCAAATTTCCCTTCTAAAAGCAGGATATATTGTGCCAAGTATCCCCATAGCATTTATGACCAAAAATATTTTATTAAAAATGTCTTGATATTTTCAAATAGTATTCCAAAGGGCTGTCAAATTAATTGTAAAAAAAAAAAAAAATTCATAATTCAGAGCTGCAAGGTAGTAAGTTGTGCTATGGCTATGGACAGTGGAAACCCAGCAGCAGATAAGAACACAAATTTGGAAGAAATACAACCCTTTTCAATTGCCTGTTTTGTACGATTGAAATGTGAAATATGTATTATTTAAACAAAGAAACTGAGTGCCTACATGGGGTTGGGGGAGGAATTTCCCTGAGCAGTTATTTCAATTATCCACCTGTTTAATCAGAAGACTGCCGTTCTGCTCAAACAGCAGTACAGACACACACCCCAAGGACCCGTACCCCTACACTGGTGTAAATGAGGAGCGTTGACTCTTCTGAGTACAGTTACTCCGTTGCGTACTAGCAGAACTCAGAGCATTCAAGAGAAGGGTCAAACAAAGCAGCTACTGAAGTCTAGGGGACCTTTAGCACAGGATAAGGCTGCAATTGCGATAACAGTTCAAGAGGATTCAACGTTACATTTGAATTGACAATAACAGAGTACAGATGGAAAAGTAATTCTCCCACAAGCTGCATGCAGTTAACACAAAGAGCTGATGCATCAGGATCGTGTGGGATAAGCAACGACTGACTACCATAGTTATCTTAATTCAGCAAGCCTCCCTGCTTAGAGGTTTGGGTTCTTTTAATCAGAGATCAGAGTATTTGTAGCTGTCTAGTCAGTTTACAGTTTATACCATCTTAGCAGCTTTGAAAGGTTTCCAGTATTCTGGAAACATATTCTGGCCAGCTAGAACTGACTGAGCTGTGCCGAGCTTGTCACCCTGCCTCCAACTTCAGGCGTTCAGGCCTTCTACTTTCAGCAACTCATTGTAGTCCTGGCTGCAGTGGAACAATGGTAGGGTGTGTAGCGCTTGGCAAGAAAGCAAGAGCCTGTGGAATGACTAGGTTCATACCTATCATTGCATAAGATACTTTTCTACCAAAGGAGGAGGTATCTTTTGGCAATGGGGCATCACCCAGCTGCCCTACAGAAGGAATAATGAGAGCCTCCTGGCTTGCCAGAGGCTCTTAGGGTCTTGCATCCAACCTTCCCTTTTCGGTAGCTCAGTGCCTCCTGGCCTACATTGCAGTCACATGGAGATCCCAGTCAGTAGCTGATCCCTTAGCCAAGGGTCCTTAAAGACAGCAGCATTCCAGATAAGCAGAGTGGGGAATCCTGAGTTAGGAAGGAAAATAAAAAGAAAAATTTTGCAGAAGACAGGAGGAAGTTAGGTGGAGCAGGATTTGGAGGAGGCATGAGAAAAGCAAAGGATGCAATATCAAGGTAGGAGCGGTGGCCACAAGGATCCTACAATTGTACTTGACGTGAGAGGAGCAGAGCTAAGGTGATTGGTGACAATTAAGTAAAGCAAAAAGACTGCATGACAAATGGCACTGAGCCACTACTGCTAGTAATGTAGCAGTAGTGTAGTGACGTAGGAACTCTGTAAAGTTATTCAAACCGGGACCTACACTGAACATAGGCTGCCCTGATTGCAGGCAAGCAGATCCCAGGCTAGGCAGCTGAGAGGCAGAGCCATGAACTGCAGTCAGAACAGGCGACCGGCATGGGACAAAGCATGGAAATTAAAGAACCTGAAATGAAGTGAAGGCAGAGAATAATCATGGTTTTGGGGGAGTGATGCTGTAGTGTGTAGTAAGAACAGGTGCAGAGAAGAGTGTTAAATAAATGTTTGTTCATCAGGAATATTTACCACTGCATACATCACAGGGAAATATGCAGAAAGAATAAAACATTGTCATGAGCCACTTCAGCAACTTAAGGGAAACCCATGTACATAACTTGCAAAATCCTTTAAAAAAGTATTACAGAGAGGCACAATTAAATACCGTAGACCAGAGCCTCAACCACATTAGTGGATCAACAGCATTTTTGTGGTAAGTCTTTCAAATCTAGTTTTACTTGTCTCTGAAGGATCCTTAAAAGGACTTTTTAAGTTAGCTCTGCTAGCTTTGGCTAACTAACAGAGCAAAGAATTGATTGCATTCCTACAGAAATGCCCCTAATAACTCCTTAGAATGAGCTGTGGCATTTTTCCACTAATTGTAGAAATAACTAATGGGCACCTTGAGCATGTGTTATTAATCTGTGTGCCAATTTTAAGAGATTTCAGTTGTGAAAAACTACAAGGCAGTATTTACTCTAGAGCACACACTCTGCACCAGTAAAAATATAATGCCCATTGTGAACTGGAAAAATAAAAAGGAATTTTTATCATGCAACTACATTATCATTAAAGATACAAAATCCTGTGTTAGCTCCCCAAAGAACAGGGGATTAACCTGAATTCAGCTTTCCTTGCACAAGTTCTCAGAAAGGTGGTAGGAACCATAAGAAATGGTGTTCCAAGGATCATAACTCTCCAAGGGAGAGATATTAACCCAAGTAGATTTGGATTGTAGCTATATACTTCATCCATTTCAATGACCAGAAAAGAAGGAATAACTGCAATTATGCTTTTCTGCTGAGTTACTCCATAGCAAACATTCTACACTACTACATTTCAGTTTTCCTAAAGATGCAAGATCCAGAACACCAAAACAAAATAAAGCACAAGAACTTGAATAAAATTACAAATCCCAGATGGACATGCACCTCCTCAGTGACTAAGATCTTCTGAAAAACACTGCTGTACCATCTCGCACCTTTATTCTTCATTTTCCCTACAGGCCTGGTCCCAGTTCTTGGTTCCCCGCAATCTCGTTGTAAGGAGCTTTCCTACCATTAATAAGTTTGACATTTCAAAAATGTTGGCACTCACCTGGAACAAAACAAAGATCTTTCCTGTTTTTCACAGATGCCATGAAGTCCTTTTCTTCACATAGCTAGGCGGCTGGGACATCCAGTAAGGGTATGACAACGCAGCTTCAAGTTCCTGCTTTTGGCCATTTGCCCACATTCCAGATTCCCTGTCTTCATTGCCAGGATGATAACTGTGTTGAGGTGACCAACTTCCAAAATTTCCTATTTTAATTCTTCCATTATGTATAAATAAATGTGGATAAACCAGACCTTGAACCTAGATATGGCTATCTGCGGAAGATTCATGACTGAAAAATTGAGCAGTTCTCAGCAGAAGTCCACTTTTGCCAAATCAGCATTTTCTAATTAAAAAAAATGCTGTTGGCAAATTTATGTGTGGCTCTCTCCATTACATTACCCTCACTCACCTGTAAGTTCTGCTGGAGCTGAATCAGGTCCAGAATCAGCATAAGGATAGTTGGGATTGGCATGAAGACTATTTGAAAAGAAAAGAAAAGAAATGAAAGAAGAAAAGAAAAAGAAAAAACTTATTGCTGTATTTATAACCCCTTCACAGGTTCCATGCCAACAGCAATTCAGCTGGGCCCCCAGGAAACCCAGTTATTTTTCAGTCTGGGAAAATGCTTTTCCATAGCAAAGAAGATCCTGATACAGTCTTCTTGCAGAACTTCTGTTAAAAAAACAAAACAAAACAAAAAAAACCAACCAAACCTCTGGGGGGTGAATGGGGGACTATACTGCTGTGTGGTAGATGTTCAGGTACCATATTTCTTCATCTGCCTTCCTTGAGTGCAGTTTCGTAATGAGTGTTAACAGGCCAGCTTTAAACACTAAGGAGTAAATTTGCAGTGTAATGTGTAGAGATCTGACTGGACAATTTTCAATTAACAGTAATGTGCACTGCATGGTTAAATCCCTAAACACCACATTGAAAATTTAGTTTCAAAAGTGCCTGTTATGTTTGGTGTTGGATTTTTTTTAAAACAGTTGTTAGTCTATTAAACATTCATTGCTCTCACACTAGTCAGACAGAACTTTCTCCTTTCCTTTCAGTTTAGACGGTTAATCAGAAGATACGTTTTTGCAACAAGTTCAGATACTAAATGAAATTTTTAAAGTGAATCTTTAGAGCTGACACTGATTAATGTCTTCATAATGCCTCATCTAAAGATCTACTCATAAATGCTAGAAGCTTCAGATAAATCTATGATCTAACTATAAATTTTGTTCACGGAGGGCAATGCTTGGTTTTTTACAAGCACAATAGGTACTACATTTAACATAATTTTTGTCACGATTTTCTATCATTAAAGATAAAGACAAAGTGAGTGTATGCATATTTGTATTTGCTGTTTGGTGGGGTTTTTTTTCTTTTTCTAGTTAGGCATTTAAAGCATTAACAAGAAAAAAACCTCAAGGACTTTCACACTCAGGATGTGAATGCACATAAAAGCAGGCAGAATACAGGAGCAAAAATTGAAGCATCAGGCAAGACTGCGATTATAAGCAAGTTCTGAGTGACAACAATGTAAGCATTAAAAAATAAAGTATGAAAACAAGTTGGTCCCCACCTTTCCTACCATACAATCTATGTGTCTGGTTTATAAATCATGAGATCTTAAATGAAATGTAGCATAGTTTATGCATGAATGGGATAATCTAATTTTATTGGGAAAAGGCACACAGCATTGGACCAGTCTTTCTGCTAATTACATTTGTTAAGGAAAACAAAGAAGAGTTATCTGAGCATATGCTGAGGGAAGGGAGATGAGCAATAGAAATTCTTGAATGTATTTCATAGAGTAAACTGACATGAAAATGCCATCTACAGACAATGGGTGAGTTTAAGTTTATACTGTGTGGCTGAGATTTGTAAGTGGACTTGAACAGAGTCCACTACATTTACAACAATTTGCTCGCTCTTTTTAGTGGCTTTCAGAAGTGGAAGCTTGCCATTACAGACAAGCATTTAATTCTTCAAAAAGCCCAATTTCTTCTTACGAGACAATAAAGTACTTCCTCTTGCAACAGCAGGTAAGCACTGAAGGCATCCTTAAATCTAACCCCAATGTGCTAAAGACACTTAATAATCTTTTAACTACATACAATACCACTTCCTCCCTGGTACCAGGATGTTGTAAAATGTCTAATTAGTCCTTATAATAGTGCTGACACCTCCACAGCACATAAAAGAGGACTTTCAATTCACAAAAGACAACTCTGGTTGTCCTGATTTTTACCTTTAATTAGACTGTACAACATAGCTCCATGAGACTGCAGATGAATATTCCATTAATATGGCTGTTAACCAACATATGAGGTATTGGCTTAGGGTACAAGGTAGATTTGTGAGGCTTTTTTAAAAGCAGTATTTTAATATTTTGAATTGATTTTTAATACACAGTGTCTCACGGATTATTTAACTCTCTAACGAGGTAGAAAGAAATATTAAAGCCAATATTTTAAATGTCAGGTAAATGACCCAGTTTAAGGCAAAAAAAGAGGACTTTTCTGTTGATTTTCCTGCGACAGTACCAGTAACTGCCTAGATTTTGGAAATGACTTTGTGATGTTTAGATTTTATATTGGTGCAATAATTGTGCGCAGTAGGGTACTGCACCTAGCTATGAAATTCATTTAAAAATGAAATAAGAGGCATGATGAAAAATACAGAAAAGTCAGTTGCCCCAAAGGAAATATAAATAATTTTGAAAGTAAAAGTGTTTCTGTGGCAACATGAACTTTAGTAAGTCAAAATTTGCAATACTAGCAAGCTATACCCCAATTACAGGTAAATGCATGTGTCTGAATAAGAGGACCAGTGGAAATTATAGTCATAGATCTGTCTAATGAAATCAGAGGAAGTGAGCAACACATGTCTGAGCACTTAATAAAAATCCAGCTCACAATGTGTAACACAAGCCCTAAAATATGGGGAAATCTGCATTGTGATACATAAGGGACTGTTGTGGTTTAACAGGGACTTAGCATGTCATTTGACATGAGCACTTGCCTTGACTGTCATCTACTCCAAACAGGGCAAAGAAGGGGGGCAGCCTGACAGGTCTTTCTTTTTTTGTGTCAGCACATCTGGAAGTGGCAAAGAGTTGGCTGCTGCCTTCCTCTAATTCTCTTCCCAAACAGGAGCTTCAGGAAAGCTCTTTATGCACCTCACTGTAATGAACACAACACCACACACAAGATAGTAAAGCTTCTGGTGAAGCTATACACCACAGGAGAAATACAAAGAATAGGTAGGGTCTATCAAAAGCTACCTGAAGATACAAGTTCAGGCACAGAAGTAAAATGACCTGCCTGTTTTGTAAAAAGTGGAGACATTTGGGAAACAGAATGTCTGCCTTGTAAGTGGGAAGAAAAAATACCCAAGAATTTTGATTCAAAAATTTCAGTGGATCTACAGAATAATTTCATGTTAAATCACTAAGTTCTCTTACTTAAAGAAAATAACCAGAATACTTCATCAGAAATTATTTTTCTCTCCTTCTTTCGAAATGTCAACTCAGCACTCAAAACAAAGAAATTGTGGTCCTTTGCCCAACCTCTACAATCAGGGTATTGCATCCATACTGATTTAAGGGTTCTGCACAGCTCTTCACTACCCACTCCTTCTATCTCTAAAGCAACTCCTGCCAAGTGTGTGAGAAACAGCGCTACAGTGTTAACAGCTGGAATAAATAACAGGATGCTGCATAGCAGGGAATCAGGCCCATCTCTACCTCAGTCGCAGCCGTCTCCCCTTGTGTATTCATGTCGTGACCTACAGAGATTTCAAAGTAAAGCATAGGGTCTGTCGTGGTTTAACCCCAGCCAGCAACTAAGCACCATGCAGCCACTCACTCACTCCCCCCCACCCAGTGGGATGGGGGAGAGAATCGGGAAAAGAGGTAAAACTCGTGGATTGAGATAAGAATGGTTTAATAGAAAATAAAAAGAAGAAACTAATAATGATAATGATAACACTAATAAAGTGACAGCAGTAATGATAAAAGGATTGGAATATACAAATGATGCACAGTGCAATTGCTCACCACCTGCCAGTTGACGCCCAGTTAGTCCCCGAGCAGCGATCCCCCCGCCCCCCACTTCCCAGTTCCTATACTAAATGGGACGTCACATGGTATGGAATACCCTGTTGGACACTTTGGGTCAGCTGCCCTGGCTGTGTCCTCTGTAAACTTCTTGTGCCCCTCCAGCTTTCTCGCTGGCTGGGCATGAGAAGCTGAAAAATCCTTGACTTTAGACTAAACATTACTTAGCAACAACTGAAAACATCTGTGTTATCAACATTCTTCTCATACTAAATCCAGAACATAGCACTGTACCAGCTGCTAGGAAGACAATTAACTCTATCCCAGCTGAAACCAGGACAGGGTCATAGAAGTAACCAGCTCCTTCACCATCAATACAGGCAGATCTGTTCAACATGAGTTCTCTCCAACTATGGACTGATAAAGCCCAGTCCAGACTGGAGAGTTTATTAAAAACTGAATGTACCCAGCTTTATATTTCAGTGTACATATTACTGCCTGGGTAACACCTCCTTTACAATTGTTGTTCCAGAAGTCAAGAAAAAAGTTTGGTTTTTTAATAATTGAAACACACACTTATCTAGTCTATAAGACCTAATTAAAAATTTATAAAGCTCATAATGATCACCTATTCATTTCAAGAGAGAATGCTGGAAAAGAGGCAGGAGAGGATTAAATATAAATAAACTAAACTAACAAAAAACCCTATTCAAAGTATGACGACTGTGTTCGCGGCTAACACCAGAATTCCTGTATGCATCATATTCTACAAGGATGAATATAAAAACTTCTCCATCCCATATTACCAGACACATGATGCATATTAATACTAATCTATGACTTGGTCACATCTGGAGACACCTCCACAGTGATGGTAAGCCTAGGACATTGCCAAACTAGTGGGCTCAAAGAAGAAAAATGAAAATAATCAGAAAACGTTTCAAACGTGATGAGAGACTGACAAGAACAGGAGTGCTTTCTTTGGATGTGAGAAGACTTGGCAAGGCCTGAAAGAAGTACAGAAAGGTAAAGAATGGTATAGAAAACATTTTGGGGAATGCCTGCATTGCCTATATCATTATAGAATAGTGTTAGATGAAAATGAAAAAGTGAGAAACATGGTTAAAAAGATTTTTTTCATTCCACATCATGTTACAGAAGTCACCAACATCAAAACCTGAAGATTAAAAGTATATTTCCAAAAGCATTCACAAGTGATCACCGAATATGTGGAGCAATAATTAATGACAGTTCACATTTAAGAAGTAAGAAAATAAGTTTTCCAACAATTGAAGACCAGAATGTGACCTATGTAAAGACAAATCATTCTATTAAAAAGCAAGTGACTCTCATGTATGGTGGACATTTGCATTTAAGACATACGGAAAAAAGCTTTAAAATGGGATATTAATAATTCCTCAGCTGGGAGTAGTGGGTCAAGCTTTGGAAATTGCTTCATGAGATGGACCAGCTAAAGATGTTCCCAGAGAGACAAACAAAAATTACTAGCAGTCCTAAAAGCTATGACCTATGAGAAAAGAATTGAGGTTGTTTAAGCTGCAGAAGAGAAGCCCAGAGGACATGACCATATTCTCCAAAACATAAGTTATCGTAAAGAGGATGCTGCTTATCTGTGGTAGACAGGATGAGCAAAAATGGGCTCGAATTGCTGCAAGAAATAAGAAAAACTTTGACTGTATAAAAAGTTAAATGCTGGAATAAATTTCCAAGGAAGTTGCAGTGTTTCTTTCATCAGAATTCTTGAAAACGGCTTGGGAAGTATTTGCAAGAGATGAGATAGCTGGAGTTATCTCAGGACAATCTCAAAACTTCTCCTATTTTCTCTGTTTGTATATATTCTGACTTCAAACAATAAAGCTGGTGCTTTGTTTTAGAAGTGTCAGTATTCTAGATCACATGACTAAAACCCTTACAGCTAGTCTGTGCCTAACCCATCTATTAACTCCTGAGGCAAACAACTGGTACCCTCTCTGCTACTTAATTGACAATGTTTATTATCTCTGAGTAATGGAAATCCTTATTCCAAACAGTTTTCAGACCAGATAGACTCTTCTTTTCAGAGAGACAGAACAGAGGAATAAGGCTATCTAGTTTTTTTCCCCTAAAGCTGCCTTTTCCACAGAGATGGGGTCTTAAGTCAGCTACAGCTACCTAGCTTTTACTTTTAAATAAAGGTGGATTGCTAACACACGTTCCAGAGAAAAACATCTAACAAAAGATAACTCTCTCCTTCTGCCTGGCTGTCAGCCCCAGCAATGCTAGGAACAGTAAGAACGGACACCAGAGCTTTGGCCAAGGTAGTCTACATGGGGCAAAATGAACAGGGCGGGTGGCAGAATATTCCAGCCCAGACCCAACTCTACTCTGAACTATTTAGAAGAATGAGTTCTGTGAAAGTCTCATTCAAATTCACCTGAAACAAAAGTGCCAGTGCCAAGCCAATTTAAAATGAGAATCACACTTCATCGTCCTTGTCTCAGTAGAGGCATGCAGAATCCACAAACCAACTTGCTTTCATGCTCCTCTTTCTTCTCTCACACTTAAAGGTACAGTTTAGAGTGCAGTCCCAGACAGTCTTAAACCATAACCATTTTGTCTACCAAAAGTAGTAACTAAAGGGAATTTCATGAGGCTTCTATAATTATGTCTGAATCATTCAAACAGCAGCAAGGCCCAGAATATAGGTTTTGTTCAATAAAGATATATAAACTATAAGCTCTGTTTTTCTCTTTCACATCCTTTTAGATGCGGATGAACCAGTTTGTGTCATCGGTGAAAGGATACAGGCATTGTTTGCTCTAATACCGTGATAGAATTCCCTGAGAGGCTGGCCTTTTTCACTCCTTTCTTCTTCCTCAAGAACTGAAGTCTCATTTGTCATAAGAGAGATCAAGAGGGCAGAAGCACGTAGCTCTCAGGTGCCATAGCTCATCATCATAGAGTCCTCTGAGGAGACTTAAGGTTAGTTATCATAGCCAAAAAGAAACAAGGAGACATTTCTCTCAGAGCAAAGTGACAATCCACAAACAAACTGTTTTCTGCTCATCTTAAATTTCTATGTGGTCTAACATCTCATTCAGCTTGCTATCCAGAGCACAAAGCTTTTTAGCAGTTTAATTCAATGTACTGACAGTATATTAAAGAAATATACATATTTATTTGATTTTGGTGCTGGTGATTTTTTCATTTTGCTTTTCATTTACATCTAGGCAATGCTGCTGACTCCTTCAGCTAGGGATTTTATTCTTACTGTCTAAATAAAAAGACAACAAAAGTATTTCGTTCTCTTTTTACAGACAGGGACTATATCCAGAATTTTCAAGGAGGTTTAAAGGAAGGAAGAGGACAAAAGGGCCAGAGCTAATAACAGAGTTCCCTGCCTACAGACAAGGAGCTGGGACACCTCACTCCTAAGGCAGCTGAGCCCTGGAGCAGGCTGGAAGCCCCACATCTCAGGAGTGACCCACAGAAATTACATGCTAAGCAGTAAGCGGTCAGGTACGGCACACTCAGTACCAGAATATTTCTAACCTTTTTCCCCTATTAGGCTCTTGAAAGCAGTAAGGAAAATACACTCTGTCCACACCTTAGAGCCTGCTTTTGGTGTCAAAATACACTCACTTTTCTGCTTTTTTTTAAAGCCAGTGACTTGGACTCTATGGGCATTCTCCAAGGAAGGAGATGTGGTTTTAACTCTTGAGCTAGGGGAGTAAGGGTTTTTTCTTTTTTCTTTCTTTTTTTCCTTTTTTTTTTTTTTTAAACTTGTTGGGTAAGTACTCTACTTCCTAGGCCTTAGTATAAAAAATGATTCACATTCTCATCCATAGCAGCCACACTCATATTTTCTGAGGTAGTCTACGTCAACATGTATGTTAGCCGTGGTCTGAGTGGAGCCTCCCGCCGGATCAACCCTGCCATCCGCTCATTTCTGAATTGTGCTGCTGCTGCAAAACTGCTTAGAACAGGATGCTTCTAAATATGCCAAAAAGCAGAACAGGAGGCACTGAAAGGAATTTTAAGACAAAAAAAATGAACTGAAAAATGAGTATAAGATCTTCCAAGGGCTCCCCCAATAAAGGTTGATTTTTGATTTGTTGGGCTTTTGGGTTTGGGGTTTGTTGGGGGGCAGCTAACTTATATTAGGAAGTAACATCCTAATTTATGAAGGAGTCCTCTAGGCTCCTTAGAAACTCCCAGCTTTATGATTTACTTGATCACTATACACAAAGGTGGTTTCAATATCCATATATTTCTCATTGTTTTGCATGTGGCTATCCATTACAGCAGAAGAAATTGCAAAACTCCTAGAAGGTATTATAATTTTCATATCTAGTAAGCCTGATGAGTTTTCTATGAGCAGGATGCATGAAAAGATGCATAAGGAAACTGGATTACAGGAAAGAAATAAAAATATGGAGAAACAGGAGAGGACAAAGAAAGGTGAGGATATTTCACATACTGATATAAAAATGAGGGCAGAAGCGCTATTTTTGTTTATGGAGGCTACAGCTCTCCTCTGAGCTCATTAATGATTCATTGCATATCACAGGATTAAAAACAAGGAACGGGTACATTAGCAAGCCCGAGCAGCTAGCCAGATTTCTGACTCAATCAGCCAGCATTTGCGAAAGTCTCCTCTTTGAAAACTCCCTATTCTTTTCTCAGAAAAAATCCACAATGGTTTTCCTCCACAGTACCAACTTGCGGCTGTAATAGTGAGGTACCACAGAGCCCTAACCTGAAAGCACAGACTCTGGCCGGCAGCCTTCACTGTAGCGAGAGTGTGCTCTGCAGGGCCAAGAGGAAGGTGCTTGAGGCTGGCCGTGGTTACTGGAGACAAGTTGTAATCCCTTCCCACCAGAAGAGCTGGTGACAACGGGGGCAGAAATGGAAATGAGTATTCATTGTTGAAAGTTCTTTACTTTAAAGAATACTCAGAGGGGCTTTTGTTCTTAATTTAAATGCTTCAAATTAGAGGTATATGCTTCACTAATGTTCCCACTAGCATCAAGAGGGCATTTGTCAAAGGCTTCAGTGGGAGCCAAAATTATCCCTCAACGATTTTGCCATTACAAGACTTATCTATTTTGCTATTGCTAATCATAGCCCACAGTCAAATCAACAAAACGTTACCAAATCAAGGCGCAGGAACTCAGGAAGTCTTGGAAATCACCGCTTCTGTCTGCCGGAAATGAAATGCCCTTCTCCGGTTTCAGTTTCTGCTGTTGCGAGTTAGATTGTATTCCAGTACATTCTGCTAAATCAATCACACTGTAAAATATATTAACACTACTCACCCCCAAAATGTTTTTCCTGTAATTTTAGGATGACGATGACACAAAGCAATCAAAGCAAGACCATTGACAGGTATGGCTAATGCTCTACCTTCATGTCATCACACCGTCCTTCAGAGTTATAGCCCAAATGGTACTTCCGCGTTCTGTTTTATTTTACCTCTTACACCACACCCATAACAATGGAACCAATGACATACAGAGCAACATGGCTAGGATCTGTCACATGCAGCTCAAGCTTTCTCAAAGGGGGAAACCTGCTAGTGTATATTTTATATTTAGTTTCTAATTACTGTCTTAATTTGTGACCCTGCTGTCACATGTGTTTTTATGACAATTGCAAAACTCAAAGAAAGCATGTTTTGTTGTTCTAGTAAAAATGGTGAGGTATGGCATTCAGCAGATTTCTTCTTCAGGAAAGGGAGCTGTTTCTCAGAAAAGCTTTCAGTCAAGTCCAGAACAAGAAGTAGAAGTTGGTACTCAAGATTTCAGCTCTCCAGTGTTTGGATCAGATCCCATCTGCATTCTGGAAGAGAGATCTGAATATATGAAATTCGAATATATCTCATGGGCTCCCTCCACCCGACAGAAAAAGAAGATGCTCATAGATTATTATTGTATAGAGTTCTCCAGGTACAGCTAATGATTCATCATGTACCTGTTCTGATAACCAATTACTCAGTGCTATACAATAGCTTATCAAAACCCTTGCTATATATTGTTAGATGCTTGTTATACATCTGATTGCAATATGGCCAAAAAGACAGAGAACTTCTATTTTGTAAAGTAAAAGAAAAAGCCAATATACTCAAAAGATGAGCCTGCATGTCTGGAAACTCAGTAAAACACATTCAAATTTAAAAAAAAAAAAAAAGGTAAAAGTAAACTTACACGAACAAATGGAAAATTTAATTAAAAACAGAGGATGAAGATGGATTCTGCGCATTTTTCAGGATCAAGTGACCTGGAAAAAGAGAGAGAAAACCTTGCATGGATAAAAAGCGTTTACAGTACAAATGAGAAAAAATAAAGTTCAAATAACAAATTTAAGTAATTAAAATTGGAAAGGGAACTTCAAAAAAGATTTTAAAAGAGAAACTCTGGAAACTATATACCAAATGATATTTGACACTTTATTTACACAAAGACACATAATTTTCCCCTCATTAGTGCATATTTCTTCCCCTTCTACAGTTATTTAGCCGCTACAGTATCTCAAACACGATCATTGGTTTTTTCCACTTTTAGTCATTAGTATTTGCATGGCAGTGGCTCCAGACACCTATACGATGCTCAGATTTGAGATGAAGGACCTACAAAAGACAGGAGATAATCCTGGTTCAGAGACGCAACAGTCTAAACCCTTTACCCAGCAAAGACACTCTCTTTTCAGAGGAAAATGACAGGTAAGTGAGAAAGGCTACTCAGAACTGAAGCTACATGACTTTATTTTGTAGAGGCATTATAGACCTTCCCCTGCCTGGTTTGAACAACTCTTTCAAACAAGGACATTGCATGCCAGTAAAACACTTCCTCCCCCAGGTAACCCTGTCTTTGGACTAGCATGCATGTTTCCATAGGAGAAGGTCTTCATGTTTCCGTCCTTGTACCTTTCTGAAATTACTTGGAGTGGTTCTCATACCAATTCAAGAACCTCTGAATTTTGCCTGAGTTTTTGAAAATTGTGTACCCTAAACTGTAAGACTGAAAGCAAGAGAATCAGCTACAATTTCTTTCTCACAGCTACAGAGCAAAGTTACTCCCTTCCGTTTTCCCCAATTCTGGCAATTCAGGGCACCATGAGTCATTATCCTCTCTTGCCAACTACTGTTTCAAAGCACAAATCTCCATAAGGGGAAATTAAATGTTTCTACAAAATCACCCTTCAAGAGCCAAGAGAACTGTCTCACTAAGAGTGCTTCTTGACACGACACAGAAAAAAAGCTCAACATAATCACTGCAGAGTAATCACAAAATGAAATCATATTCCAGACCTGTCACTCCTTCTGTTTCTGAGACAGGCAAGTACATTTCTGACATTTGGGGCCTGTTTCTACTGCCACTGAAGTCAAAGGCAAACCCTCCCTTGGCTTGAACAGGCACAGAACCACTGTTATGTTATAGAGCAGAGCTATCGTGAAAGAGCAAGGCTCTTCTTCAGGAGGATAGATATACATAGCTGAGCTGCTGCTCTTCTCCAGCTAATCTACAAGGTAAGTTGTAGGGTTTCATAAAATAGACACAAGCAGTAACAGGATCAAGAGCTACTCTTCTTGTGAGAGGGTCCAAATTAAATTTTCCTAAGATTAATTTACCTTCCCTATTTTCCCTAAATAAATAAATAAACAACACAACAGCAGAACAAGACAAACTAATTCTAGTGCTCAACTAATTAACAGTACTAATTAGTGTTTAGTGGCAATGATAATTATAATCATATCCCTGTGAGTCTACTGAGGCTGCCACATCAGATGGATTGCAATGTTCCCCCTTCCTCTACAAACTTAAATTAGTATCACTACAAACCTGACAGGGTCATTTCATGAAAAGTGATCAGTCACCTTTAATTTCTGCGCTAAACTGAAATTCAAAAGCCTTTTGAGTGGTGGGAGGAGAAAGGATAAAGAACCACTTTGAGTAATGAAATCAGTAAATGAAGTAAATGTGCTGTCCCACATAGGCATCATTCTTTAGATTTTCATTTGAAATAGTCAAATATAAACAATCACAAAGCCAACATTCACAGGCTCTATGCAGCTAGCATGTTTCTAATAAAACCACAGAAACACGGAATAATTTAGGTTAGGAAGGACCTTTGTAGTCCAATCTACCATTCGAAGTAGGGCTACCCAGACCAGTTTACTCATGGCTTTGTCTAGCCAAGCACTGAATATCTCCAAGGATGGGGATTGCACCCTCTGGATACATGTTCCAGTGTTTGATCACCTTCATGGTGAAAACTCTTTTTCCTTATATCAAACAGGAATCTCATTGCAACTTGTGTTGCTCAGTCAGGGAGAGACACTAGACACCCTCTATAGCTCAAGATCTGGATGGCAGCTCCCATTCACTGGAGTCCTACCTGGGTTGAGGTCTCTGATATGCCAAGTCACTCCAGCTCGTGCTGCAGATCATGCCCCATGGCATGCTCACGCTATCACTGGACGGTTTTAAGCAGTCCCATGCTGTCTTGAACAGAATTTCTGGGCCACTCGGCAGCCCTGCTAACTGCTGCTACAACTGTTACCTCTCTGCTAGCTATAGGCTGGGAGCTGTGCTCTTATATAGCCAGCTGAATGGCGCTTGACTTTCCCTGAGCAGCTGTCAGTTGGAGACAATAGCTGTAGCACTTCCTAATCAAGAAAGAGCCAACAGAAGCTCTCTGTTAGAGTTGATTGAAGCAAAAGCCTCTGGAAGCTAAACCTCACTGGCAGCAGGGAGCCAGAAGTTCCTTGCCGGTGCAGGTCTCAGATGTTCCCTGAAGCCCTCTCCAGAAGAAGGTTGGAAACTGCTGCAACAACTGCTGCCTTTCTGCTGCCCACTTCTGCTTGCTCTTTCAAGCCCCAAACCCTCATGGACAAATGATTTGCTTGTTCTTTAAAGTAAACAAAGGTCAGTGCACTCTTTGGGAAAGATCATAAAAAATACATAATTGTAGAGTAGTTGGAACACACCTATTCTGAGTTTACTAACAAAATATAATCAGAGGGGGCCAATACAGAGTCTGGGAAGTTTCTGAATCATACTGGTAAATATGCAGGCCCAGCACTCAGCTAAGCCAACCACAGAGGACATAGGATGTAAAGCAGACAAGAAATTCCTCTAAGGAATGGGCAGAACAACACTGCAGCAATTAACTTGGCTTTACACAAGGCGACACCTGACCATTGCATGAGAACAGGGAAGAAATATGGGGAAGCTATGGAGCAGCTAAAAACTAAGCACGGGGTGGTACTGAGATACATATTCAGATATAAGTCAGGGCTTCACACACATAATAAACATATACAGCAGGAGAACTCTTATGAGTATTATAATAATGAAAACAATGTGTATGAACATAAAATTCCAAGAAAACAGAATCTAGAGCATCCAGAGGTCAGAGCTGAGAGTACGACTGTTATTGTTTTCAATGCCAAAAGCAGAAGCACAGTAGAACTGAGTCTCATAGCAGCTTTTGTTGTTGTCATTAGCTCTAAACATGCTAGAAGGAGTCTCATAAGAGAGAGACAACTAGCTAGGGAACACAAGCTTTTGATCTATCTTAGCCAAACATCCTACCTTATTGTGATTTTTTTGTGTTTTTCTTTTTAGAATAATTATAAATACTAAGAAAAAAAAATAATCCTGAAGTTCAAGTCTCTCATTTTGCAAGAAGAATTGTCAGTTTGAACAAACACTTGAGGAGCAGGGACTTGTCCCTGTTCCCTGATCACCACCCTCTCTCCATCTCTCCCACTAGGAATATAACTTTCCCTATCTGTTATGCTAATTCCAGGAGGAAATCAAATATACATTTCCATTAGTGACTAAAGCTCTGATCCTACAATAAGCTAAACACAAGCTTAATTTTATGCATGTGAGTCATCCCATCAACATTCCCATATGCCAGAGACTTTGTGGGATTGCTGCCTAAAAATGAAGCCATTATGAATGAACTCCATTTCTGAGTTGCAGAACTGGGGTTAGAAAGTACATGAAGAACTGAGATATTGGAACATAAATCCACAGCATAACATAGGCCAAGGAAGTAAGCATTTAAAAAAAAAAAAAAAAAAGATTAGCTAATTCCTTATTCTGAAAAAAAATCACACAAGAGTTGATGTTATTAATTAAGAAGTTTCATTCTTGTTACCCAACAGTCAGTGCTTCTCCAATAAAAACATGGCAAATTGCCTCATTTTAAAGAGCACATGCCAGACTCTGGATTTAACTCTGCCTGCTTTTGGCCACTACAGCATCATAAATTTGGTATCTTTCATTCTGGCCCCATATGTTAGAATTAGGTCTAAACCCAACTCTTTTCTACATATGCAAACCAAAAAAACTTCAGGGACTCATAGTAACAATGAAAATCCTTAACATGTAGTTATCATTTTACATTTGAAAAACACTTTACAAACATTAACTAAATAATTAGAACTAAATATAACTAATTAATACACTAATTAATTAATCATATAAGTACTTTGCATGCTGCTTAAAATGACTGCAACATTTTAGTAATGAAACAGTTCAATACAACAGTGGTAACTGTTAGCTCTACTGCAGGAAGGCATACCAGAATCAGACTTGTAGTGTAAAAGAGGATAGTAGAACAACATCTAATAGCTCAGAATGAAGTCTCAGTACTTACATTGCTAGGCATGTCTAAAAGCAAGGGGCCCAGAGTCATTTTCATTGACATTTTTGCCACCTGCTAGAAGACAAGTGTATTGCACAACTGTTACTCAAAAGCAAACATGACTTATTACTCCAAAGCTCAGTGGAATCTCACACTATTAGTAATTTAAATCTTCAGCCTTTCCACAAAGTATTTTATATAATCATCTTTCCCTGTATACTAAAACCACTGTTTTAATATATATTAAAATGTCTCCTATAAACTCAGTGCATGCTCAACATTTAACATCATATGCTGTACACAGAGTCATTGCCAGAAAACAGCAAGTAATTTCTTTACAAATATCACCACTTTGTAGTTCCAAACTATCCAAGGCTTATCTCCTTCTCTAGACAGTTTGTAAATACACTACTCACAGGCTATGGCAAGTGGGGACTACTCTGATTTGAACTTGCATAGCAAACCTTCTTAATTCTGTTTCTCCTATTAAGCAGATTAGTTGAAAACCAAAAATATGTTATTTGATTTTACACGGGAAACTTTTAATACCAAAATATGAATTTAAAATTCAGAGTGTGCAAATATTTACCACGCTCTCTTCTCACAATGTTCCTCATAGCAAACTTATCCCTGACAATATTCATCTCCTGTAAACACTGGCAAAGCAATTTCAGGATTGTTATTCCATTGCATATTCACTAACCGTTGCTGGAGGTATTTTGTTCAGCTCTGATTAGCACAGTTAATAAGATCAATATTTTCATTACTGAATGCTGCAGTAAGGCAAAACATGCTTAAAAACTTACATTTACAAAATCCCAAGAAATATATTTCTTGGGAAATCCTAGTCTTCTATTGCAAAAGCAAAAAGCCCTCAAAAATTGGAGGAAAAAACACTTTTGGTGTTTGTCATTTAGATGACAAAAATTTAAAATTAAAACATCCATATTAGTCAGGGCTGCTTTTACAGAAAAGAGGTATCTTTTTTTCTAATTGCTTTTTTACTACTATTTACAGGTGTCCAATGGCTTTTTCAGGAGAAGTAAGCACTGCATTTGGAATCACTCTCACAGCCCTTAGTGTTGTCACTGTCACTCTCTTTGTACCCTCGCCTACCTTAAAAAAACAGAAACCTGAAAGAAAAGCAGAGGCACTACAATCTAGTGGCAGTGTTTGAAACTGGGCTTCAGCACTGGCAAATAGAGACCAAAGGAAATGAAAACAATACAGCAGCAACAGGCAAAATGAGTGCTAGGTCTGAGAAAACAGCGCAGCCCTCAGCATCCCTGCCCTGAGAATGGAAGCACCAGGCCTTGGGGCCTTTGGCTGGCTCTTCCATCTGCAGAGAGCATCCACTTCTGCCACAGAAGACACAATAGTCTCTGCCTTCTTTGGACCTTGTGACAGCTACAACAGCGCCAAGAAAAAGAAAGCAAAATACATACATCAGACCTCCTGCTTCTCAGATATCTGGGCTTTGTTAGTTAGCGTTCTTCATGTCTAATAATAATAGGTCAGAAAATGATCCTGAGCCTGTAACTCATTTTTTTTTCCTGGCATTTTTCTCTTCTTTTTAAAGAGGAAAGCTCAAATTTGCACTTGGAAAAACACTCTTCCATCCATCCACACAACCTCCCCAAATACAATTTTCTTAATGAATTGACAATTCACTGTGCCCCTCCCTCTGCAGAAATGTCAGTCAGGAAATTGTCACTGTAAACCACCCTAAAATAATTCCGTGCTCATGTTGAGTAATTATTTTCAAAACTGTTCCTGCAGAAAAATATGCTCAAATATCAAACAGATACTGTATAATTAAGCAGCAAGATACAACAGGGAGAAGAATATAGGTCTAGGTGCTTTATTAAGCATGAGACTAAAGGCATAGGTTGTCAAAGCAGAAAGAAGTGCATTATATTGCACAGCTTGTAACATAAAGCTGTTTCCTAGGGTAACACATCCTGCACCTGTTGAGGTTTTGCCACCCACTGTGTCCACTTGAATTGGTTTTCTTCATTTCCATGACCACCTTTTCTACTCAAGTAGTGCTACTTCCTCTCCGACTATCATGCTAAACTTGCAATTTACAGCATCAGAGCTGACAAGATATTTAGAAGCCCAAACCACAAAACACAAGGCAAATTTGGCATAACACTTCTAGGAAAGGCAAGTGATAATGCTGATGAAACATGGTAGGGAGTTCCCCAAGCATATTCAGTTTGCTATTAACTATATGAGCTCTCATAAAAAAACTGCTCTTTTAAGATGCTAATTATAGCAGCATGGTCAGCTTGATCTACTGTCCAAATATGAAACACTTAATTTAAGAAATGGAGGAAAGCTGTTTAATAGAGGGAATGTAAAGAGAAGCCATTTGGGGACTTACCTGATTAGTAAGCTTCACATATTCATTTTCTAACAGATGCAAATGCAAGCAGTAGGCTTAGAATTATAGGAGGCAGTATATGTGTGTCTAACTTGCAGACTCAAATGAGACAATATTTGAACTCTATTGCTGTTTCTCCACCAGAAAAGAGCTGGCAAAGGGGTAGGAGAACAGAGGGTGAGGGCAGATGGTTACTCAGAAAGCCTAAAACCAAACATGCAAATAAAGAGAATCTCCAATGGCCATTAGATCAAGCCAATGTGACCCAACTATTTTCTTGATTCTCCACTTTCACTTGGTTGAAAAATGAGTTAAATTCTTATCTGCAAGGGGGGGGGGGGGGGGGTGTAAAAAAGATAAAAAAAAAAAAAAGAGGTTTGATTCCTTGTCTGGACATATCACTCTGGCAAGATGCCTTATTTCTAAATGTGGTGGCAGATATGAACCACCATTTCCAGAAGCAGTCTTTTTCCTTTAATGAAACAGGGCTGGATTTTGGAAAAGAACAAAGGCATTCATCATTAAACCCAGTCCCTTGACAACATGTGCCAGGAGCCCTGGGAATTCATCAGTCACCAGTGCTACCCAGAGAACTATCATAAACTACAAGTATGTGGCTAGTCCAAATTACAACAGCAGGAGAACACTGGATCATCCTATTGAAGAATCTCAATCCAAAGACTGTACTGAGAATAACTCAGGTTTATACTGCATCATTTCCCATTTTCATTGTGTCACACAACAGATTTAGATACTGTTGTACTCCATTGTCTGTTCTTTTTACTGTCTCTGTCACTAGAATGAGACACCCAAAGCGTAATGCCAAGTGCAGTCTGTGAAAGATAGTAACACACTGAACTCCTTCATATTTTATAAGTCAATTTGCCAGGCACTCCAGTATGTTCTTACAGGCTGCCGGAGCCGTAAAAGAAAACAAAAGTAGTTGGCCATTCTTATCACACGGGAAACTGTTGCATGACGGATCTTCTACAGAACAGATGTTGTTACTAGGCATACCTTTGTGACACAGACTGTATAAACCGCGTAGCAAGAAATGGTGCAATCATAACACATTATGGTTATCATTTTAATACTGTAGTTGTGAGACCTTTTGAATATACAATATTTATGGGGGGTGCATATGTAGTATACATATACATACATGCATATATATATAAAAATATATATTTCCATACCAGGAAAGCCAAAATTCCTCGCTACCTTAGCTGAAGAAAGGTGAGGACAGACCATATGCATTGTTAATACAGGAGAGTTCTCTGCCAATGGACAGAGAGGAAGTGAGGGCAAAAGACTTTCTTTCTTGGGTCTAAGGTGCATAATTGCTGCTGTGGACAGTATCTAGTCTGGAGACTGTAGTTGTGGTTGAAAGCAGAACAGCATCGCCCTCATCTCACAGCATTCCTACTCAGGGTCTCATTAGGCATGTTTTGCAAAAGAAAGCTGGAATTTATCCTATGTACAAAAAAAGCCACTCCAACTCTACTCCAAATCTTTGGCTGCAGAAAACAAAACCAGAATTATACTCTTATGTTCTTAGAGATATTAAAAAAAACTCAAAAAAACCAGAAACCCGAATGTTCAGAAACAATTGCCAGGAGTTTTGTATTTATTTGTTTGTTTGATGGTGGTCTGTGCCTAATAAACAATGCATCCTCCTAAGCCATTCAGTTAAATTGAAACCAAACAAAGAACCAAAATCCATCCATCTCTCTCCCCACCCCCATTCACAGGAAAACTTTCATCTGTCACGCTGGCAGTAAAACCAAAAAAACACCAGACCAAAAACATTCCTATCACTCCACTGCTTTACTTAGACTTTGCTAGTTAAAAATCCACTCAAGTAATCAGTTACCATTTATTGGTCCATTTATCTCCTAGTCTCTTTAGTGTAGTATCTCTACAATCAAATACAAAAATAAAATACTGTAACTCAGTAAGAGCAATGCAAACACTGTTAGGAAGGGACTGTGCTATTTGAAGGTCAAGTAAAACAGCATTTGGAGTCAAGTGGCAGTCAAAAACCTGCCATATTGTGCTGCCATTACAGAGGTTTATGTTCTCCATTACATTGAAATATAACTAGAGTTGCTCTGGAATTTCTGCTCATTTTACCAGAGTAAATCAGCAAAGGGTTTGGATCACAGGAATTTAGTTCACTGATGACTGAGCTTAGTCACATCACAGAGGGATACCTGCACAGTCTTTAATCAGAGACCTTAGTTTGTTCTTTATATATAAACTCTAGATCTTAGATGATACAATTTTCTGTTCTGCCAGTGAATCACGACTTGAAGTTTGCTTAATTCTACCACAGCATGCACCTCATGTAATGGTCTCCCCTGCAGACAAAATTTCTACCCAAGTACTAGGCTATTTCAGAAAGAAACCACTCTTATTTGCCTGAATTGGTTGATATGGTACTTAAATAGCCACATTCACCTAGTGATTTCTTTAAATGCTTGTTTTCAAATGCTTTAAATTATTTTTGGCTTTGTTAAAGTTAGAAAAAGGTTAGGTGAGTACAGAACACATAAGATTTAGAACAGATTCATATCAATCACATTTAAATTGGAAGCATGTAAAGCAACAGGCATATTAAAAGCTAGACTACCAGTTTCTACTTCTAGGACTACTAGTACTATTTTAGTTAGGCACAGAGACATCCAAGTGAGAGAAAATTTAAAAAGAAAAAAAAAAAAAAAGGACAGAGGGACTGTGTAAATCCTCAGATGGCTTTGACATTTAAGTGTATTAATTTTCAGGTAAGCTGTGGACTTCGGCCATGACATGTGATAGGAGAAGGAAGAGACCTCAGCAATGGAACAGAAGAATTAGTAGTGCATTAAACAGCTCTGTTCCAGTCTGATGGAACCATGTGTTTTTACTGGCCACCTGGCATATCAGGTTAATATGAGAGGGTATCAAACGAGGAAGCTGAAAAGCTAGTATCTATGAAAGTGCATAAAAACGAGCATGCACTTAATGAAAAAGTAGACCAAAAAACAATGTCCTGCATCACTATTCAATAACTACTGGAAATAAATTACTTTGATAAGG